>NW_027640595.1:600000-1141619 GCF_949752795.1 Hyperoodon ampullatus | reverse complement strand
GACTTATTTGACTTAGAATCATCGTACCTGAATCCACCCATTTTGCTGCTACTGGTCTTATGACATTGATTTCATGGCTGAGGGATATTCCATCGTACATAAGTACGACAATTTTTTGAACCATTTTTATATTTCCTGGGATATTTAATGTGTACCCAAGTTTAGGTCCTTGTAAGCAGTGCAGCCCTAAATTTTTGGGTGGCTCTGTCTTATTGATTTTCAGTTTTCCCAAGGTATATTCCCTAGACTGGAAGTGCCCTTGGCTCTGTAGCTCTGTTCTTTACTTGTTTCAGGGAACACAATGTACTCCTCCAGAGCGGCAGTTGGCAATTTACATCCCCCCCATCAGCATAACAAGGCTCCCTGTTCTCCAGGGCCTGTCTTGCCTTTCTGGTTTTTACACATTTTGTGGATGTCCCTTTTGACCGGTGGGAAGTGATACTTCTTTGTAGTGCAGATTTGCATTGCCCGCTTGCTTGCTTGGCCAAAAAGGGCGTATGCGTTTTCTCCTGAATATATTCAGGAGAAAACGCATACGCCCTTTTTGGCCAAGTGCATCATTGTCGAAGTTGTGCCCCTCTTCCTGTGCTTTAAAGGCGATTCCAACGTACCTCTTGAAATCTGTTTCCTGCTATTCTGCCTCGCTTTCAAGTCCGCCTCGTTGCTTTCCCTCAACAGATTTTTGGACGATAGTTGTCCTTTATTACTCGGCCAGTTTGTGAATTGCTGTGCCCCTGAGCTCCATTTTTCAACTCGTTTTTGGTGAGCTGACCGCAAGTCCAAAATTTTGGTTCAGGACCTATGCTGGTTCCCGGTGGGGGGCTGAGACTTTGGATAATTCTTCTTCCTGCCGGGAAATTACAGTGATATGTGCCCGTCCAAGTGCCTAACAGCTACTCTCTCATTGGTTCTCCCTCTTCCCTTTCATCCTCTGCCAAATTGGCAACCTGTGCGAACCAGGAGGTTAAAGGGGCTGTCTCTCCAAGTTGGGAGGTTGATAGTAAACAGATGGAAAGTCAAACCGGAGCACCAGGAGAGGGACTATTCGTTGAGTTTTAGAAACCTTTCGTATTCACAGTGTGTCCGTTCTCTAGGTTTCCCGTACTTGTTATAACTGTAGTAATATTCCCTTCAATCCGGAGAGTTGGGACACATGGAATGGGTGCCATGCATTATTGCTTTAAAGGGTCTGCATTTGTTCACCCAATCTCACCAATCCTCTCAGTCCCAACTCTCCAGCCTTATGCCACATCCAGCTGTCATTGTAGATAGGGTCATTCCAGGTTTCATCAGAGACCCTGAAGGAATTGTAAAGAATTTCCCAGTTTTTTTGTTTTGTTTTTGAAATTCCTTTTTATAGTGGGGTTGAGCTGATTCTCGCTGACATGTTTATGCCAGTCTAGACACACTTGATTCCCTTACGGAGACATATCAATACATAGGTTTTAAGATTTTTACTAGTCAGATATATTCCTCTGCGGGAAATATGGGGTTTTGAGTCCCTTTCACTGAGGAAGGTGTAGGTATTGTCTATTCCATAGTTGGTTTTTGGAATGGTACCTGTGCTTTTATCAAACTCTGGTTTTATGCATCACCCCACCTCTCCTTCCCTCTTAAGCAGGCATAAGAGTGTTTTCTAAATGTGAGACACTGTTCTCTTTCCTAACTCAGTTCAAGTGTAGCCATGTTTACAGGATCTTCATAAGTGATATCTTATGATAAGTTTCTTTTTCTCTGTGACTTATTTCACTTAGAATCATCGTACCTGAATCCACCCATTTTGCTGCTACTGGTCTTATGACATTGATTTCATGGCTGAGGGATATTCCATCGTACGTAAGTACCACAATTTTTTGAACCATTTTTATATTTCCTGGGATATTTAAGGTGTACCCAAGTTGAGGTCCTTGTAAGCAGTGCAGCCCTACATTTTGGGGTGGCTCTGTCTTATTGATTTTCAGTTTTCCCAAGGTATATTCCCTAGACTGGAAGTGCCCTTGGCTCTGTAGCTCTGTTCTTTACTTGTTTTAGGGAACACAATGCACTCCTCCAGAGAGGCAGTTGGCAATTTACATCCCGCCCATGAGCATAACAAGGCTCCCTGTTCTCCAGGGCCTGTCTTGCCTTTTTGGTTTTTACACATTTTGTGGATGTCCCTTTTGACCAGTGGGAAGTGATACTTCTTTGTAGTGCAGATTTGCATTGCCCGCTTGCTTGCTTGGCCAAAAAGGGCGTATGCGTTTTCACCTGAATATATTCAGGAGAAAACACATACGCCCTTTTTGGCCAAGTGCATCATTGTCGAAGTTGTGCCCCTCTTCCTGTGCTTTAAAGGCGATTCCAACGTACCTCTTGAAATCTGTTTCCTGCTATTCTGCCTCGCTTTCAAGTCCGCCTCGTTGCCTTCCCTCAACAGATTTTTGGACGATAGTTGTCCTTTATTACTCGGCCAGTTTGTGAATTGCTGTGCCCCTGAGCTCCATTTTTCAACTCGTTTTTGGTGAGCTGACCGCAAGTCTAACATTTTGGTTCAGGACCTCTGCTGGTTCCCGGTGGGGGTTGAGACTTTGGCTAATTCTTCTTCCTGCCGGGAAATTACTGTGATATGTGCCCGTCCAAGTGCCTAACAGCTACTCTCTCATTGGTTCTCCCTCTTCCCTTTCATCCTCTGCCAAATTGGCAACCTGTGCGAAGCAGGAGGTTAAAGGGGCTGTCTCTCCAAGTTGGGAGGTTGATAGAAAACAGATGGAAAGTCAAACCGGAGCACCAGGAGAGGGACTATTCGTTGAGTTTTAGAAACCTTTCGTATTCACAGTGTGTCCGTTCTCTAGGTTTCCCGTACTTGTTATAACTGTAGTAATATTCCATTCAATCCGGAGAGTTGGGACACATGGAATGGGTGCCATGCATTATTGCTTTAAAGGGTCTGCATTTGTTCACCCAATCTCACCAATCCTCTCAGTCCCAACTCTCCAACCTTATGCCACATCCAGCTGTCATTGTACATATGGTCATTCCAGGTTTCATCGGAGACCCTGAAGGAATTGTAAAGAATTTCCCAGTTTTTTTGTTTTGTTTTTGAAATTCCTTTTTGTACTGGGTTTGAGCTGATTCTCGCTGCCATGTTTATGCCAGTCTAGACACACTTGATGCCCTTACGGAGACATATCAATACATAGGTTTTAAGATTCTTACTAGTCAGATATATTCCTCTGCAGGAAATATGGGGTTTTGAGTCCCTTTCACTGAGGAAGGTGTAGGTCTTGTCTATTCCATAGTTGGTTTTTGGAATGGTACCTGTGCTTATATCAAACTCTGGTTTTATGCATCACCCCACCTCTCCTTCCCTCTTAAGCAGGCATAAGAGTGTTTTCTAAATGTGAGACACTGTTCTCTTTCCTAACTCAGTTCAAGTGTAGCCATGTTTACAGGATCTTCATAAGTGATATCTTATGATAAGTTTCTGTTTCTGTGTGACTTATTTCACTTAGAATCACCGTACCTGAATCCACCCATTTTGCTGCTACTGGTCTTATGACATTGATTTCATGGCTGAGGGATATTCCATCGTACGTAAGTACCACAATTTTTTGAACCATTTTTATATTTCCTGGGATATTTAAGGTGTACCCAAGTTGAGGTCCTTGTAAGCAGTGCAGCCCTTAATTTTGGGGTGGCTCTGTCTTATTGATTTTCAGTTTTCCCAAGGTATATTCCCTAGACTGGAATTGCCCTTGGTTCTGTAGCTCTGTTCTTTACTTGTTTTAGGGATCACAATATACTGCTCCAGAGAGGCAGTTGGCAATTTACATCCCGCCCATCAGCATAACAAGGCTCCCTGTTCTCCAGGGCCTGTCTTGCCTTTTTGGTTTTTACACATTTTGTGGATGTCCCTTTTGACCGGTGGGAAGTGATACTTCTTTGTAGTGCAGATTTGCATTGCCCGCTTGCTTGCTTGGCCAAAAAGGGCGTATGCGTTTTCACCTGAATATATTCAGGAGAAAACACATACGCCCTTTTTGGCCAAGTGCATCATTGTCGAAGTTGTGCCCATCTTCCTGTGCTTTAAAGGCGATTCCAACGTACCTCTTGAAATCTGTTTCCTGCTATTCTGCCTCGCATTCAAGTCCGCCTCGTTGCCTTCCCTCAACAGATTTTTGGACGATAGTTGTCCTTTATTACTCGGCCAGTTTGTGAATTGCTGTGACCCTGAGCTCCATTTTTCAACTCGTTTTTGGTGAGCTGACCGCAAGTCCAAAATTTTGGTTCAGGACCTATGCTGGTTCCCGGTGGGTGGCTGAGACTTTGGTTAATTCTTCTTCCTGCCGGGAAATTACACTGATATGTGCCCGTCCAAATGCCTAACAGCTACTCTCTCATTGGTTCTCCCTATTCCCTTTCATCCTCTGCCAAATTGGCAACCTGTGCGAACCAGGAGGTTAAAGGGGCTGTCTCTCCAAGTTGGGAGATTGATAGTAAAGCAGGTGGAAAGTCAAACCGGAGCACCAGGAGAGGGACTATTCGTTGAGTTTTAGAAACCTTTCATATTCACAGTGTGTCCATTCTCTAGGTTTCCCGTACATGTTATAAATGTAGTAATATTCCCTTCAACCTGGAGAGTTGGGACCCATGGAATGGGTGCCATGCATTATTGCTTTAAAGGGTCTGCATTTGCTCACCCAATCGCACCAATCCTCTCAGTCCCAAGTGTCCAGCCTTATGCCACATCCAGCTGTCGTTGTAGATAGGGTCATTCCAGGTTTCGTCAGAGACCCTGAAGGAATTGTAAAGAATTTCCCAGTTTTTTTGTTTTGTTTTTGAAATTCCTTTTTATAGTGGGTTTGAGCTGATTCTCGCTGCCATGTTTATGCCAGTCTAGACACACTTGATTCCCTTACGGAGACATATCAATACATATGTTTTTAGATTCTTACTAGTCAGATATATTCCTCTGCAGGAAATATGGGGTTTTGAGTCCCTTTCACTGAGGAAGGTGTAGGTCTTGTCTATTCCATAGTTGGTTTTTGGAATGGTACCTGTGCTTATATCAAACTCTGGTTTTATGCATCACCCCACCTCTCCTTCCCTCTTAAGCAGGCATAAGAGTGTTCTCTAAATGTGAGACACTGTTCTCTTTCCTAACTCAGTTCAAGTGTAGCCATGTTTACAGGATCTTCATAAGTGATATCTTATGATAAGTTTCTTTTTCTGTGTGACTTATTTCACTTAGAATCATCGTACCTGAATCCACCCATTTTGCTGCTACTGGTCTTATGACATTGATTTCATGGCTGAGGGATATTTCATCGTACGTAAGTACCACAATTTTTTGAACCATTTTTATATTTTCTGGGATATTTAAGGTGTACCCAAGTTGAGGTCCTTGTAAGCAGTGCAGCCCTAAATTTTGGGGTGGCTCTGTCTTATTGATTTTCAGTTTTCCCAAAGTATATTCCCTAGACTGGAAGTGCCCTTGGCTCTGTAGCTCTGTTGTTTACTTGTTTTAGGGAACACAATGTGCTCCTCCAGAGAGGCAGTTGGCAATTTACATCCCGCCCTTCAGCATAACAAGGCTCCCTGTTCTCCAGGGCCTGTCTTGCCTTTCTGGTTTTTACACATTTTGTGGATGTCCCTTTTGACCGGTGGGAAGTGATACTTCTTTGTATTGCAGATTTGCATTGCCCGCTTGCTTGCTTGGCCAAAAAGGGCGTATGCATTTTCTCCTGAATATATTCAGGAGAAAACGCATACGCCCTTTTTGGCCAAGTGCATCATTGTGGAAGTTGTGCCCCTCTTCCTGTGCTTTAAAGGCGATTCCAACGTACCTCTTGAAATCTGTTTCCTGGTATTCTGCCTCGCTTTCAAGTCCGCCTCGTTGCCTTCCCTCAACGGATTTTTGGACGATAGTTGTCCTTTATTACTCGGCCAGTTTGTGAAATGCTGTGCCCCTGAGCTCCATTTTTCAACTCGTTTTTGGTGAGCTGACCGCAAGTCCAAAATTTTGGTTCAGGACCTATGCTGTTTCCCGGTGGGGGGCTGAGACTTTGGTTAATTCTTCTTCCTGCCGGGAAATTACAGTGATATGTGCCCGTCCAAATGCCTAACAGCTACTCTCTCATTGGTTCTCCCTCTTCCCTTTCATCCTCTGCCAAATTGGCAACCTGTGCGAACCAGGAGGTTAAAGGGGCTGTCTCTCCAAGTTGGGAGGTTGATAGTAAAGCAGATGGAAAGTCAAACCGGAGCACCAGGAGAGGGACTATTCGTTGAGTTTTAGAAACCTTTCGTATTCACAGTGTGTCCGTTCTCTAGGTTTCCCGTACATGTTATAGCTGTAGTAATATTCCCTTCAACCTGGAGAGTTGGGACCCATGGAATGGGTGCCAGGTATTTGTGCTTTAAAGTGTCTGCATTTGCTCACCCAATCTCACAAATTCTCTTAGTCCCAAGTGTCCCTCCTTATGCCACATCCAGCTGTCATTGTAGATAGAGTCATTCCAGGTTTCATCAGAGACCCTGAAGGAATTGTAAAGAATTTCCCAGTTTTTTTGTTTTGTTTTTGAAATTCCTTTTTATAGTGGGTTTGAGCTGATTCTCGCTGCCATGTTTATGCCAGTCTAGACACACTTGATTCCCTCACGGAGACATATCAATCCATAGGTTTTAAGATTCTTACTAGTCAGATATATTCCTCTGTGGGAAATATGGGGTTTTGAGTCCCTTTCACTGAGGAAGGTGTAGGTCTTGTCTATTCCATAGTTGGTTTTTGGAACGGTACCTGTGCTTATATCAAACTCTTGTTTTATGCATCACCCCACCTCTCCTTCCCCCTTAAGCAGGCATAAGAGTGTTTTCTAAATATGAGACACTGTTCTCTTTCCTAACTCAGTTCAAATGTAGCCATGTTTACAGGATCTTCATAAGTGATATTTTATGATAAGTTTCTTTTTCTGTGTGACTTATTTCACTTAGAATCATCGTACCTGAATCCACCCATTTTGCTGCTACTGGTCTTATGACATTGATTTCATGGCTGAGGGATATTCCATCGTACGTAAGTACCACAATTTTTTGAACCATTTTTATATTTCCTGGGATATTTAAGGTGTACCCAAGTTGAGGTCCTTGTAAGCAGTGCAGCCCTAAATTTTGGGGTGGCTCTGTCTTATTGATTTTCAATTTTCCCAAGGTATATTCCCTAGACTGGAAGTGCCCTTGGCTCTTTAGCTCTGTTCTTTACTTGTTTTAGGGAACACAATGTACTCCTCCAGAGAGGCAGTTGGCAATTTACATCCCGCCCATCAGCATAACAAGGCTCTCTGTTCTCCAGGGCCTGTCTTGCCTTTCTGGTTTTTACACATTTTGTGGATGTCCCTTTTGACCGGTGGGAAGTGATACTTCTTTGTAGTGCGGATTTGCATTGCCCGCTTGCTTGCTTGGCCAAAAAGGGCGTATGTGTTGTATCCTGAATATATTCAGGAGAAAACACATACGCCCTTTTTGGCCAAGTGCATCATTGTCAAATTTGTGCCCCTCTTCCTGTGCTTTAAAGGCGATTCCAACGTACCTCTTGAAATCTGTTTCCTGCTATTCTGCCTCGCTTTCAAGTCCGCCTCGTTGCCTTCCCTCATCAGATTTTTGGACGATAGTTGTCCTTTATTACTCAGCCAGTTTGTGAATTGCTGTGCCCCTGAGCTCCATTTTTCAACTCGTTTTTGGTGAGCTGACCGCAAGTCTAACATTTTGGTTCAGGACCTCTGCTGGTTCCCGGTGGGGGTTGAGACTTTGGCTAATTCTTCTTCCTGCCGGGAAATTACAGTGATATGTGCCCGTCCAAGTGCCTAACAGCTACTCTCTCATTGGTTCTCCCTCTTCCCTTTCATCCTCTGCCAAATTGGCAACCTGTGCGAACCAGGAGGTTAAAGGGGCTGTCTCTCCAAGTTGGGAGGTTGATAGTAAAACAGATGGAAAGTCAAACCGGAGCGCCAGGAGAGGGACTATTCGTTGAGTTTTAGAAACCTTTCTTATTCACAGTGTGTCCGTTCTCTAGGTTTCCCGTACATGTTATAGCTGTAGTAATATTCCCTTCAACCTGGAGAGTTGGGACCCATGGAATGGGTTCCAGGCATTTGTGCTTTAATGGGTCTGCATTTGCTCACCCAATCTCACCAATCCTCTCAGTCCCAAGTGTCCCTCCTTATGCCACATCCAGCTGTCATTGTAGATAGGGTCATTCCAGGTTTCATCAGAGACCCTGAAGGAATTGTAAAGAATTTCCCAGTTTTTTTGTTTTGTTTTTGAAATTCCTTTTTATAGTGGGTTTGAGCTGATTCTCGCTGCCATGTTTATGCCAGTCTAGATACACTTGATTCCCTTACGGAGACATATCAATCCATAGGTTTTAAGATCCTTACTAGTCAGATATATTCCTCTGCGGGAAATATGGGGTTTTGAGTCCCTTTCACTGAGGAAGGTGTAGGTCTTGTCTATTCCATAGTTGGTTTTTGGAACGGTACCTGTGCTTATAGCAAACTTTGGTTTTATGCATCACCCCACCTCCTTCCCCCTTAAGCAGGCATAAGAGTGTTTTCTAAATGTGAGACACTGTTCTCTTTCCTAACTCAGTTCAAGTGTAGCCATGTTTACAGGATCTTCATAAGTGATATCTTATGATAAGTTTCTTTTTATGTGTGACTTATTTGACTTAGAATCATCATACCTGAATCCACCCATTTTGCTGCTACTGGTCTTTTAACATTGATTTCATGGCTGAGGGATATTCCATCGTACATAAGTACGACAATTTTTTGAACCTTTTTTATATTTCCTGGGATATTTAATGTGTACCCAAGTTGAGGTCCTTGTAAGCAGTGCAGCCCTAAATTTTGGGGTGGCTCTGTCTTATTGATTTTCAGTTTTCCCAAGGTATATTCCCTAGACTGGAAGTGCCCTTGGCTCTGTAGCTCTGTTCTTTTCTTGTTTTAGGGAACACAATGTACTCCTCCAGAGCGGCAGTTGGCAATTTACATCCCGCCCATCAGCATAACAAGGCTCCCTGTTCTCCAGGGCCTGTCTTGCCTTTCTGGTTTTTACACATTTTGTGGATGTCCCTTTTGACCGGTGGGAAGTGATACTTCTTTGTAGTGCAGATTTGCATTGCCTGCTTGCTTGCTTGGCCAAAAAGGGCGTATGCGTTTTCTCCTGAATATATTCAGGAGAAAACGCATACGCCCTTTTTGGCCAAGTGCATCATTGTCGAAGTTGTGCCCCTCTTCCTGTGCTTTAAAGGCGATTCCAACGTACCTCTTGAAATCTGTTTCCTGCTATTCTGCCTCGCTTTCAAGTCCGCCTCGTTGCTTTCCCTCAACAGATTTTTGGACGATAGTTGTCCTTTATTACTCGGCCAGTTTGTGAATTGCTGTGCCCCTGAGCTCCATTTTTCAACTCGTTTTTGGTGAGCTGACCGCAAGTCCAAAATTTTGGTTCAGGACCTATGCTGGTTCCCGGTGGGGTGCTGAGACTTTGGATAATTCTTCTTCCTGCCGGGAAATTACAGTGATATGTGCCCGTCCAAGTGCCTAACAGCTACTCTCTCATTGGTTCTCCCTCTTCCCTTTCATCCTCTGCCAAATTGGCAACCTGTGCGAACCAGGAGGTTAAAGGGGCTGTCTCTCCAAGTTGGGAGGTTGATAGTAAACAGATGGAAAGTCAAACCGGAGCACCAGGAGAGGGACTATTCGTTGAGTTTTAGAAACCTTTCGTATTCACAGTGTGTCCGTTCTCTAGGTTTCCCGTACTTGTTATAAATGTAGTAATATTCCCTTCAATCCGGAGAGTTGGGACACATGGAATGGGTGCCATGCATTATTGCTTTAAAGGGTCTCCATTTGTTCACCCAATCTCACCAATCCTCTCAGTCCCAACTCTCCAGCCTTATGCCACATCCAGCTGTCATTGTAGATAGGGTCATTCCAGGTTTCATCAGAGACCCTGAAGGAATTGTAAAGAATTTCCCAGTTTTTTTGTTTTGTTTTTGAAATTCCTTTTTATAGTGGGTTTGAGCTGATTCTCGCTGCCATGTTTATGCCAGTCTAGACACACTTGATTCCCTTACGGAGACATATCAATACATAGGTTTTAAGATTTTTACTAGTCAGATATATTCCTCTGCGGGAAATATGGGGTTTTGAGTCCCTTTCACTGAGGAAGGTGTAGGTCTTGTCTATTCCATAGTTGGTTTTTGGAATGGTACCTGTGCTTATATCAAACTCTGGTTTTATGCATCACCCCACCTCTCCTTCCCTCTTAAGCAGGCATAAGAGTGTTTTCTAAATGTGAGACACTGTTGTCTTTCCTAACTCAGTTCAAGTGTAGCCATGTTTACAGGATCTTCATAAGTGATATCTTATGATAAGTTTCTTTTTCTGTGTGACTTATTTCACTTAGAATCATCGTACCTGAATCCACCCATTTTGCTGCTACTGGTCTTATGTCATTGCTTTCATGGCTGAGGGATATTCCATCGTACGTAAGTACCACAATTTTTTGAACCATTTTTATATTTCCTGGGATATTTAAGGTGTACCCAAGTTGAGGTCCTTGTAAGCAGTGCAGCCCTACATTTTGGGGTGGCTCTGTCTTATTGATTTTCAGTTTTCCCAAGGTATATTCCCTAGACTGGAAGTGCCCTTGGCTCTGTAGCTCTGTTCTTTACTTGTTTTAGGGAACACAATGCACTCCTCCAGAGAGGCAGTTGGCAATTTACATCCCGCCCATCAGCATAACAAGGCTCCTTGTTCTCCAGGGCCTGTCTTGCCTTTTTGGTTTTTACACATTTTGTGGATGTCCCTTTTGACCAGTGGGAAGTGATACTTCTTTGTAGTGCAGATTTGCATTGCCCGCTTGCTTGCTTGGCCAAAAAGGGCGTATGCGTTTTCACCTGAATATATTCAGGAGAAAACACATACGCCCTTTTTGGCCAAGTGCATCATTGTCGAAGTTGTGCCCCTCTTCCTGTGCTTTAAAGGCGATTCCAACGTACCTCTTGAAATCTGTTTCCTGCTATTCTGCCTCGCTTTCAAGTCCACCTCGTTGCCTTCCCTCAACAGATTTTTGGACGATAGTTGTCCTTTATTACTCGGCCAGTTTGTGAATTGCTGTGACCCTGAGCTCCATTTTTCAACTCGTTTTTGGTGAGCTGACCGCAAGTTCAAAATTTTGGTTCAGGACCTATGCTGTTTCCCAGTGGGGGGCTGAGACTTTGGTTAATTCTTCTTCCTGCCGGGAAATTACAGTGATATGTGCCCTTCCAAATGCCTAACAGCTACTCTCTCATTGGTTCTCCCTCTTCCCTTTCATCCTCTGCCAAATTGGCAACCTGTGCGAAACAGGAGGTTAAAGGGGCTGTCTCTCCAAGTTGGGAGGTTGATAGTAAAGCAGATGGAAAGTCAAACCGGAGCACCAGGAGAGGGACTATTCGTTGAGTTTTAGAAACCTTTCATATTCACAGTGTGTCCGTTCTCTAGGTTTCCCGTACTTGTTATAACTGTAGTAATATTCCATTCAATCCAGAGAGTTGGGACACATGGAATGGGTGCCATGCATTATTGCTTTAAAGGGTCTGCATTTGTTCACCCAATCTCACCAATCCTCTCAGTCCCAACTCTCCAACCTTATGCCACATCCAGCTGTCATTGTACATAGGGTCATTCCAGGTTTCATCAGAGACCCTGAAGGAATTGTAAAGAATTTCCCAGTTTTTTTGTTTTGTTTTTGAAATTCCTTTTTGTAGTGGGTTTGAGCTGATTCTCGCTGCCATGTTTATGCCAGTCTAGACACACTTGATTCCCTTACGGAGACATATCAATACATAGGTTTTAAGATTCTTACTAGTCAGATATATTCCTCTGCAGGAAATATGGGGTGTTGTGTCCCTTTCACTGAGGAAGGTGTAGGTCTTGTCTATTCCATAGTTGGTTTTTGGAATGGTACCTGTGCTTATATCAAACTCTGGTTTTATGCATCACCCCACCTCTCCTTCCCTCTTAAGCAGGCATAAGAGTGTTTTCTAAATGTGAGACACTGTTCTCTTTCCTAACTCAGTTCAAGTGTAGCCATGTTTACAGTATCTTCATAAGTGATATCTTATGATAAGTTTCTGTTTCTGTGTGACTTATTTCACTTAGAATCACCGTACCTGAATCCACCCATTTTGCTGCTACTGGTCTTATGACATTGATTTCATGGCTGAGGGATATTCCATCGTACGTAAGTACCACAATTTTTTGAACCATTTTTATATTTCCTGGGATATTTAAGGTGTACCCAAGTTGAGGTCCTTGTAAGCAGTGCAGCCCGTAATTTTGGGGTGGCTCTGTCTTATTGATTTTCAGTTTTCCCAAGGTATATTCCCTAGACTGGAAGTGCCCTTGGCTCTGTAGCTCTGTTCTTTACTTGTTTTAGGGAACACAATATACTGCTCCAGAGAGGCAGTTGGCAATTTACATGCCGCCCATCAGCATAACAAGGCTCCCTTTTCTCCAGGGCCTGTCTTGCCTTTTTGGTTTTTACACATTTTGTGGATGTCCCTTTTAACTGGTGGGAAGTGATACTTCTTTGTAGTGCAGATTTGCATTGCCCGCTTGCTTGCTTGGCCAAAAAGGGCGTATGCGTTTTCACCTGAATATATTCAGGAGAAAACACATACGCCCTTTTTGGCCAAGTGCATCATTGTCGAAGTTGTGCCCATCTTCCTGTGCTTTAAAGGCGATTCCAACGTACCTCTTGAAATCTGTTTCCTGCTATTCTGCCTCGCTTTCAAGTCCGCCTCGTTGCCTTCCCTCAACAGATTTTTGGACGATAATTGTCCTTTATTACTCGGCCAGTTTGTGAATTCCTATGACCCTGAGCTCCATTTTTCAACTCGTTTTTGGTGAGCTGACCGCAAGTCCAAAATTTTGGTTCAGGACCTATGCTGGTTCCCGGTGGGGGACTGAGACTTTGGTTAATTCTTCTTCCTGCCGGGAAATTACACTGATATGTGCCCGTCCAAATGCCTAACAGCTACTCTCTCATTGGTTCTCCCTATTCCCTTTCATCCTCTGCCAAATTGGCAACCTGTGCGAAGCAGGAGGTTAAAGGGGCTGTCTCTCCAAGTTGGGAGATTGATAGTAAAGCAGGTGGAAAGTCAAACCGGAGCACCAGGAGAGGGACTATTCGTTGAGTTTTAGAAACCTTTCGTATTCACAGTGTGTCCGTTCTCTAGGTTTCCCGTACATGTTATAGCTGTAGTAATATTCCCTTCAACCTGGAGAGTTGGGACCCATGGAATGGGTGCCATGCATTATTGCTTTAAAGGGTCTGCATTTGCTCACCCAATCTCACCAATCCTCTCAGTCCCAAGTGTCCCTCCTTATGCCACATCCAGCTGTCATTGTAGATAGGGTCATTCCAGGTTTCATCAGAGACCCTGAAGGAATTGTAAAGAATTTCCCAGTTTTTTTGTTTTGTTTTTGAAATTCCTTTTTATAGTGGGTTTGAGCTGATTCTCGCTGCCATGTTTATGCCAGTCTAGACACACTTGATTCCCTTACGGAGACATATCAATCCATAGGTTTTAAGATTCTTACTAGTCAGATATATTCCTCTGCGGGAAATATGGGGTTTTGAGTCCCTTTCACTGAGGAAGGTGTAGCTCTTGTCTATTCCATAGTTGGTTTTTGGAACGGTACCTGTGCTTATATCAAACTCTTGTTTTATGCATCACCCCACCTCTCCTTCCCCCTTAAGCAGGCATAAGAGTGTTTTCTGAATGTGAGACACTGTTCTCTTTCCTAACTCAGTTCAAGTGTAGCCATGTTTACAGGATCTTCATAAGTGATATCTTATGATAAGTTTCTTTTTCTGTGTGACTTATTTCACTTAGAATTATCGTACCTGTATCCACCCAGTTTGCTGCTACTGGTCTTATGACATTGATTTCATGGCTGAGGGATATTCCATCGTACGTAAGTACCACAATTTTTTGAACCATTTTTATATTTTCTGGGATATTTAAGGTGTACCCAAGTTGAGGTCCTTGTAAGCAGTGCAGCCCTAAATTTTGGGGTGGCTCTGTCTTATTGATTTTCAGTTTTCCCAAGGTATATTCCCTAGACTGGAAGTGCCCTTGGCTCTGTAGCTCTGTTGTTTACTTGTTTTAGGGAACACAATGTACTCCTCCAGAGAGGCAGTTGGAAATTTACATCCCGCCCATCAGCATAACAAGGCTCCCTGTTCTCCAGGGCCTGTCTTGCCTTTCTGGTTTTTACACATTTTGTGGATGACCCTTTTGACCGGTGGGGAGTGATACTTCTTTGTAGTGCAGATTTGCATCGCCTACTTGCTTGCTTGGGCAAAAAGGGCGTATGCGTTTTCTCCTGAATATATTCAGGAGAAAACGCATACACCCTTTATGGCCAAGTGCATCATTGTCGAAGTTGTGCCCCTCTTCCTGTGCTTTAAAGGCGATTCCAACGTACCTCTTGAAATCTGTTTCCTGCTATTCTGCCTCACTTTCAAGTCCGCCTCGTTGCCTTCCCTCAACAGATTTTTGGACGATAGTTGTCCTTTATTACTCGGCCAGTTTGTGAATTGCTGTGCCCCTGAGCTCCATTTTTCAACTCGTTTTTGTTGAGCTGACCGCAAGTCCAACATTTTGGTTCAGGACCTCAGCTGGTTCCTGGTGGGGGTTGAGACTTTGGTTAATTCTTCTTCCTGCCAGGAAATTACAGTGATATGTGCCCGTCCAAATGCCTAACAGCTACTCTCTCATTGGTTCTCCCTTTTCCCTTTCATCCTCTGTCAAATTGGCAACCTGTGCGAACCAGGAGGTTAAAGGGGCTGTCTCTCCAAGTTGGGAGGTTGATAGTAAAGCAGATGGAAAGTCAAACCAGAGCACCAGGAGAGGGACTATTCGTTGAGTTTTAGAAACCTTTCGTATTCACAATCTGTCCGTTCTGTAGGTTTCCCGTACATGTTATAACTGTAGTAATATTCCCTTCAACCTGGAGAGTTGGGACCCATGGAATGGGTGCCATGCATTATTGCTTTAAAGGGTCTGCAATTGCTCACCCAATCCGACCAATCCTCTCAGTCCCAAGTGTACAGCCTTATGCCACATCCAGCTGTCGTTGTAGATAGGGTCATTCTAAGTTTCATCAGAGACCCTGAAGGAATTGTAAAGAATTTCCCAGTTTTTTTGTTTTGTTTTTGAAATTCCTTTTTATAGTGGGTTTGAGCTGATTCTCGCTGCCATGTTTATGCCAGTCTAGACACACTTGATTCCCTTACGGAGACATATCAATACATAGGTTTTAAGATTCTTACTAGTCAGATATATTCCTCTGCGGGAAATATGGGATTTGAGTCCCTTTCACTGAGGAAGGTGTAGGTCTTGTCTATTCCATAGTTGGTTTTTGGAACGGTACCTGTGCTTATATCAAACTCTAGTTTTATGCATCATCTCACCTCACCTTCCCCATTAAGCAGGCATAAGAGTGTTTTCTAAATGTGAGACACTGTTCTCTTTCCTAACTCAGTTCAAGTGTAGCCATGTTTACAGGATCTTCATAAGTGATATCTTATGATAAGTTTCTTTTTCTGTGTGACTTATTTCACTTAGAATCATCGTACCTGAGTCCACCCATTTTGCTGCTACTGGTCTTATGACATTGATTTCATGGCTGAGGGATATTCCATCGTACGTAAGTAACACAATTTTTCGAACCATTTTTATATTTCCTGGGATATTTAATGTGTACCCAAGTTGAGGTCCTTGTAAGCATTGCAGCCCTAAATTTTGGGGTGGCTCTGTCTTATTGATTTTCAGTTTTCCCAAGGTATATTCCCTAGACTGGAAGTGCCCTTGGCTCTGTAGCTCTGTTCTTTACTTGTTTTCGGGGACACAATGTACTCCTCCAGAGAGGCAGTTGGCAATTTACATCCCGCCCATCAGCATAACAAGGCTCCCTGTTCTCCAGGGCCTGTCTTGCCTTTCTGGTTTTTACACATTTTGTGGATGTCCCTTTTGACCGGTGGGAAGTGCTACTTCTTTGTAGTGCAGATTTGCATTGCCCGCTTGCTTGCTTGGCCAAAAAGGGCGTATGCGTTTTCTCCTAAATATATTCAGGAGAAAACGCATACGCCCTTTTTGGCCAAGCGCATCATTGTCGAAGTTGTGCCCCTCTTCCTGTGCTTTAAAGGCGATTCCAACGTAACTCTTGAAATATGTTTCCTGCTATTCTGCCTCGCATTCAAGTCCGCCTCGTTGCCTTCCCTCTACAGATTTTTGGACGATAGTTGTCCTTTATTACTCGGCCAGTTTTTGAATTGCTGTGCCCCTGAGCTCCATTTTTCAACTCGTTTTTGGTGAGCTGACCGCAAGTCCAAAATTTTGGTTCAGGACCTATGCTGGTTCCCGGTGGGGGGCTGAGACTTTGGATAATTCTTCTTCCTGCCGGGAAATTACAGTGATATGTGCCCGTCCAAGTGCCTAACAGCTACTCTCTCATTGGTTCTCCCTCTTCCCTTTCATCCTCTGGCAAATTGGCAACCTGTGCGAACCAGGAGGTTAAAGGGGCTGTCTCTCCAAGTTGGGAGGTTGATAGTAAAGCAGATGGAAAGTCAAACCGGAGCACCAGGAGAGGGACTATTCGTTGAGTTTTAGAAACCTTTCGTATTCACAGTGTGTCCGTTCTCTAGGTTTCCCGTACATGTTATATCTGTAGTAATATTCCCTTCAACCTGGAGAGTTGGGACCCATGGAATGGGTGCCAGGCATTTGTGCTTTAAAGGGTCTGCATTTGCTCACCCAATCTCACCAATCCTCTCAGTCCCATGTGTCCAGCCTTATGCCACATCCAGCTGTCGTTGTACATAGGGTCATTCCAGGTTTCATCAGAGACCCTGAAGGAATTGTAAAGAATTTCCCAGTTTTTTTGTTTTGTTTTTGAAATTCCTTTTTATAGTGGGTTTGAGCTGATTCTCGCTGCCATGTTTATGCCAGTCTAGACACACTTGATTCCCTTACGGAGACATATCAATACATAGGTTTTAAGATTCTTACTAGTCAGATATATTCCTCTGCGGGAAATATGGGGTTTTGAGTCCCTTTCACTGAGGAAGGTGTAGGTCTTGTCTATTCCATAGTTGGTTTTTGGAACGGTACCTGTGCTTATATCAAACTCTGGTTTTATGCATCACCCCACCTCTCCTTCCCCCTTAAGCAGGCATAAGAGTGTTTTCTAAATGTGAGACACTGTTCTCTTTCCTAACTCAGTTCAAGTGTAGCCATGTTTACAGGATCTTCATAAGTGATATCTTATGATAAGTTTCTTTTTCTCTGTGACTTATTTCACTTAGAATCATCGTACCTGAATCTACCCATTTTGCTGCTACTGGTCTTATGACATTGATTACATGGCTGAGGGATATTCCGTCGTACGTAAGTACTACAATTTTCTGAACCATTTTTATATTTCCTGGGATATTTAAGGTGTACCCAAGTTGAGGTCCTTGTAAGCAGTGCCGCCCTAAATATTGGTGTGGCTCTGTCTTATTGATTTTCAGTTTTCCCAAGGTATATTCCCTAGACTGGAAGCGCCCTTGGCTCTGTAGCTCTGTTCTTTACTTGTTTTAAGGAACACAATGCACTCCTCCAGAGAGGCAGTTGGCAATTTACATTCCGCCCATCAGCATAACAAGGCTCCCTGTTCTCCAGGGCCTGTCTTGCCTTTCTGGTTTGTACACATTTTGTGGATGTCCCTTTTGACCGGTGGGAAGTGATACTTCTTTGTAGTGCAGATTTGCATTGCCCGCTTGCTTGCTTGGCCAAAAACGGCGTATGCGTTTTCTCCTCAATATATTCAGGAGAAAACGCATACGCCCTTTTTGGCCAAGTGCATCATTGTCGAAGTTGTGCCCCTCTTCCTGTGCTTTAAAGGCGATTCCAACGTACCTCTTGAAATCTGTTTCCTGCTATTCTGCCTCGCTTTCAAGTCCGCCTCGTTGCCTTCCCTCAACAGATTTTTGGACGATAGTTGTCCTTTATTACTCGGCCAGTTTGTGAACTGCTGTGCCCCTGAGCTCCATTGTTCAATTCGTTTTTGGTGAGCTGACCGCAAGTCCAAAATTTTGGTTCAGGACCTATACTGGTTCCCGGGGGGTGGCTGAGACTTTGGTTAATTGTTCTTCCTGCCGGGAAATTACAGTGATATGTGCCCGTCCAAATGCCTAACAGCTACTCTCTCATTGGTTCTCCCTCTTCCCTTTCATCCTCTGCCAAATTGGAAACCTGTGCGAACCAGGAGGTTAAAGGGGCTGTCTCTCCAAGTTGGGAGGTTGAGAGTAAAACAGATGGAAAGTCAAACAGGAGCACCAGGAGAGGGACTATTCGTTGAGTTTTAGAAACCTTTCGTATTCACAGTGTGGCCTTTCTCTAGGTTTCCCGTACATGTTATAGCTGTAGTAATATTCCCTTTAACCTGGAGAGTTGGGACCCATGGAATGTGTGCCAGGCATTTGTGCTTTAAAGTGTCTGCATTTGCTCACCCAATCTCACCAATCGTCTCAGTCCCAAGTGTCCCTCCTTATGCCACATCCAGCTGTCATTGTAGATAGGGTCATTCCAGGTTTCATTAGAGACCCTGAAGGAATTGTAAAGAATTTCCCATTTTTTTGTTTTTTTTTTGAAATTCCTTTTATAGTGGGTTTGAGCTGATTCTCGCTGCCATGTTTATGCCAGTCTAGACACACTTGATTCCCTTACGGAGACATATCAATCCATAGGTTTTAAGATTCTTACTAGTCAGATATATTCCTCTGCGGGAAATATGGGGTTTTGAGTCCCTTTCACTGAGGAAGGTGTAGCTCTTGTCTATTCCATAGTTGGTTTTTGGAACGGTACCTGTGCTTATATCAAACTCTTGTTTTATGCATCACCCCACCTCTCCTTCCCCCTTAAGCAGGCATAAGAGTGTTTTCTGAATGTGAGACACTGTTCTCTTTCCTAACTCAGTTCAAGTGTAGCCATGTTTACAGGATCTTCATAAGTGATATCTTATGATAAGTTTCTTTTTCTGTGTGACTTATTTCACTTAGAATTATCGTACCTGTATCCACCCAGTTTGCTGCTACTGGTCTTATGACATTGATTTCATGGCTGAGGGATATTCCATCGTACGTAAGTACCACAATTTTTTGAACCATTTTTATATTTTCTGGGATATTTAAGGTGTACCCAAGTTGAGGTCCTGGTAAGCAGTGCAGCCCTAAATTTTGGGGTGGCTCTGTCTTATTGATTTTCAGTTTTCCCAAGGTATATTCCCTAGACTGGAAGTGCCCTTCGCTCTGTAGCTCTGTTGTTTACTTGTTTTAGGGAACACAATGTACTCCTCCAGAGAGGCAGTTGGCAATTTACATCCCGCCCATCAGATTAACAAGGCTCCCTGTTCTCCAGGGCCTGTCTTGCCTTTCTGGTTTTTACACATTTTGTGGATGACCCTTTTGACCGGTGGGGAGTGATACTTCTTTGTAGTGCAGATTTGCATCGCCTACTTGCTTGCTTGGGCAAAAAGGGCGTATGCGTTTTCTCCTGAATATATTCAGGAGAAAACGCATACACCCTTTATGGCCAAGTGCATCATTGTCGAAGTTGTGCCCCTCTTCCTGTGCTTTAAAGGCGATTCCAACGTACCTCTTGAAATCTGTTTCCTGCTATTCTGCCTCACTTTCAAGTCCGCCTCGTTGCCTTCCCTCAACAGATTTTTGGACGATAGTTGTCCTTTATTACTCGGCCAGTTTGTGAATTGCTGTGCCCCTGAGCTCCATTTTTCAACTCGTTTTTGGTGAGCTGACCGCAAGTCCAACATTTTGGTTCAGGACCTCAGCTGGTTCCCGGTGGGGGTTGAGACTTTCGTTAATTCTTCTTCCTGCCAGGAAATTACAGTGATATGTGCCCGTCCAAATGCCTAACAGCTACTCTCTCATTGGTTCTCCCTTTTCCCTTTCATCCTCTGCCAAATTGGAAACCTGTGCGAACCAGGAGGTTAAAGGGGCTGTCTCTCCAAGTTGGGAGGTTGATAGTAAAGCAGATGGAAAGTCAAACCGGAGCACCAGGAGAGGGACTATTCGTTGAGTTTTAGAAACCTTTCGTATTCACAATCTGTCCGTTCTGTAGGTTTCCCGTACATGTTATAACTGTAGTAATATTCCCTTCAACCTGGAGAGTTGGGACCCATGGAATGGGTGCCATGCATTATTGCTTTAAAGGGTCTGCAATTGCTCACCCAATCCGACCAATCCTCTCAGTCCCAAGTGTACAGCCTTATGCCACATCCAGCTGTCGTTGTAGATAGGGTCATTCTAAGTTTCATCAGAGACCCTGAAGGAATTGTAAAGAATTTCCCAGTTTTTTTGTTTTGTTTTTGAAATTCCTTTTTATAGTGGGTTTGAGCTGATTCTCGCTGCCATGTTTATGCCAGTGTAGACACACTTGATTCCCTTACGGAGACATATCAATACATAGGTTTTAAGATTCTTACTAGTCAGATATATTCCTCTGCGGGAAATATGGGATTTGAGCCCCTTTCACTGAGGAAGGTGTAGGTCTTGTCTATTCCATAGTTGGTTTTTGGAACGGTACCTGTGCTTATATCAAATTCTAGTTTTATGCATCATCTCACCTCACCTTCCCCATTAAGCAGGCATAAGAGTGTTTTCTAAATGTGTGACACTGTTCTCTTTCCTAACTCAGTTCAAGTGTAGCCATGTTTACAGGATCTTCATAAGTAATATCTTATGATAAGTTTCTTTTTCTGTGTGACTTATTTCACTTAGAATCATCGTACCTGAGTCCACCCATTTTGCTGCTACTGGTCTTATGACATTGATTTCATGGCTGAGGGATATTCCATCGTACGTAAGTAACACAATTTTTCGAACCATTTTTATATTTCCTGGGATATTTAATGTGTACCCAAGTTGAGGTCCTTGTAAGCATTGCAGCCCTAAATTTTGGGGTGGCTCTGTCTTATTGATTTTCAGTTTTCCCAAGGTATATTCCCTAGACTGGAAGTGCCCTTGGCTCTGTAGCTCTGTTCTTTACTTGTTTTCGGGGACACAATGTACTCCTCCAGAGAGGCAGTTGGCAATTTACATCCCGCCCATCAGCATAACAAGGCTCCCTGTTCTCCAGGGCCTGTCTTGCCTTTCTGGTTTTTACACATTTTGTGGATGTCCCTTTTGACCGGTGGGAAGTGCTACTTCTTTGTAGTGCAGATTTGCATTGCCCGCTTGCTTGCTTGGCCAAAAAGGGCGTATGCGTTTTCTCCTAAATATATTCAGGAGAAAACGCATACGCCCTTTTTGGCCAAGCGCATCATTGTCGAAGTTGTGCCCCTCTTCCTGTGCTTTAAAGGCGATTCCAACGTAACTCTTGAAATATGTTTCCTGCTATTCTGCCTCGCATTCAAGTCCGCCTCGTTGCCTTCCCTCTACAGATTTTTGGACGATAGTTGTCCTTTATTACTCGGCCAGTTTTTGAATTGCTGTGCCCCTGAGCTCCATTTTTCAACTCGTTTTTGGTGAGCTGACCGCAAGTCCAAAATTTTGGTTCAGGACCTATGCTGGTTCCCGGTGGGGGGCTGAGACTTTGGATAATTCTTCTTCCTGCCGGGAAATTACAGTGATATGTGCCCGTCCAAGTGCCTAACAGCTACTCTCTCATTGGTTCTCCCTCTTCCCTTTCATCCTATGCCAAATTGGCAACCTGTGCGAACCAGGAGGTTAAAGGGGCTGTCTCTCCAAGTTGGGAGGTTGATAGTAAACAGATGGAAAGTCAAACCGGAGCACCAGGAGAGGGACTATTCGTTGAGTTTTAGAAACCTTTCGTATTCACAGTGAGTCCGTTCTCTAGGTTTCCCGTACTTGTTATAACTGTAGTAATATTCCCTTCAATCCGGAGAGTTGGGACACATGGAATGGGTGCCATGCATTATTGCTTTAAAGGGTCTCCATTTGTTCATCCAATCTCACCAATCCTCTCAGTCCCAACTCTCCAGCCTTATGCCACATCCAGCTGTCATTGTAGATAGGGTCATTCCAGGTTTCATCAGAGACCCTGAAGGAATTGTAAAGAATTTCCCTGTTTTTTTGTTTTGTTTTTGAAATTCCTTTTTATAGTGGGTTTGAGCTGATTCTCGCTGCCATGTTTATGCCAGTCTAGACACACTTGATTCCCTTAGGGAGACATATCAATACATAGGTTTTAAGATTTTTACTAGTCAGATATATTCCTCTGCGGGAAATATGGGGTTTTGAGTCCCTTTCACTGAGGAAGGTGTAGGTCTTGTATATTCCATAGTTGGTTTTTGGGATGGTATCTGTGCTTATATCAAACTCTGGTTTTATGCATCACCCCACCTCTCCTTCCCTCTTAAGCAGGCATAAGAGTGTTTTCTAAATGTGAGACACTGTTGTCTTTCCTAACTCAGTTCAAGTGTAGCCATGTTTACAGGATCTTCATAAGTGATATCTTATGATAAGTTTCTTTTTCTCTGTGACTTATTTCACTTAGAATCATCGTACCTGAATCCACCCATTTTGCTGCTACTGGTCTTATGTCATTGCTTTCATGGCTGAGGGATATTCCATCGTACGTAAGTACCACAATTTTTTGAACCATTTTTATATTTCCTGGGATATTTAAGGTGTACCCAAGTTGAGGTCCTTGTAAGCAGTGCAGCCCTACATTTTGGGGTGGCTCTGTCTTATTGATTTTCAGTTTTCCCAAGGTATATTCCCTAGACTGGAAGTGCCCTTGGCTCTGTAGCTCTGTTCTTTACTTGTTTTAGGGAACACAATGCACTCCTCCAGAGAGGCAGTTGGCAATTTACATCCCGCCCATCAGCATAACAAGGCTCCTTGTTCTCCAGGGCCTGTCTTGCCTTTTTGGTTTTTACACATTTTGTGGATGTCCCTTTTGACCAGTGGGAAGTGATACTTCTTTGTAGTGCAGATTTGCATTGCCTGCTTGCTTGATTGGCCAAAAAGGGCGTATGCGTTTTCACCTGAATATATTCAGGAGAAAACACATACGCCCTTTTTGGCCAAGTGCATCATTGTCGAAGTTGTGCCCCTCTTCCTGTGCTTTAAAGGCGATTCCAACGTACCTCTTGAAATCTGTTTCCTGCTATTCTGCCTCGCTTTCAAGTCCGCCTCGTTGCCTTCCCTCAACAGATTTTTGGACGATAGTTGTCCTTTATTACTCGGCCAGTTTGTGAATTGCTGTGACGCTGAGCTCCATTTTTCAACTCGTTTTTGGTGAGCTGACCGCAAGTTCAAAATTTTGGTTCAGGACCTATGCTGTTTCCCGGTGGGGGGCTGAGACTTTGGTTAATTCTTCTTCCTGCCGGGAAATTACAGTGATATGTGCCCGTCCAAATGCCTAACAGCTACTCTCTCATTGGTTCTCCCTCTTCCCTTTCATCCTCTGCCAAATTGGCAACCTGTGCGAAGCAGGAGGTTAAAGGGGCTGTCTCTCCAAGTTGGGAGGTTGATAGTAAACAGATGGAAAGTCAAACCGGAGCACCAGGAGAGGGACTATTCGTTGAGTTTTAGAAACCTTTCGTATTCACAGAGTGTCTGTTCTCTAGGTTTCCCGTACTTGTTATAACTGTAGTAATATTCCATTCAATCCGGAGAGTTGGGACACATGGAATGGGTGCCATGCATTATTGCTTTAAAGGGTCTGCATTTGTTCACCCAATCTCACCAATCCTCTCAGTCCCAACTCTCCAACCTTATGCCACATCCAGCTGTCATTGTATATAGGGTCATTCCAGGTTTCATCAGAGACCCTGAAGGAATTGTAAAGAATTTCCCAGTTTTTTTGTTTTGTTTTTGAAATTCCTTTTTGTAGTGGGTTTGAGCTGATTCTCGCTGCCATGTTTATGCCAGTCTAGACACACTTGATTCCCTTACGGAGACATATCAATACATAGGTTTTAAGATTCTTACTAGTCAGATATATTCCTCTGCAGGAAATATGGGGTTTTGAGTCCCTTTCACTGAGGAAGGTGTAGGTCTTGTCTATTCCATAGTTGGTTTTTGGAATGGTACCTGTGCTTATATCAAACTCTGGTTTTATGCATCACCCCACCTCTCCTTCCCTCTTAAGCAGGCATAAGAGTGTTTTCTAAATGTGAGACACTGTTCTCTTTCCTAACTCAGTTCAAGTGTAGCCATGTTTACAGTATCTTCATAAGTGATATCTTATGATAAGTTTCTGTTTCTGTGTGACTTATTTCACTTAGAATCACCGTACCTGAATCCACCCATTTTGCTGCTACTGGTCTTATGACATTGATTTCATGGCTGAGGGATATTCCATCGTACGTAAGTACCACAATTTTTTGAACCATTTTTATATTTCCTGGGATATTTAAGGTGTACCCAAGTTGAGGTCCTTGTAAGCAGTGCAGCCCTACATTTTGGGGTGGCTCTGTCTTATTGATTTTCAGTTTTCCCAAGGTATATTCCCTAGACTGGAAGTGCCCTTGGCTCTGTAGCTCTGTTCTTTACTTGTTTTAGGGAACACAATATACTGCTCCAGAGAGGCAGTTGGCAATTTACATGCCGCCCATCAGCATAACAAGGTTCCCTTTTCTCCAGGGCCTGTCTTGCCTTTTTGGTTTTTACACATTTTGTGGATGTCCCTTTTGACTGGTGGGAAGTGATACTTCTTTGTAGTGCAGATTTGCATTGCCCGCTTGCTTGCTTGGCCAAAAAGGGCGTATGCGTTTTCACCTGAATATATTCAGGAGAAAACACATACGCCCTTTTTGGCCAAGTGCATCATTGTCGAAGTTGTGCCCATCTTCCTGTGCTTTAAAGGCGATTCCAACGTACCTCTTGAAATCTGTTTCCTGCTATTCTGCCTCGCTTTCAAGTCCGCCTCGTTGCCTTCCCTCAACAGATTTTTGGACGATAATTGTCCTTTATTACTCGGCCAGTTTGTGAATTCCTATGACCCTGAGCTCCATTTTTCAACTCGTTTTTGGTGAGCTGACCGCAAGTCCAAAATTTTGGTTCAGGACCTATGCTGGTTCCCGGTGGGGGACTGAGACTTTGGTTAATTCTTCTTCCTGCCGGGAAATTACACTGATATGTGCCCGTCCAAATGCCTAACAGCTACTCTCTCATTGGTTCTCCCTATTCCCTTTCATCCTCTGCCAAATTGGCAACCTGTGCGAAGCAGGAGGTTAAAGGGGCTGTCTCTCCAAGTTGGGAGATTGATAGTAAAGCAGGTGGAAAGTCAAACCGGAGCACCAGGAGAGGGACTATTCGTTGAGTTTTAGAAACCTTTCGTATTCACAGTGTGTCCGTTCTCTAGGTTTCCCGTACATGTTATAGCTGTAGTAATATTCCCTTCAACCTGGAGAGTTGGGACCCATGGAATGGGTGCCATGCATTATTGCTTTAAAGGGTCTGCATTTGCTCACCCAATCTCACCAATCCTCTCAGTCCCAAGTGTCCCTCCTTATGCCACATCCAGCTGTCATTGTAGATAGGGTCATTCCAGGTTTCATCAGAGACCCTGAAGGAATTGTAAAGAATTTCCCAGTTTTTTTGTTTTGTTTTTGAAATTCCTTTTTATAGTGGGTTTGAGCTGATTCTCGCTGCCATGTTTATGCCAGTCTAGACACACTTGATTCCCTTATGGAGACATATCAATCCATAGGTTTTAAGATTCTTACTAGTCAGATATATTCCTCTGCGGGAAATATGGGGTTTTGAGTCCCTTTCACTGAGGAAGGTGTAGCTCTTGTCTATTCCATAGTTGGTTTTTGGAACGGTACCTGTGCTTATATCAAACTCTTGTTTTATGCATCACCCCACCTCTCCTTCCCCCTTAAGCAGGCATAAGAGTGTTTTCTGAATGTGAGACACTGTTCTCTTTCCTAACTCAGTTCAAGTGTAGCCATGTTTACAGGATCTTCATAAGTGATATCTTATGATAAGTTTCTTTTTCTGTGTGACTTATTTCACTTAGAATTATCGTACCTGTATCCACCCAGTTTGCTGCTACTGGTCTTATGACATTGATTTCATGGCTGAGGGATATTCCATCGTACGTAAGTACCACAATTTTTTGAACCATTTTTATATTTTCTGGGATATTTAAGGTGTACCCAAGTTGAGGTCCTTGTAAGCAGTGCAGCCCTAAATTTTGGGGTGGCTCTGTCTTATTGATTTTCAGTTTTCCCAAGGTATATTCCCTAGACTGGAAGTGCCCTTGGCTCTGTAGCTCTGTTGTTTACTTGTTTTAGGGAACACAATGTACTCCTCCAGAGAGGCAGTTGGAAATTTACATCCCGCCCATCAGCATAACAAGGCTCCCTGTT
The DNA here is from genome assembly GCF_949752795.1 of Hyperoodon ampullatus. Taxonomy (NCBI): domain Eukaryota; kingdom Metazoa; phylum Chordata; class Mammalia; order Artiodactyla; family Ziphiidae; genus Hyperoodon; species Hyperoodon ampullatus. The sequence goes on along the minus strand of NW_027640595.1, from coordinate 1,115,181 downwards.
CTCCAGGGCCTGTCTTGCCTTTCTGGTTTTTACACATTTTGTGGATGACCCTTTTGACCGGTGGGGAGTGATACTTCTTTGTAGTGCAGATTTGCATCGCCTACTTGCTTGCTTGGGCAAAAAGGGCGTATGCGTTTTCTCCTGAATATATTCAGGAGAAAACGCATACACCCTTTATGGCCAAGTGCATCATTGTCGAAGTTGTGCCCCTCTTCCTGTGCTTTAAAGGCGATTCCAACGTACCTCTTGAAATCTGTTTCCTGCTATTCTGCCTCACTTTCAAGTCCGCCTCGTTGCCTTCCCTCAACAGATTTTTGGACGATAGTTGTCCTTTATTACTCGGCCAGTTTGTGAATTGCTGTGCCCCTGAGCTCCATTTTTCAACTCGTTTTTGTTGAGCTGACCGCAAGTCCAACATTTTGGTTCAGGACCTCAGCTGGTTCCTGGTGGGGGTTGAGACTTTGGTTAATTCTTCTTCCTGCCAGGAAATTACAGTGATATGTGCCCGTCCAAATGCCTAACAGCTACTCTCTCATTGGTTCTCCCTTTTCCCTTTCATCCTCTGCCAAATTGGCAACCTGTGCGAACCAGGAGGTTAAAGGGGCTGTCTCTCCAAGTTGGGAGGTTGATAGTAAAGCAGATGGAAAGTCAAACCAGAGCACCAGGAGAGGGACTATTCGTTGAGTTTTAGAAACCTTTCGTATTCACAATCTGTCCGTTCTGTAGGTTTCCCGTACATGTTATAACTGTAGTAATATTCCCTTCAACCTGGAGAGTTGGGACCCATGGAATGGGTGCCATGCATTATTGCTTTAAAGGGTCTGCAATTGCTCACCCAATCCGACCAATCCTCTCAGTCCCAAGTGTACAGCCTTATGCCACATCCAGCTGTCGTTGTAGATAGGGTCATTCTAAGTTTCATCAGAGACCCTGAAGGAATTGTAAAGAATTTCCCAGTTTTTTTGTTTTGTTTTTGAAATTCCTTTTTATAGTGGGTTTGAGCTGATTCTCGCTGCCATGTTTATGCCAGTCTAGACACACTTGATTCCCTTACGGAGACATATCAATACATAGGTTTTAAGATTCTTACTAGTCAGATATATTCCTCTGCGGGAAATATGGGATTTGAGTCCCTTTCACTGAGGAAGGTGTAGGTCTTGTCTATTCCATAGTTGGTTTTTGGAACGGTACCTGTGCTTATATCAAACTCTAGTTTTATGCATCATCTCACCTCACCTTCCCCATTAAGCAGGCATAAGAGTGTTTTCTAAATGTGAGACACTGTTCTCTTTCCTAACTCAGTTCAAGTGTAGCCATGTTTACAGGATCTTCATAAGTGATATCTTATGATAAGTTTCTTTTTCTGTGTGACTTATTTCACTTAGAATCATCGTACCTGAGTCCACCCATTTTGCTGCTACTGGTCTTATGACATTGATTTCATGGCTGAGGGATATTCCATCGTACGTAAGTAACACAATTTTTCGAACCATTTTTATATTTCCTGGGATATTTAATGTGTACCCAAGTTGAGGTCCTTGTAAGCATTGCAGCCCTAAATTTTGGGGTGGCTCTGTCTTATTGATTTTCAGTTTTCCCAAGGTATATTCCCTAGACTGGAAGTGCCCTTGGCTCTGTAGCTCTGTTCTTTACTTGTTTTCGGGGACACAATGTACTCCTCCAGAGAGGCAGTTGGCAATTTACATCCCGCCCATCAGCATAACAAGGCTCCCTGTTCTCCAGGGCCTGTCTTGCCTTTCTGGTTTTTACACATTTTGTGGATGTCCCTTTTGACCGGTGGGAAGTGCTACTTCTTTGTAGTGCAGATTTGCATTGCCCGCTTGCTTGCTTGGCCAAAAAGGGCGTATGCGTTTTCTCCTAAATATATTCAGGAGAAAACGCATACGCCCTTTTTGGCCAAGCGCATCATTGTCGAAGTTGTGCCCCTCTTCCTGTGCTTTAAAGGCGATTCCAACGTAACTCTTGAAATATGTTTCCTGCTATTCTGCCTCGCATTCAAGTCCGCCTCGTTGCCTTCCCTCTACAGATTTTTGGACGATAGTTGTCCTTTATTACTCGGCCAGTTTTTGAATTGCTGTGCCCCTGAGCTCCATTTTTCAACTCGTTTTTGGTGAGCTGACCGCAAGTCCAAAATTTTGGTTCAGGACCTATGCTGGTTCCCGGTGGGGGGCTGAGACTTTGGATAATTCTTCTTCCTGCCGGGAAATTACAGTGATATGTGCCCGTCCAAGTGCCTAACAGCTACTCTCTCATTGGTTCTCCCTCTTCCCTTTCATCCTCTGGCAAATTGGCAACCTGTGCGAACCAGGAGGTTAAAGGGGCTGTCTCTCCAAGTTGGGAGGTTGATAGTAAAGCAGATGGAAAGTCAAACCGGAGCACCAGGAGAGGGACTATTCGTTGAGTTTTAGAAACCTTTCGTATTCACAGTGTGTCCGTTCTCTAGGTTTCCCGTACATGTTATATCTGTAGTAATATTCCCTTCAACCTGGAGAGTTGGGACCCATGGAATGGGTGCCAGGCATTTGTGCTTTAAAGGGTCTGCATTTGCTCACCCAATCTCACCAATCCTCTCAGTCCCATGTGTCCAGCCTTATGCCACATCCAGCTGTCGTTGTACATAGGGTCATTCCAGGTTTCATCAGAGACCCTGAAGGAATTGTAAAGAATTTCCCAGTTTTTTTGTTTTGTTTTTGAAATTCCTTTTTATAGTGGGTTTGAGCTGATTCTCGCTGCCATGTTTATGCCAGTCTAGACACACTTGATTCCCTTACGGAGACATATCAATACATAGGTTTTAAGATTCTTACTAGTCAGATATATTCCTCTGCGGGAAATATGGGGTTTTGAGTCCCTTTCACTGAGGAAGGTGTAGGTCTTGTCTATTCCATAGTTGGTTTTTGGAACGGTACCTGTGCTTATATCAAACTCTGGTTTTATGCATCACCCCACCTCTCCTTCCCCCTTAAGCAGGCATAAGAGTGTTTTCTAAATGTGAGACACTGTTCTCTTTCCTAACTCAGTTCAAGTGTAGCCATGTTTACAGGATCTTCATAAGTGATATCTTATGATAAGTTTCTTTTTCTCTGTGACTTATTTCACTTAGAATCATCGTACCTGAATCTACCCATTTTGCTGCTACTGGTCTTATGACATTGATTATATGGCTGAGGGATATTCCGTCGTACGTAAGTACTACAATTTTCTGAACCATTTTTATATTTCCTGGGATATTTAAGGTGTACCCAAGTTGAGGTCCTTGTAAGCAGTGCCGCCCTAAATATTGGTGTGGCTCTGTCTTATTGATTTTCAGTTTTCCCAAGGTATATTCCCTAGACTGGAAGCGCCCTTGGCTCTGTAGCTCTGTTCTTTACTTGTTTTAAGGAACACAATGCACTCCTCCAGAGAGGCAGTTGGCAATTTACATTCCGCCCATCAGCATAACAAGGCTCCCTGTTCTCCAGGGCCTGTCTTGCCTTTCTGGTTTGTACACATTTTGTGGATGTCCCTTTTGACCGGTGGGAAGTGATACTTCTTTGTAGTGCAGATTTGCATTGCCCGCTTGCTTGCTTGGCCAAAAACGGCGTATGCGTTTTCTCCTCAATATATTCAGGAGAAAACGCATACGCCCTTTTTGGCCAAGTGCATCATTGTCGAAGTTGTGCCCCTCTTCCTGTGCTTTAAAGGCGATTCCAACGTACCTCTTGAAATCTGTTTCCTGCTATTCTGCCTCGCTTTCAAGTCCGCCTCGTTGCCTTCCCTCAACAGATTTTTGGACGATAGTTGTCCTTTATTACTCGGCCAGTTTGTGAATTGCTGTGCCCCTGAGCTCCATTTTTCAACTCGTTTTTGGTGAGCTGACCGCAAGTCCAAAATTTTGGTTCAGGACCTATACTGGTTCCCGGGGGGTGGCTGAGACTTTGGTTAATTGTTCTTCCTGCCGGGAAATTACAGTGATATGTGCCCGTCCAAATGCCTAACAGCTACTCTCTCATTGGTTCTCCCTCTTCCCTTTCATCCTCTGCCAAATTGGAAACCTGTGCGAACCAGGAGGTTAAAGGGGCTGTCTCTCCAAGTTGGGAGGTTGAGAGTAAAACAGATGGAAAGTCAAACAGGAGCACCAGGAGAGGGACTATTCGTTGAGTTTTAGAAACCTTTCGTATTCACAGTGTGGCCTTTCTCTAGGTTTCCCGTACATGTTATAGCTGTAGTAATATTCCCTTTAACCTGGAGAGTTGGGACCCATGGAATGTGTGCCAGGCATTTGTGCTTTAAAGTGTCTGCATTTGCTCACCCAATCTCACCAATCGTCTCAGTCCCAAGTGTCCCTCCTTATGCCACATCCAGCTGTCATTGTAGATAGGGTCATTCCAGGTTTCATTAGAGACCCTGAAGGAATTGTAAAGAATTTCCCATTTTTTTGTTTTTTTTTTGAAATTCCTTTTATAGTGGGTTTGAGCTGATTCTCGCTGCCATGTTTATGCCAGTCTAGACACACTTGATTCCCTTAAGGAGACATATCAATACATAGGTTTTTAGATTCTTACTAGTCAGATATATTCCTCTGCGGGAAATATGGGGTTTTGAGTCCCTTTCACTGAAGAAGGTTTAGGTCTTGTCTATTCCATTGTTGGTTTTTGGAACGGTACCTGTGCTTATATCAAACTCTGGTTTTATGCATCACCACACCTCTCCTTCCCCCTTAAGCAGGCATAAGAGTGTTTTCTAAATGTGAGACACTCTTCTCTTTCCTAACTCAGTTCAAGTGTAGCCATGTTTACAGGATCTTCATAAGTGATATCTTATGATAAGTTTCTTTTTCTCTGTGACTTATTTCACTTAGAATCATCGTACCTGAATCCACCCATTTTGCTGCTACTGGTCTTATGACATTGATTTCATGGCTGAGGGATATTCCATCGTACGTAAGTACCACAATTTTTTGAACCATTTTTATATTTCCTGGGATATTTAAGGTGTACCCAAGTTGAGGTCCTTGTAAGCAGTGCAGCCCTAAGTTTTAGGGGGGCTCTGTCTTATTGATTTTCAATTTTCCCAAGGTATATTACCTAGACTGGAAGTGCCCTTGGCTCTGTAGCTCTGTTGTTTACTTGTTTTAGGGAACACAATGCACTCCTCCAGAGAGGCAGTTGGCAATTTACATCCCGCCCATCAGCATAACAAGGCTCCCTGTTCTCCAGGGCCTGTCTTGCCTTTCTGGTTTTAACACATTTTGTGGATGTCCCTTTTGACCGGTGGGAAGTGATACTTCTTTGTAGTGCAGATTTGCATTGCCCGCTTGCTTGCTTGGCCAAAAAGGGCGTATGCGTTTTCTCCTAAATATATTCAGGAGAAAACGCATACGCCCTTTTTGGCCAAGTGCATCATTGTCGAAGTTGTGCCCCTCTTCCTGTGCTTTAAAGGCGATTCCAACGTACCTCTTGAAATCTGTTTCCTGCTATTCTTCCTCGCTTTCAAGTCCTCCTGCTTGCCTTCCCTCAACAGATTTTTGGACGATAGTTGTCCTTTATTACTTGGCCAGTTTGTGAAATGCTGTGCCCCTGAGCTCTATTTTGCATCTCGTTTTTTGTGAGCTGACCGCAAGTCCAAAATTTTGGTTCAGGACCTATGCTGGTTCCCGGTGGGGGGCTGAGACTTTGGTTAATTCTTCTTCCTGCCGGGAAATTACAGTGATATGTGCCCGTCCAAATGCCTAACAGCTACTCTCTCATTGGTTCTCCCTCTTCCCTTTCATCCTCTGCCAATTTGGAAACCTGTGCGAACCAGGAGGTTAAAGGGGCTGTCTCTCCAAGTTGGGAGATTGATAGTAAAGCAGATGGAAAGTCAAACCGGAGCACCAGGAGAGGGACTATTCGTTGAGTTTTAGAAACCTTACGTATTCACAGTGTGTCCGTTCTCTAGGTTTCCCGTACATGTTATAGCTGTAGTAATATTCCATTCAACCTGGAGAGTTGGGACCCATGGAATGGGTGCCAGGCATTTGTTCTTTAAAGGGTCTGCATTTGCTCACCCAATCTCACCAATCCTCTCAGTCCCAAGTGTCCCTCCTTATGCCACATCCAGCTGTCCTTGTAGATATGGTCATTCCATGGATCATCAGAGACCCTGAAGGAATTGTAAAGAATTTCACAGTTTTTTTGTTTTGTTTTTGAAATTCCTTTTTATAGTGGGTTTGAGCTGATTCTCGCTGCCATGTTTATGCCAGTCTAGACACACTTGATTCCCTTACGGAGACATATCAATACATAGGTTTTAAGATTTTTCTAGTCAGATATATTCCTCTGCGGGAAATATGGGGTTTTGAGTCCCTTTCACTGAGGAAGGTGTAGGTCTTGTCTATTCTATAGTTGGTTTTTGGAACGGTACCTGTGCTTATATCAAACTCTGGTTTTATGCATCACCCCACCTCTCCTTCCCCCTTAAGCAGGCATAAGAGTGTTTTCTAAATGTCAGACTCTGTTCTCTTTCCTAACTCAGTTCAAGTGTAGCCATGTTTACAGGATCTTCATAAGTGATATCTTATGATAAGTTTCTGTTTCTCTGTGACTTATTTCACTTAGAATCATCGTACCTGAATCCACCCATTTTGCTGCTACTGGTCTTATGACATTGATTTCATGGCTGAGGGATATTCCATCGTACGTAAGTACCACAATTTTTTGAACCATTTTTTTATTTCCTGGGATATTTAAGGTGTACCCAAGTTGAGGTCCTTGTAAGCAGTGCAGCCCTAAATTTTGGGGTGCTCCGTCTTATTGATTTTCAGTTTTCCCAAGGTATATTCCCTAGACTGGAAGTGCCCTTGGCTCTGTAGCTCTGTTCTTTACTTGTTTTAGGGAACACAATGCACTCCTCCAGAGAGGCAGGTGGCAATGTACATCCCGCCCATCAGCATAACAAGGCTCCCTGTTCTCCAGGGCCTGTCTTACCTTTCTGGTTTTTACACATTTTGTGGATGTCCCTTTTGACCGGTGGGAAGTGATACTTCTTTGTAGTGCAGATTAGCATTGCCCGCTTGCTTGCTTGGCCAAAAAGGGCGTATGCGTTTTCTCTTGAATATATTCAGGAGAAAACGCATACGCCGTTTTTGGCCACTTGCATCATTGTCGAAGTTGTGCCCCTCTTCCTGTGCTTTAAAGGCGATTCCAACGTACCTCTTGAAATCTGTTTCCTGCTATTCTGCCTCGCTTTCAAGTCCACCTCGATGCCTTCTCTTAACAGATTTTTGGACGATAGTTGTCCTTTATTACTCGGCCAGTTTGTGAATTGCTGTGCCCCTGAGCTCCATTTTTCAACTCGTTTTTGGTGAGCTGACCGCAAGTCCAAAATCTTGGTTCAGGACCTATACTGGTTCCCGGTGGGTGGCTGAGACTTTGGTTAATTCTTCTTCCTGCCGGGAAATTAGAGTGGTATGTGCTCGTCCAAATGCCTAACAGCTACTCAATTATTGGTTCTCCCTCTTCCCATTCATCCTCTGCCAAATTGGCAACCTGTACGAACCAGGAGGTTAAAGGGGCTGTCTCTCCAAGTTGGAAGGATGATAGTAAAGCAGATGGAAAGTCAAACCGGAGCACCAGGAGAGGGACTATTCGTTGAGTTTTAGAAACCTTTCGTATTCACAGTGGGTCCGTTCTCTAGGTTTCCCGTACATGTTATAGCTGTAGTAATATTCCCTTTAAACTGGAGAGTTGGGACCCATGGAATGGGTGCCAGGCATTTGTTCTTTAAAGGGTCTGCATTTGCTCACCCAATCTCAACAATCCTCTCAGTCCCAAGTGTCCCTCCTTATGCCACATCCAGCTGTCATTGTAGATATGGTCATTCCATGGTTCATCAGAGACCCTGAAGGAATTGTAAAGAATTTCACAGTTTTTTTGTTTTGTTTTTGAAATTCCTTTTTATAGTGGGTTTGAGCTGATTCTCGCTGCCATGTTTATGCCAGTCTAGACACACTTGATTCCCTTACGGAGACATATCAATACATAGGTTTTAAGGTATTACTAGTCAGATATATTCCTCTGCGGGAAAAATGGGGTTTTGAGTCCCTTTCACTGAGGAAGGTGTAGGTTTTGCTATTCCATAGTTGGTTTTTGGAACGGTTATTGTGCTTATATCAAACTCTGGTTTTATGCATCACCCCACCTCTCCTTCCCCCTTCAGCAGGCATAAGAGTGTTTTCTAAATGTGAGACACTGTTCTCTTTCCTAACTCAGTTCAAGTGTAGCCATGTTTACAGGATCTTCATAAGTGATATCTTATGATAAGTTTCTTTTTCTGTAGGACTTATTTCACTTAGAATCATCGTACCTGAATCCACCCATTTTGCTGCTACTGGTCTTATGACATTGATTTCATGGCTGAGGGATATTCCGTCGTACGTAAGTACCACAATTTTTTGAACCATTTTTATATTTCCTGGGATATTTAAGGTGTACCCAAGTTGAGGTCCTTGTAAGCAGTGCAGCCCTAAATTTTGGGGTGTCTCCGTCTTATTGATTTTCAGTTTTCCCAAGGTATATTCCCTAGACTGGAAATGCCCTTGGCTCTGTAGCTCTGTTGTTTACTTGTTTTAGGGAACACAATGCACTCCTCCAGAGAGGCAGTTGGCAATTTACATCCCGCCCATCAGCATAACAAGGCTCCCTGTTCTCCAGGGCCTGTCTTGCCTTTCTGGTTTTTACACATTTTGTGGATGTCCCTTTTGACCGGTGAGATGTGATACTTCTTTGTAGTGCAGATTTGCATTGCCTGCTTGCATGCTTGGCCTAAAAGGCCTTATGGGTTTTCTCCTGAATATATTCAGGAGAAAACGCATACGCCCTTTTTGGCCAAGTGCATCATTGTCGAAATTGTGCCCCTCTTCCTGTGCTTTAAAGGCGATTCCAACGTAACTCTTGAAATCTGTTTCCTGCTCTTCTGCCTCGCTTTAAAGTCCGCCTCGTTGCCTTCCCTCAACAGATTTTCGGACGATAATTGTCCTTTATTACTCGGCCAGTTTGTGAATTGCTGTGCCCCTGAGCTCGATTTTTCAACCCGTTTTTTGTGAGCTGACCGCAAGTCCAAAATTTTGGTTCAGGACCTATGCTGGTTCCCGGTGTGTGGCTGAGACTTTGGTTAATTCTTCTTCCTGCTGGGAAGTTATAGTGATATGTGCCCGTCCAAATGCCTAACAGCTACTCTCTCATTGGTTCTCCCTCTTCCCTTTCATCCTCTGCCAAATTGGAAACCTGTGCGAACCAGGAGGTTAGAGGGGCTGTCTCTCCAAGTTGGGAGATTGATAGTAAAGCAGATGGAAAGTCAAACCGGAGCACCAGGAGAGGGACTATTCGTTGAGTTTTAGAAACCTTTCGTATTCACAGTGTGTCCGTTTTCTAGGCTTCCCGTACCTGTTATAACTGTAGTAATATTGCCTTCAACCTGGATAGTTGGGACCCATGGAATGGGTGCCAGGCATTTGTGCTTTAAAGTGTCTGCATTTGCTCACCCAATCTCACCAATCCTCTCAGTCCCAAGTGTCCAGCCTTATGCCACATCCAGCTGTCGTTGTAGGTAGGGTCATTCCAGGTTTCATCAGAGACCCTGAAGGAATTGTAAAGAATTTCCCAGTTTTTTTGTTTTGTTTTTGAAATTCCTTTTGATAGTGGGTTTGAGCTGATTCTCGCTGCCATGTTTATGCAAGTCTAGACACACTTGATTCCCTTACGAGACATATCAATACATAGGTTTTAAGATTCTTACTAGTCAGATATATTCCTCTGCGGGAAATATGGGATTTTGAGTCCCTTTCACTGAGGAAGGTGTAGGTCTTGTCTATTCCATAGTTGGTTTTTGGAACGGTACCTGTGCTTATATCAAACTCTAGTTTTATGCATCATCTCACCTCACCTTCCCCATTAAGCAGGCATAAGAGTGTTTTCTAAATGTGAGACACTGTTCTCTTTCCTAACTCAGTTCAAGTGTAGCCAGGTTTACAGGATCTTCATAAGTGGTATCTTATGATAAGTTTCTTTTTCTGTGTGACTTATTTCACTTAGAATCATCGTACCTGAGTCCACCCATTTTGCTGCTACTGGTCTTATGACATTGATTTCATGGCTGAGGGATATTCCGTCGTACGTAAGTACGACAATTTTTTGAACCATTTTTATATTTCCTGGGATATTTAAGGTGTACCCAAGTTGAGGTCCTTGTAAGCAGTGCAGCCCTAAATTTTGGGGTGGCTCTGTCTTATTGATTTTCAGTTTTCCCAAGGTATATTCCCTAGACTGGAAGTGCCCTTGGCTCTGTAGCTCTGTTCTTTACTTGTTTTAGGGAACACAATGCACTCCTCCAGAGAGGCAGTTGGCAATTTACATCCCGCCCATCAGCATAACAAGGCTCCCTGTTCTCCAGGGCCTGTCTTGCCTTTCTGGCTTTTACACATTTTGTGGATGTCCCTTTTGACCGGTGGGAAGTGATACTTCTTTGTAGTGCAGATTTGCATTGCCCGCTTGCTTGCTTGGCCAAAAAGGGCGTATGCGTTTTCTCCTGAATATATTCAGGAGAAAACACATACGCCCTTTTTGGCCAAGTGCATCATTGTCGAAGTTGTGCCCCTCTTCCTGTGCTTTAAAGGCGATTCCAACGTACCTCTTGAAATCTGTTTCCTGCTATTCTGCCTCGCTTTCAAGTCCACCTCGATGCCTTCCCTTAACAGATTTTTGAACGATAGTTGTCCTTTATTACTCGGCCAGTTTGTGAATTGCTGTGCCCCTGAGCTCCATTTTTCAACTCGTTTTTGGTGAGCTGACCGCAATCCAAAATTTTGGTTCAGGACCTATACTCGTTCCCGTTGGGTGGCTGAGACTTTGGTTAATTCTTCTTCCTGCCGGGAAATTAGAGTGATATGTGCTCGTCCAAATGCCTAACAGCTAGTCAATCATTGGTTCTCCCTCTTCCCATTCATCCTCTGCCAAATTGGCAACCTGTACGAACCAGGAGGTTAAAGGGGCTGTCTCTCCAAGTTGGGAGATTGATAGTAAAGCAGATGGAAAGTCAAACCGGAGCACCAGGAGAGGGACTATTCGTTGAGTTTTAGAAACCTTTCGTATTCACAGTGTGTCCGTTCTCTAGGTTTCCCGTACATGTTATAACTGTAGTAATATTGCCTTCACCCTGGAGAGTTGGGACCCATGGAATGGGTGCCATGCATTATTGCTTTAAAGGGTCTGCATTTGCTCACCCAATCTCACCAATCGTCTCAGTCCCAAGTGTCCAGCCTTATGCCACATCCAGCTGTCGTTGTAGATAGGGTCATTCCAGGTTTCATCAGAGACCCTGAAGGAATTGTAAAGAATTTCCCAGTTTTTTTGTTTTGTTTTTGAAATTCCTTTTTATAGTGGGTTTGAGCTGATTCTCGCTGCCATGTTTATGCCAGTCTAGACACACTTGATTCCCTTACGGAGACATATCAATACATAGGTTTTAAGATTCTTTCTAGTCAGATATATTCCTCTGCGGGAAATATGGGGTTTTGAGTCCCTTTCACTGAGGAAGGTGTAGGTCTTGTCTATTCCATAGTTGGTTTTTGGAACGGTACCTGTGCTTATATCAAACTCTGGTTTTATGCATCACCCCACCTCTCCTTCCCCCTTAAGCAGGCATAAGAGTGTTTTCTAAATGTGAGACACTGTTCTCTTTCCTAACTCAGTTCAAGTGTAGCCATGTTTACAGGATCTTCATAAGTGATATCTTATGATAAGTTTCTTTTTCTGTGTGACTTATTTCACTTAGAATCATCATACCTGAATCCACCCATTTTGCTGCTACTGGTCTTATGACATTGATTTCATGGCTGAGGGATATTCCGTCGTACGTAAGTACCACAATTTTTTGAACCATTTTTATATTTCCTGGGATATTTAAGGTGTACCCAAGTTGAGGTCCTTGTAAGCAGTGCAGCCCTAAATTTTGGGCTGGCTCTGTCTTATTGATTTTCAGTTTTCCCAAGGTATATTCCCTAGACTGGAAGTGCCCTTGGCTCTGTAGCTCTGTTCTTTACTTGTTTTAGGGAACACAATGCACTCCTCCAGAGAGGCAGTTGGCAATTTACATCCCGCCCATCAGCATAACAAGGCTCCCTGTTCTCCAGGGCCTGTCTTGCCTTTCTGGTTTTTACACATTTTGTGGATGTCCCTTTTGACCGGTGGGAAGTGATACTTCTTTGTAGTGCAGATTTGCATTGCCCGCTTGCTTGCTTGGCCAAAAAGGGCGTATGCGTTTTCTCCTGAATATAGTCAGGAGAAAACGCATACGCCCTTTTTGGCCAAGTGCATCATTGTCGAAGTTGTGCCCCTCTTCCTGTGCTTTAAAGGCGATTCCAACGTACCTCTTGAAATCTGTTTCCTGCTATTCTGCCTCCTTTTCAAGTCCACGTCATTGCCTTCCCTCAACAGATTTTTGGACGATAGTTGCCCTTTATTACTCGGCCAGTTTGTGAATTGCTGTGCCCCTGAGCTCCATTTTTCACATCGTTTTTGGTGAGCTGACCGCAAGACCAAAATTTTGGTTCAGGACCTATACTGGTTCCCAGTGGGTGGCTGAGACTTTGGTTAATTCTTCTTCTTGCCGGGAAATTAGAGTGATATGTGCCCGTCCAAATGCCTAACAGCTACTCTCTCATTGGTTCTCCCTCTTCTCTTTCACCCTCTCCCAATTTGGCACCCTGTGCGAACCAGGAGGTAAAAGGGGCTGTCTCTCCAAGTTGGGAGGTTGATAGTAAAGCAGATGGAAAGTCAAACCGGAGCACCAGGAGAGGGACTATTCGTTGAGTTTTAGAAACCTTTCGTATTCACAGTGTGTCCGTTATCTAGGTTTCCCGTACATGTTATAGCTGTAGTAATATTCCCTTCAACCTGGAGAGTTGGGACCCATGGAATGGGTGCCAGGCATTTGTGCTTTAAAGGGTCTGCATTTGCTCACCCAATCTCACCAATCGTCTCAGTCCCAAGTGTCCCTCCTTATGCCACATCCAGCTGTCATTGTAGATATGGTCATTCCACGGTTCATCAGAGACCCTGAAGGAATTGTAAAGAATTTCCCAGTATTTTTGTTTTGTTTTTGAATTTCCTGTTTATAGTGGGTTTGAGCTGATTCTCGGTGCCATGTTTATGCCAGTCTAGACACACTTGATTCCCTTACGGAGACATATCAATACATAGGTTTTAAGATTCTTACTAGTCAGATATATTGCTCTGCGGAAAATATGGGGTTTTGAGTCCCTTTCACTGAGGAAGGTGTAGGTCTTCTCCATTCCATAGTTGGTTTTTGGAACGGTACCTGTGCTTATATCAAACTCTGGTTTTATGCATCACCCCACCTCTCCTTCCCCCTTAAGCAGGCATAAGAGTGTTTTCTAAATGTCAGACTCTGTTCTCTTTCCTAACTCAGTTCAAGTGTAGCCATGTTTACAGGATCTTCATAAGTGATATCTTATGATAAGTTTCTTTTTCTCTGTGACTTATTTCACTTAGAATCATCGTACCTGAATCCACCCATTTTGCTGCTACTGGTCTTATGACATTGATTTCATGGCTGAGGGATATTCCATTGTACGTAAGTACCACAATTTTTTGAACCATTTTTATATTTCCTGGGATATTTAAGGTGTACCCAAGTTGAGGTCCTTGTAAGCAGTGCAGCCCTAAATTTTGGGGTGCCCCGTCTTATTGATTTTCAGTTTTCCCAAGGTATATTCCCTAGACTGGAAGTGCCCTTGGCTCTGTAGCTCTTTTGTTTACTTGTTTTAGGGAACACAATGCATTCCTCCAGAGAGGCTGTTGGCAATGTACATCCCGCCCATCAGCATAACAAGGCTCCCTGTTCTCCAGGGCCTGTCTTACCTTTCTGGTTTTTACACATTTTGTGGATGTCCCTTTTGACCGGTGGGAAGTGATACTTCTTTGTAATGCAGATTAGCATTGCCCGCATGCTTGCTTGGCCAAAAAGGGCGTATGCGTTTTCTCCTGAATATATTCAGGACAAAACGCATACGCCCTTTTTGGACAAGTGCATCATTGTCGAAGTTGTGCCCCTCTTCCTGTGCTTTAAAGGCAATTACAACGTACCTCTTGAAATCTGTTTCCTGCTATGCTGCCTCGCTTTCAAGTCCGCCCCGTTGCCTTCCCTTAACAGATTTTCAGATGATAGTTGTCCTTTATTACTCGGCCAGTTTGTGAATTGCTGTGCCCTTTAGCTCCATTTTTCAACTCGTTTTTTGTGAGCTGACCGCAAGTCCAAAATTTTGTTTCAGGACCTATGCTGGTTCCCGGTGTGTGGCTGAGACTTTGGTTAATTCTTCTTCCTGCTAGGAAGTTAGAGTGATATGTACCCGTCCAAATGCCTAACAGCTACTCTCTCATTGGTTCTCCCTCTTCCCTTTCATCCTCTGCCAAATTGGCAACCTGTGCGAACCAGGAGGTTAAAGGGGCTGTCTCTCCAATTTGGGAGGTTGATAGTAAAGCAGATGGAAAGTCAAACAGTCGCAACAGGAGAGGGATTATTCGTTGAGTTTTAGAAACCTTTCGTATTCACAGTGTGTCCGTTCTCTAGGTTTCCTGTACATGTTATAGCTGTAGTAATATTCCCTTCAACCTGGAGAGTTGGGAACCTTGGAATGGGGGCCAGGCATTTGTGCTTTAAATGGTCTGCATTTGCTCACCCAATCTCACCAATCGTCTCAGTCCCAAGTGTCCAGCCTTATGCCACATCCAGCTGTCGTTGTAGATAGGGTCATTCCAGGTTTCATCAGAGACCCTGAAGGAATTGTAAAGAATTTCCCAGTTTTTTTTGTTTTGTTTTTGAAAATCCTTTTTATAGTGGGTTTGAGCTGATTCTCTCTGCCATGTTTATGCCAGTCTAGACACACTTGATTCCCTTACGGAGACATATCAATACATGGGTTTTAAGATTCTTACTAGTCAGATATATTCCTCTGTGTGAAATATGGGGTTTTGAGTCCCTTTCACTGAGGAAGGTGTAGGTCTTGTCCATTCCATAGTTGGTTTTTGGATCGGTACCTGTGCTTATATCAAACTCAGGTTTTATGCATCACCCCACCTCTCCTTCCCCCTTAAGCAGGCATAAGAGTGTTTTCTAAATGAGAGACACTGTTCTCTTTCCTAACTCAGTTCAAGTGTAGCCATGTTTACAGGATCCTCATAAGTGATATCTTATGATAAGTTTCTTTTTCTCTGTGACTTATTTCACTTAGCATCATCGTACCTGAATCCACCCATTTTGCTGCTACTGGTCACATGACATTTATTTCGTGGCTGAGGGATATCCCATCGTACGTAAGTACCACAATTTTTTGAACCATTTTTATATTTCCTGGGATATTTAAGGTGTACCCAAGTTGAGGTCCTTGTAAGCAGTGCAGCCCTAAATTTTGGGGTGGCTCTGTCTTATTGATTTTCAGTTTTCCCAAGGTATATTTCCTAGACTGGAAGTGCCCTTGGCTCTGTAGCTCTGTTGTTTACTTGTTTTAGGGAACACAATGCACTCCTCCAGAGAGGCAGTTGGTAATTTACATCCCGCCCATCAGCATAACAATGCTCCCTGTTCTCCAGGGCCTGTCTTGCCTTTCTGGTTTTTACACATTTTGTGGATGTCCCTTTTGACCGGTGGGAAGTGATACTTCTTTGTAGTGAAGATTTGCATTGCTCGCTTGCTTGCTTGGCCAAAAAGGGCGTATGCGTTTTCTCCTGAATATATTCAGGAGAAAACGCATACACACTTTTTGGCCAAGTGCATCATTGTCGAAGTTGTGCCCCTCTTCCTGTGCTTTAAAGGCGATTCCAACGTACCTCTTGAAATCTGTTTCCTGCTATTCTGCCTCGCTTTCAAGTCTGCCTCGTTGCCTTCCATCAACAGATTTTTGGACGATAGTTGTCCTTTATTACTCGGCCAGTTTGTGAATTGCTGGGCCCCTGAGCTCCATTTTGCAACTAGTTTTTGGTGAGCTGACCGCAAGTCCAAAATTTTGGTTCAGGACCTATGCTGGTTCCCGGTGGGGGGCTGTGACTTTGGTTAATTCTTCTTCCTGCCGGGAAATTACAGTGATATGTGCCTGGCCAAATGCGTAACAGCTACTCTCTCATTGGTTCTCCCTCTTCCCTTTCATCCTCTGCCAAATTGGCAACCTGTGCGAACCAGGAGGTTAAAGGGGCTGTCTCTCCAAGTTGGGAGGTTGATAGTAAACAGATGGAAAGTCAAACCGGAGCACCAGGAGAGGGACTATTCGTTGAGTTTTAGAAACCTTTCGTATTCACAGTGTGTCCGTTCTCTAGGTTTCCCGTACTTGTTATAACTGTAGTAATATTCCCTTCAATCCGGAGAGTTGGGACACATGGAATGGGTGCCATGCATTATTGCTTTAAAGGGTCTCCATTTGTTCACCCAATCTCACCAATCCTCTCAGTCCCAACTCTCCAGCCTTATGCCACATCCAGCTGTCATTGTAGATAGGGTCATTCCAGGTTTCATCAGAGACCCTGAAGGAATTGTAAAGAATTTCCCAGTTTTTTTGTTTTGTTTTTGAAATTCCTTTTTATAGTGGGTTTGAGCTGATTCTCGCTGCCATGTTTATGCCAGTCTAGACACACTTGATTCCCTTACGGAGACATATCAATACATAGGTTTTAAGATTTTTACTAGTCAGATATATTCCTCTGCGGGAAATATGGGGTTTTGAGTCCCTTTCACTGAGGAAGGTGTAGGTATTGTCTATTCCATAGTTGGTTTTTGGAATGGTACCTGTGCTTTTATCAAACTCTGGTTTTATGCATCACCCCACCTCTCCTTCCCTCTTAAGCAGGCATAAGAGTGTTTTCTAAATGTGAGACACTGTTCTCTTTCCTAACTCAGTTCAAGTGTAGCCATGTTTACAGGATCTTCATAAGTGATATCTTATGATAAGTTTCTTTTTCTCTGTGACTTATTTCACTTAGAATCATCGTACCTGAATCCACCCATTTTGCTGCTACTGGTCTTATGACATTGATTTCATGGCTGAGGGATATTCCATCGTACGTAAGTACCACAATTTTTTGAACCATTTTTATATTTCCTGGGATATTTAAGGTGTACCCAAGTTGAGGTCCTTGTAAGCAGTGCAGCCCTACATTTTGGGGTGGCTCTGTCTTATTGATTTTCAGTTTTCCCAAGGTATATTCCCTAGACTGGAAGTGCCCTTGGCTCTGTAGCTCTGTTCTTTACTTGTTTTAGGGAACACAATGCACTCCTCCAGAGAGGCAGTTGGCAATTTACATCCCGCCCATCAGCATAACAAGGCTCCCTGTTCTCCAGGGCCTGTCTTGCCTTTTTGGTTTTTACACATTTTGTGGATGTCCCTTTTGACCAGTGGGAAGTGATACTTCTTTGTAGTGCAGATTTGCATTGCCCGCTTGCTTGCTTGGCCAAAAAGGGCGTATGCGTTTTCACCTGAATATATTCAGGAGAAAACACATACGCCCTTTTTGGCCAAGTGCATCATTGTCGAAGTTGTGCCCCTCTTCCTGTGCTTTAAAGGCGATTCCAACGTACCTCTTGAAATCTGTTTCCTGCTATTCTGCCTCGCTTTCAAGTCCGCCTCGTTGCCTTCCCTCAACAGATTTTTGGACGATAGTTGTCCTTTATTACTCGGCCAGTTTGTGAATTGCTGTGCCCCTGAGCTCCATTTTTCAACTCGTTTTTGGTGAGCTGACCGCAAGTCTAACATTTTGGTTCACACCTCTGCTGGTTCCCGGTGGGGGTTGAGACTTTGGCTAATTCTTCTTCCTGCCGGGAAATTACTGTGATATGTGCCCGTCCAAGTGCCTAACAGCTACTCTCTCATTGGTTCTCCCTCTTCCCTTTCATCCTCTGCCAAATTGGCAACCTGTGCGAACCAGGAGGTTAAAGGGGCTGTCTCTCCAAGTTGGGAGGTTGATAGAAAACAGATGGAAAGTCAAACCGGAGCACCAGGAGAGGGACTATTCGTTGAGTTTTAGAAACCTTTCGTATTCACAGTGTGTCCGTTCTCTAGGTTTCCCGTACTTGTTATAACTGTAGTAATATTCCATTCAATCCGGAGAGTTGGGACACATGGAATGGGTGCCATGCATTATTGCTTTAAAGGGTCTGCATTTGTTCACCCAATCTCACCAATCCTCTCAGTCCCAACTCTCCAACCTTATGCCACATCCAGCTGTCATTGTACATAGGGTCATTCCAGGTTTCATCAGAGACCCTGAAGGAATTGTAAAGAATTTCCCAGTTTTTTTGTTTTGTTTTTGAAATTCCTTTTTGTACTGGGTTTGAGCTGATTCTCGCTGCCATGTTTATGCCAGTCTAGACACACTTGATTCCCTTACGGAGACATATCAATACATATGTTTTAAGATTCTTACTAGTCAGATATATTCCTCTGCAGGAAATATGGGGTTTTGAGTCCCTTTCACTGAGGAAGGTGTAGGTCTTGTCTATTCCATAGTTGGTTTTTGGAATGGTACCTGTGCTTATATCAAACTCTGGTTTTATGCATCACCCCACCTCTCCTTCCCTCTTAAGCAGGCATAAGAGTGTTTTCTAAATGTGAGACACTGTTCTCTTTCCTAACTCAGTTCAAGTGTAGCCATGTTTACAGGATCTTCATAAGTGATATCTTATGATAAGTTTCTGTTTCTGTGTGACTTATTTCACTTAGAATCACCGTACCTGAATCCAGCCATTTTGCTGCTACTGGTCTTATGACATTGATTTCATGGCTGAGGGATATTCCATCGTACGTAAGTACCACAATTTTTTGAACCATTTTTATATTTCCTGGGATATTTAAGGTGTACCCAAGTTGAGGTCCTTGTAAGCAGTGCAGCCCTTAATTTTGGGGTGGCTCTGTCTTATTGATTTTCAGTTTCCCAAGGTATATTCCCTAGACTGGAATTGCCCTTGGCTCTGTAGCTCTGTTCTTTACTTGTTTTAGGGAACACAATATACTGCTCCAGAGAGGCAGTTGGCAATTTACATCCCGCCCATCAGCATAACAAGGCTCCCTGTTCTCCAGGGCCTGTCTTGCCTTTTTGGTTTTTACACATTTTGTGGATGTCCCTTTTGACCGGTGGGAAGTGATACTTCTTTGTAGTGCAGATTTGCATTGCCCGCTTGCTTGCTTGGCCAAAAAGGGCGTATGCGTTTTCACCTGAATATATTCAGGAGAAAACACATACGCCCTTTTTGGCCAAGTGCATCATTGTCGAAGTTGTGCCCATCTTCCTGTGCTTTAAAGGCGATTCCAATGTACCTCTTGAAATCTGTTTCCTGCTATTCTGCCTCGCTTTCAAGTCCGCCTCGTTGCCTTCCCTCAACAGATTTTTGGACGATAGTTGTCCTTTATTACACGGCCAGTTTGTGAATTGCGGTGCCCCTGAGCTCCATTTTTCAACTCGTTTTTGGTGAGCTGACCGCAAGTCCAAAATTTTGGTTCAGGACCTATGCTGGTTCCCGGTGGGGGACTGAGACTTTGGTTAATTCTTCTTCCTGCCGGGAAATTACACTGATATGTGCCCGTCCAAATGCCTAACAGCTACTCTCTCATTGGTTCTCCCTCTTCCCTTTCATCCTCTGCCAAATTGGCAACCTGTGCGAACCAGGACGTTAAAGGGGCTGTCTCTCCAAGTTGGGAGATTGATAGTAAAGCATGTGGAATGTCAAACCGGAGCACCAGGAGAGGGACTATTCGTTGAGTTTTAGAAACCTTTCGTATTCACAGTGTGTCCGTTCTCTAGGTCTCCCGTACATGTTATAAATGTAGTAATATTCCCTTCAACATGGAGAATTGGGACCCATGGAATGGGTGCCATGCATTATTGCTTTAAAGGGTCTGCATTTGCTCACCCAATCGCACCAATCCTCTCAGTCCCAAGTGTCCAGCCTTATGCCACATCCAGCTGTCGTTGTAGATAGGGTCATTCCAGGTTTCGTCAGAGACCCTGAAGGAATTGTAAAGAATTTCCCAGTTTTTTTGTTTTGTTTTTGAAATTCCTTTTTATAGTGGGTTTGAGCTGATTCTCGCTGCCATGTTTATGCCAGTCTAGACACACTTGATTCCCTTACGGAGACATATCAATACATATGTTTTTAGATTCTTACTAGTCAGATATATTCCTCTGCAGGAAATATGGGGTTTTGAGTCCCTTTCACTGAGGAAGGTGTAGGTCTTGTCTATTCCATAGTTGGTTTTTGGAATGGTACCTGTGCTTATATCAAACTCTGGTTTTATGCATCACCCCACCTCTCCTTCCCTCTTAAGCAGGCATAAGAGTGTTCTCTAAATGTGAGACACTGTTCTCTTTCCTAACTCAGTTCAAGTGTAGCCACGTTTACAGGATCTTCATAAGTGATATCTTATGATAAGTTTCTTTTTCTGTGTGACTTATTTCACTTAGAATCATCGTACCTGAATCCACCCATTTTGCTGCTACTGGTCTTATGACATTGATTTCATGGCTGAGGGATATTTCATCGTACGTAAGTACCACAATTTTTTGAACCATTTTTATATTTTCTGGGATATTTAAGGTGTACCCAAGTTGAGGTCCTTGTAAGCAGTGCAGCCTTAAATTTTGGGGTGGCTCTGTCTTATTGATTTTCAGTTTTCCCAAAGTATATTCCCTAGACTGGAAGTGCCCTTGGCTCTGTAGCTCTGTTGTTTACTTGTTTTAGGGAACACAATGTGCTCCTCCAGAGAGGCAGTTGGCAATTTACATCCCGCCCTTCAGCATAACAAGGCTCCCTGTTCTCCAGGGCCTGTCTTGCCTTTCTGGTTTTTACACATTTTGTGGATGTCCCTTTTGACCGGTGGGAAGTGATACTTCTTTGTATTGCAGATTTGCATTGCCCGCTTGCTTGCTTGGCCAAAAAGGGCGTATGCATTTTCTCCTGAATATATTCAGGAGAAAACGCATACGCCCTTTTTGGCCAAGTGCATCATTGTCGAAGTTGTGCCCCTCTTCCTGTGCTTTAAAGGCGATTCCAACGTACCTCTTGAAATCTGTTTCCTGGTATTCTGCCTCGCTTTCAAGTCCGCCTCGTTGCCTTCCCTCAACGGATTTTTGGACGATAGTTGTCCTTTATTACTCGGCCAGTTTGTGAATTGCTGTGCCCCTGAGCTCCATTTTTCAACTCGTTTTTGGTGAGCTGACCGCAAGTCCAAAATTTTGGTTCAGGACCTATGCTGTTTCCCGGTGGGGGGCTGAGACTTTGGTTAATTCTTCTTCCTGCCGGGAAATTACTGTGATATGTGCCCGTCCAAATGCCTAACAGCTACTCTCTCATTGGTTCTCCCTCTTCCCTTTCATCCTCTGCCAAATTGGCAACCTGTGCGAACCAGGAGGTTAAAGGGGCTGTCTCTCCAAGTTGGGAGGTTGATAGTAAAGCAGATGGAAAGTCAAACCGGAGCACCAGGAGAGGGACTATTCGTTGAGTTTTAGAAACCTTTCGTATTCACAGTGTGTCCGTTCTCTAGGTTTCCCATACATGTTATAGCTGTAGTAATATTCCCTTCAACCTGGAGAGTTGGGACCCATGGAATGGGTGCCAGGTATTTGTGCTTTAAAGTGTCTGCATTTGCTCACCCAATCTCACAAATTCTCTTAGTCCCAAGTGTCCCTCCTTATGCCACATCCAGCTGTCATTGTAGATAGAGTCATTCCAGGTTTCATCAGAGACCCTGAAGGAATTGTAAAGAATTTCCCAGTTTTTTTGTTTTGTTTTTGAAATTCCTTTTTATAGTGGGTTTGAGCTGATTCTCGCTGCCATGTTTATGCCAGTCTAGACACACTTGATTCCCTCACGGAGACATATCAATCCATAGGTTTTAAGATTCTTACTAGTCAGATATATTCCTCTGTGGGAAATATGGGGTTTTGAGTCCCTTTCACTGAGGAAGGTGTAGGTCTTGTCTATTCCATAGTTGGTTTTTGGAACGGTACCTGTGCTTATATCAAACTCTTGTTTTATGCATCACCCCACCTCTCCTTCCCCCTTAAGCAGGCATAAGAGTGTTTTCTATATATGAGACACTGTTCTCTTTCCTAACTCAGTTCAAGTGTAGCCATGTTTACAGGATCTTCCTAAGTGATATTTTATGATAAGTTTCTTTTTCTGTGTGACTTATTTCACTTAGAATCATCGTACCTGAATCCACCCATTTTGCTGCTACTGGTCTTATGACATTGATTTCATGGCTGAGGGATATTCCATCGTACGTAAGTACCACAATTTTTTGAACCATTTTTATATTTCCTGGGATATTTAAGGTGTACCCAAGTTGAGGTCCTTGTAAG
Source organism: Hyperoodon ampullatus (assembly GCF_949752795.1). Lineage (NCBI taxonomy): Eukaryota > Metazoa > Chordata > Mammalia > Artiodactyla > Ziphiidae > Hyperoodon > Hyperoodon ampullatus. The sequence goes on along the minus strand of NW_027640595.1, from coordinate 1,092,781 downwards.
CAGTGCAGCCCTAAATTTTGGGGTGGCTCTGTCTTATTGATTTTCAATTTTCCCAAGGTATATTCCCTAGACTGGAAGTGCCCTTGGCTCTGTAGCTCTGTTCTTTACTTGTTTTAGGGAACACAATGTACTCCTCCAGAGAGGCAGTTGGCAATTTACATCCCGCCCATCAGCATAACAAGGCTCTCTGTTCTCCAGGGCCTGTCTTGCCTTTCTGGTTTTTACACATTTTGTGGATGTCCCTTTTGACCGGTGGGAAGTGATACTTCTTTGTAGTGCGGATTTGCATTGCCCGCTTGCTTGCTTGGCCAAAAAGGGCGTATGTGTTGTATCCTGAATATATTCAGGAGAAAACGCATACGCCCTTTTTGGCCAAGTGCATCATTGTCGAAGTTGTGCCCCTCTTCCTGTGCTTTAAAGGCGATTCCAACGTACCTCTTGAAATCTGTTTCCTGCTATTCTGCCTCGCTTTCAAGTCCGCCTCGTTGCTTTCCCTCAACAGATTTTTGGACGATAGTTGTCCTTTATTACTCGGCCAGTTTGTGAATTGCTGTGCCCCTGAGCTCCATTTTTCAACTCGTTTTTGGTGAGCTGACCGCAAGTCCAAAATTTTGGTTCAGGACCTATGCTGGTTCCCGGTGGGGGGCTGAGACTTTGGATAATTCTTCTTCCTGCCGGGAAATTACAGTGATATGTGCCCGTCCAAGTGCCTAACAGCTACTCTCTCATTGGTTCTCCCTCTTCCCTTTCATCCTCTGCCAAATTGGCAACCTGTGCGAACCAGGAGGTTAAAGGGGCTGTCTCTCCAAGTTGGGAGGTTGATAGTAAACAGATGGAAAGTCAAACCGGAGCACCAGGAGAGGGACTATTCGTTGAGTTTTAGAAACCTTTCGTATTCACAGTGTGTCCGTTCTCTAGGTTTCCCGTACTTGTTATAACTGTAGTAATATTCCCTTCAATCCGGAGAGTTGGGACACATGGAATGGGTGCCATGCATTATTGCTTTAAAGGGTCTGCATTTGTTCACCCAATCTCACCAATCCTCTCAGTCCCAACTCTCCAGCCTTATGCCACATCCAGCTGTCATTGTAGATAGGGTCATTCCAGGTTTCATCAGAGACCCTGAAGGAATTGTAAAGAATTTCCCAGTTTTTTTGTTTTGTTTTTGAAATTCCTTTTTATAGTGGGGTTGAGCTGATTCTCGCTGACATGTTTATGCCAGTCTAGACACACTTGATTCCCTTACGGAGACATATCAATACATAGGTTTTAAGATTTTTACTAGTCAGATATATTCCTCTGCGGGAAATATGGGGTTTTGAGTCCCTTTCACTGAGGAAGGTGTAGGTATTGTCTATTCCATAGTTGGTTTTTGGAATGGTACCTGTGCTTTTATCAAACTCTGGTTTTATGCATCACCCCACCTCTCCTTCCCTCTTAAGCAGGCATAAGAGTGTTTTCTAAATGTGAGACACTGTTCTCTTTCCTAACTCAGTTCAAGTGTAGCCATGTTTACAGGATCTTCATAAGTGATATCTTATGATAAGTTTCTTTTTCTCTGTGACTTATTTCACTTAGAATCATCGTACCTGAATCCACCCATTTTGCTGCTACTGGTCTTATGACATTGATTTCATGGCTGAGGGATATTCCATCGTACGTAAGTACCACAATTTTTTGAACCATTTTTATATTTCCTGGGATATTTAAGGTGTACCCAAGTTGAGGTCCTTGTAAGCAGTGCAGCCCTACATTTTGGGGTGGCTCTGTCTTATTGATTTTCAGTTTTCCCAAGGTATATTCCCTAGACTGGAAGTGCCCTTGGCTCTGTAGCTCTGTTCTTTACTTGTTTTAGGGAACACAATGCACTCCTCCAGAGAGGCAGTTGGCAATTTACATCCCGCCCATCAGCATAACAAGGCTCCCTGTTCTCCAGGGCCTGTCTTGCCTTTTTGGTTTTTACACATTTTGTGGATGTCCCTTTTGACCAGTGGGAAGTGATACTTCTTTGTAGTGCAGATTTGCATTGCCCGCTTGCTTGCTTGGCCAAAAAGGGCGTATGCGTTTTCACCTGAATATATTCAGGAGAAAACACATACGCCCTTTTTGGCCAAGTGCATCATTGTCGAAGTTGTGCCCCTCTTCCTGTGCTTTAAAGGCGATTCCAACGTACCTCTTGAAATCTGTTTCCTGCTATTCTGCCTCGCTTTCAAGTCCGCCTCGTTGCCTTCCCTCAACAGATTTTTGGACGATAGTTGTCCTTTATTACTCGGCCAGTTTGTGAATTGCTGTGCCCCTGAGCTCCATTTTTCAACTCGTTTTTGGTGAGCTGACCGCAAGTCTAACATTTTGGTTCAGGACCTCTGCTGGTTCCCGGTGGGGGTTGAGACTTTGGCTAATTCTTCTTCCTGCCGGGAAATTACTGTGATATGTGCCCGTCCAAGTGCCTAACAGCTACTCTCTCATTGGTTCTCCCTCTTCCCTTTCATCCTCTGCCAAATTGGCAACCTGTGCGAAGCAGGAGGTTAAAGGGGCTGTCTCTCCAAGTTGGGAGGTTGATAGAAAACAGATGGAAAGTCAAACCGGAGCACCAGGAGAGGGACTATTCGTTGAGTTTTAGAAACCTTTCGTATTCACAGTGTGTCCGTTCTCTAGGTTTCCCGTACTTGTTATAACTGTAGTAATATTCCATTCAATCCGGAGAGTTGGGACACATGGAATGGGTGCCATGCATTATTGCTTTAAAGGGTCTGCATTTGTTCACCCAATCTCACCAATCCTCTCAGTCCCAACTCTCCAACCTTATGCCACATCCAGCTGTCATTGTACATATGGTCATTCCAGGTTTCATCGGAGACCCTGAAGGAATTGTAAAGAATTTCCCAGTTTTTTTGTTTTGTTTTTGAAATTCCTTTTTGTACTGGGTTTGAGCTGATTCTCGCTGCCATGTTTATGCCAGTCTAGACACACTTGATGCCCTTACGGAGACATATCAATACATAGGTTTTAAGATTCTTACTAGTCAGATATATTCCTCTGCAGGAAATATGGGGTTTTGAGTCCCTTTCACTGAGGAAGGTGTAGGTCTTGTCTATTCCATAGTTGGTTTTTGGAATGGTACCTGTGCTTATATCAAACTCTGGTTTTATGCATCACCCCACCTCTCCTTCCCTCTTAAGCAGGCATAAGAGTGTTTTCTAAATGTGAGACACTGTTCTCTTTCCTAACTCAGTTCAAGTGTAGCCATGTTTACAGGATCTTCATAAGTGATATCTTATGATAAGTTTCTGTTTCTGTGTGACTTATTTCACTTAGAATCACCGTACCTGAATCCACCCATTTTGCTGCTACTGGTCTTATGACATTGATTTCATGGCTGAGGGATATTCCATCGTACGTAAGTACCACAATTTTTTGAACCATTTTTATATTTCCTGGGATATTTAAGGTGTACCCAAGTTGAGGTCCTTGTAAGCAGTGCAGCCCTTAATTTTGGGGTGGCTCTGTCTTATTGATTTTCAGTTTTCCCAAGGTATATTCCCTAGACTGGAATTGCCCTTGGTTCTGTAGCTCTGTTCTTTACTTGTTTTAGGGATCACAATATACTGCTCCAGAGAGGCAGTTGGCAATTTACATCCCGCCCATCAGCATAACAAGGCTCCCTGTTCTCCAGGGCCTGTCTTGCCTTTTTGGTTTTTACACATTTTGTGGATGTCCCTTTTGACCGGTGGGAAGTGATACTTCTTTGTAGTGCAGATTTGCATTGCCCGCTTGCTTGCTTGGCCAAAAAGGGCGTATGCGTTTTCACCTGAATATATTCAGGAGAAAACACATACGCCCTTTTTGGCCAAGTGCATCATTGTCGAAGTTGTGCCCATCTTCCTGTGCTTTAAAGGCGATTCCAACGTACCTCTTGAAATCTGTTTCCTGCTATTCTGCCTCGCATTCAAGTCCGCCTCGTTGCCTTCCCTCAACAGATTTTTGGACGATAGTTGTCCTTTATTACTCGGCCAGTTTGTGAATTGCTGTGCCCCTGAGCTCCATTTTTCAACTCGTTTTTGGTGAGCTGACCGCAAGTCCAAAATTTTGGTTCAGGACCTATGCTGGTTCCCGGTGGGGGGCTGAGACTTTGGATAATTCTTCTTCCTGCCGGGAAATTACAGTGATATGTGCCCGTCCAAGTGCCTAACAGCTACTCTCTCATTGGTTCTCCCTCTTCCCTTTCATCCTCTGCCAAATTGGCAACCTGTGCGAACCAGGAGGTTAAAGGGGCTGTCTCTCCAAGTTGGGAGGTTGATAGTAAACAGATGGAAAGTCAAACCGGAGCACCAGGAGAGGGACTATTCGTTGAGTTTTAGAAACCTTTCGTATTCACAGTGTGTCCGTTCTCTAGGTTTCCCGTACTTGTTATAACTGTAGTAATATTCCCTTCAATCCGGAGAGTTGGGACACATGGAATGGGTGCCATGCATTATTGCTTTAAAGGGTCTGCATTTGTTCACCCAATCTCACCAATCCTCTCAGTCCCAACTCTCCAGCCTTATGCCACATCCAGCTGTCATTGTAGATAGGGTCATTCCAGGTTTCATCAGAGACCCTGAAGGAATTGTAAAGAATTTCCCAGTTTTTTTGTTTTGTTTTTGAAATTCCTTTTTATAGTGGGGTTGAGCTGATTCTCGCTGACATGTTTATGCCAGTCTAGACACACTTGATTCCCTTACGGAGACATATCAATACATAGGTTTTAAGATTTTTACTAGTCAGATATATTCCTCTGCGGGAAATATGGGGTTTTGAGTCCCTTTCGCTGAGGACGGTGTAGGTCTTGTCTATTCCATAGTTGGTTTTTGGAACGGTACCTGTGCTTATATCAAACTCTGGTTTTATGCATCACCCCACCTCTCCTTCCCCCTTAAGCAGGCATAAGAGTGTTTTCTAAATGTGAGACACTGTTCTCTTTCCTAACTCAGTTCAAGTGTAGCCATGTTTACAGGATCTTCATAAGTGATATCTTATGATAAGTTTCTTTTTCTGTGTGACTTATTTCACTTAGAATCATCGTACCTGAATCCACCCATTTTGCTGCTACTGGTCTTATGACATTGATTTCATGGCTGAGGGATATTCCATCGTACGTAAGTACCACAATTTTTTGAACCATGTTTATATTTTCTGGGATACTTAAGGTGTATCCAAGTTGAGATATACAATATTTGTTTTTCTCTTTCTGACTTACTTCATTCTGTATGACAGTCTCTATGTCCATCGACGTCTCTACAAATGACCCAGTTTCATTCCTTCTTATGGCTGAGTAATATTCCATTTTATATATGTACCACATCTTTATCCATTCGTCTGTCTGTGGGTATTTAGGTTGCTTCTATTACCTGGCTATCGCAAATAGTGCTGAAATGAGCATTGTGGTGAATGTGCCTTTTTGATTTATGGTTTTATCTGGGTATATGCCCAGAAGTGGGATTGCTGGATCATATGGTAATTCTATTTCTAGTTTTTTTAAGGAAACTCCATACTGTTCTCCACCGTGACTGTATCAATTTACATTTCGACCACTAGTGGAAGAGAGATCCTTTTGTCAACACTCTCCCCAGAATTCGTTGTTTGTAGATTTTCTGATGATGCCAATTGTAACAGGTGTGAGGTGATACCTCAGTGGAGTTTTGATTTGCATTTCTCTAATAATTAGTGATGTTGAGCAGCTTTTCATGTGCGTCTTGGCCATCTCTGTGTCTTCTTTGAAGAAACGTCTCTTTAGATCTTCTGCCCATTTTTGTATTGGGTTGTTTGTTTTTTTTAATATTAAGCTGCATGAGCTCTTTATATATATTGGAGATTAAACCTTTGTCCATTGATTCGTTTGCAAATATTTTCGCCCATTCTGAGGGATGCTTTTTGCCATTCCCGTTTTTTTTAACAAAAAAAGAAAGAAAGAAAAAGAAGCAGAACACTAATATGTGTAAAATAAGCCTTTTGAAACTGTCGTTTTGAAATATGGACGTCCTTTGAATTTTTTGGTCGATATATGAACCCAGGATTTGTTTTCAGGGCAGGTGTCATTTACAGTCCTGCAATGATTTTGAATATCAACTGACCATTAGCGCTGGGATTAAAGCTGCTGTTGTGTGAAACGGCCACAAGGTGGCAGCAGGTCTCCCTTACCAAATCTGGTTACTGGGGCAACAGAGCCTCAATGGAAGTCCTGTTCTAGATTGGAATTTCGAATGGAATGTGTCAGGAGAAAGCCCCTCAAGTTTGTCTCACTACTTCTTGTTCATGTTTTTAATTTATTTTTTTATTTTTTATTACAGCAAATTTGATTACAATGTTTGGCTTGTTGTAGGTGTGGAAGATGTGGTTCTTTTACACATATACATATGTCTGTTCTTCCTGGGATCCTTTTCCCATGTACCTTATGACAGAATGTTGAGTAGTCTTCTTTTGGTATTCTGTAGGTCTTTGGTGATTCTATATGTCACCTGTGTTTGTATATGTCTGTTAACCCCAATATCATAATGAAACCAATCCTCACACCTTTCCATTGGTGAACCATAAGTTTGTTGAATGAATCTCTGATTGCCCTTCTCCGTGGAAATATCTGCCCTGGTATCCATTTTTCGGTCACACCTATAAGAGATATGATATGATATGTGTCTTACACTTTCTGACTTACTAAAAGTCACGTGATTACCTCTAGACACACCTACGGTGCTGCAAATGGCATTGTGTCGTTTTATTCCTTGGCTTCTATTCTGCCTTAGCGAGGTCCATTTTCAACAATGTGATTTCCTGAGGGCTGAGGATTAGCTGACCTGGGTAGCCTGACCCTGCTGGCCAGCCCTCCCCAGGTGTGCCTGATTTGAGGTCAATATAAACAGCGCTGCAGGCAGCAATAGCCCCTAAAGCTGTGCCTGACTCCATATTCTCTGCCCCATCAGCAGTCTCGGGGTTGTGCTGGTGGGAGGGAGTGAGGGGCCACGGCTTTGTGGGTGGCCCGGTGTGAGTGGGTCTCTGCTGGACTTTCTGCAGGAGTTGCCAGGCTGCCACCTATAAAGAAGAGGATGTATCACCCATACCTTCCGCTGGAATTTCTCTCCGGACAGAGGTGAGGAAGGAAAAAAGCAGTGGGGGCCGGGACAGGAGGGGTATCTCAGGCAGGGCAATGGAAAGCTTCCAGAAGAGCGCCCAGGGCCAGGATCATCCTGGCTGGCCTGCTGGCACCAAGTTGGCCTGTGTGCTGTCGCTGGTGTGGATCCACGCCCCTTCCTCTAGGCTTTCAAGCCCTTGTACATATTCACGTGTTTTACCTGGGAAGGGTGGGAAAAGTTCAAGAGCAGCTGGCCTGGGGCTCAGCTCACGGTTACTCACAGATGCCTCGGCATGGACCCCCCTTTGCAGTGAGGACGCTCCTTGCATAGGAGTGGGCTGCTGGCTCTATGGGGGATGATTCCCCACCTCTGACCAATTTCAGAATTGTTTACCGCTGGAGCAAGTGCCCTGATTGTGTTTTCCTCTGTCTAACTCGTGGGTTCAGGTTTTTTTTTTTCTTTTTTGGTTCAAGTTAGATTTTATTCCTCTTTTATGTATTTATAGATATAAGCATGGAAATAATTCATTCATATAAATACATCTGTGTGAAGGGAAGAACTTTTTTCTGTTTTATTTTTAAATTTTATTTTTAAAAATTTTGAAATTTAATTTTATTTATTTTTTTATACAGCAGGTTATTATTAGTTATGTATTTTATGCATATACATGTATACAGGTCAATCCAAGTCTCCCAACTCATCCCAACACCACCTCCCCATGGCTTCCCACACTTGGTGTCCATACGTGTGTTCTCTACCTCTGTGTCTCTATTTATTCCCTGCAATGCAGTTCAACTGTACCATTTTTCTAGGTTCCGCATATATGCATTAATATACAATATTTGTTTTTCTCTTTCTGACTTACTTCATTCTGTATGAGAGTCTCTAGATCCATCGACGTTTCTACAAATGAACCAGTTTCATTCCTTCTTATGGCTGAGTAATATTCCATTTTATATATGTACCACATCTTTATCCATTCGTCTGTCTGTGGGTATTTAGGTTGCTTCCATTACCTGACTATCGTAAATAGTGCTGAAATGAGCATTGTGGTGAATGTGGCTTTTTGATTTATGGTTTTCTCTGGGTATATGCCCAGAAGTGGGATTGCTGGATCATATGGTAATTCTATTTCTAGTTTTTTTAAGGAAACTCCATACTGTTCTCCATCGTGACTGTATCAATTTACATTTCCACCACTAGTGGAAGAGGGATCCTTTTGACCACACCCTCCCCAGAATTCGTTGTTTGTAGATTTTCTGTTGATGCCGATTCTAACAGGTGTGAGGTGATACCTCGTTGTAGTTTTGACTTGCATTTCTCTAATAATTAGTGATGTTGAGCAGCTTTTCATGTGCGTCTTGGCCATCTCTGTGTCTTCTTTGAAGAAACGTCTCTTTAGATCTTCTGCCCATTTTTGTATTGGGTTGTTTGTTTTTTTAATATTAAGCTTCATGAGCTCTTTATATATATTGGAGATTAAACATTTGTCCATTGATTCGTTTGCAAATATTTTCGCCCATTCTGAGGGATGCTTTTTGCCATTCCCGTTTTTTTAACAAAAAAAGAAAGAAAGAAAAAGAAGCAGAACACTAATGTGTGTAAAATATGCCTTTTGAAACTGTCGTTTTGAAATATGGACATCCTTTGAATTTTTTGGTCGATATATGAATCCAGGATTTTTTTCAGGGCAGGTGTCATTTACAGGCCTGCAATGATTTTGAATATCAACTGACCATTAGCGCTGGGATTAAAGCTGCTGTTGTGTGAAACGGCCACAAGCTGGCAGCAGTTCTCCCTTACCAAATCTGGTTACTGGGGCAACAGAGCCTCAATGGATGTCGTGTTCTAGATTGGAATTTAGAATGGAATGTGCCAGGAGAAAGCCCCTCAAGTTTGTCTCACTACTTCTTGTTCGTGTTTTTAATTTAATTTTTTATTTTTTATTACAGGTAATTTAATTACAGTGTTTGGCTTGTTGTAGGTGTGGAAGATGTGGCTCTTTTACACATATACATATGTCTCTTATTCCTGAAATCCTTTTCCCATGTACCTTATGACAGAATGTTGAGTAGTCTTCTTTTAGTATTCTGTAGGTCTTTGGTGATTATATATGTCACCTGTGTTTGTATATGTCTGTTAACCCCAATATCATAATGAAACCAATCCTCACACCTTTCCATTGGTGAACCATAAGTTTGTTGAATGAATCTCTGATTGCCCTTCTCCGTGGTAATATCTGCCCTGGTATCCATTTTTCGGTCACACCTATAAGAGATATGATATGATATGTGTCTTTTACTTTCTGACTTACTAAAAGTCACGTGCTTACCTCTAGACACACCTACGGTGCTGCAAATGGCATTGTGTCCTTTTATTCCTTGGCTTCTATTCTGCCTTAGCGAGGTCCATTTTCAACAATGTGATTCCCTGAGGGCTGAGGATTAGCTGACCTGGGTAGCCTGACCCTGCCGTCCGGCCCTCCCCAGGTGTGCCTGGGTTGAGGTCAATATAAACAGCGCTGCAGGCAGCAATAGCCCCTGAAGCTGTGCCTGACTCCATATTCTCTGCCCCGTCAGCAGTGTCGGGGCTGTGCTGGTGGGAGGGAGTGAGGGGCCACGGCTTTGTGGGTGGCCCGGTGTGAGTGGGTCTCTGCTGGACTTTCTGCAGGAGTTGCCAGGCTTCCACCTGTAAAGAAGAGGATGTGGCACCCATACCTTCCGCTGGAATTTCTCTCCGGACAGAGGTGAGGAAGGAAAAAAGCAGAGGGTGCCGGGACAGGAGGGGTATCTCAGGCAGGGCAATGGAAAGCTTCCAGAAGAGCGCCCAGGGCCAGGACCATCCTGACTGGCCTGCAGGCACCAAGTTGGCCTGCGTGCTGTCGCTGGTGTGGCTCCACGGCCCTTCCTCTAGGCTTTCAAGCCCTTGTACATATTCACGTGTTTTACCAGGGAAGGGTGGGAAAAGTTCAACAGCAGCTGGCCTGGGGCTCAGCTCACGGTTACTCACAGATGCCTCGGCATGGCCCCCCGCTTTGCAATGAGGACAATCCTTGCGTAGGAGTGGGCTGCTGGCTCTATGGGAGATGATTCCCCACCTCTGACCAATTTCAGAATTGTTTACCGATGGAGCAAGTGCCCTGATTGTGTTTTCCTCTGTCTAACTCGTGTGTTCAGGTTTTTTTTTTCTTTTTTGGTTCAAGTTAGATTTTATTCCTCTTTTATGTATTTATAGATATAAGCATGGAAATAATTCATTCATATAAATACATCTGTGTGAAGGGAAGAACTTTTTTCTGTTTTATTTTTAAATTTTATTTTTTTAAAATTTTGAAATTTAATTTTATTTATTTTTTTATACAGCAGGTTATTATTAGTTATGTATTTTATGCATATACATGTATACAGGTCAATCCCAATCTCCCAACTCACCCCAACACCACCTCCCCATGGCTTCCCACAATTGGTGTCCATACGTGTGTGCTCTACCTCTGTGTCTCTATTTCTTCTCTGCAAAGCAGTTCATCTGTACCATTTTTCTAGGTTCCACATATATGCATTAATATACAATATTTGTTTGTCTCTTTCTGACTTACTTCATTCTGTATGACAGTCTCTAGATCCATCGACGTCTCTACAAATGACCCAGTTTCATTCCTTCTTATGGCTGAGTAATATTCCATTTTATATATGTACCACATCTTTATCCATTCGTCTGTCTGTCGGTATTTAGGTTGCTTCCATTACCTGGCTATCGTAAATAGTGCTGAAATGAGCATTGTGGTGAATGTGCCTTTTTGATTTATGGTTTTCTCTGGGTATATGCCCAGAAGTGGGATTGCTGGATCATATGGTAATTCTATTTCTGTTTTTTTTAAGGAAACTCCATACTGTTCTACATCGTGACTGTATCAATTTACATTTCCACCACTAGTGGAAGAGGGATCCTTTTGTCCACACCCTCCTCAGAATTCGTTGTTTGTAGATTTTCTGATGATGCCAATTGTAACAGGTGTGAGGTGATACCTCATTGTAGTTTTGATTTGCATTTCTCTAATAATTAGTGATGTTGAGCAGCTTTTCATGTGCGTCTTGGCCATCTCTGTGTCTTCTTTGAAGAAACGTCTCTTTAGATCTTCTGCCCATTTTTGTATTGGATTGTTTGTTTTTTTAATATTAAGCTGCATGAGCTCTTTATATATATTGGAGATTAAACCTTTGTCCATTGATTCGTTTGCAAATATTTTCGCCCATTCTGAGGGATGCTTTTTGCCATTCCCGTTTATTTAACAAAAAAAGAAAGAAAGAAAAAGAAGCAGAACACTAATGTGTGTAAAATATGCCTTTTGAAACTGTCGTTTTGAAATATGGACGTCCTTTGAATTTTTTGGTCGATATATGAACCCAGGATTTGTTTTCAGGGCAGGTGTCATTTACAGGCCTGCAATGATTTTGAATATCAACTGACCATTAGCGCTGGGATTAAAGCTGCTGTTGTGTGAAACGGCCACAAGGTGGCAGCAGGTCTCCCTTACCAAATCTGGTTACTGGGGCAACAGAGCCTCAATGGAAGTCCTGTTCTAGATTGGAATTTCGAATGGAATGTGCCAGGAGAAAGCCCCTCAAGTTTGTCTCACTACTTCTTGTTCGTGTTTTTAATTTAATTTTTTATTTTTTATTACAGCAAATTTGATTACAATGTTTGGCTTGTTGTAGGTGTGGAAGATGTGGTTCTTTTACACATACACATATGTCTGTTCTTCCTGGGATCCTTTTCCCATGTACCTTATGACAGAATGTTGAGTAGTCTTCTCTTGGTATTCTGTAGGTCTTTGGTGATTATATATGTCACCTGTGTTTGTATATGTCTGTTAACCCCAATATCATAATGAAACCAATCCTCACACCTTTCCATTGGTGAACCATAAGTTTGTTGAATGAATCTCTGATTGCCCTTCTCCGTGGAAATATCTGCCCTGGTATCCATTTTTCGGTCACACCTATAAGAGATATGATATGATATGTGTCTTTCACTTTCTGACTTACTAAAAGTCACGTGATTACGTCTAGACACACCTACGGTGCTGCAAATGGCATTGTGTCCTTTTATTCCTTGGCTTCTATTCTGCCTTAGCGAGGTCCACTTTCAACAATGTGATTTCCTGAGGGCTGAGGATTAGCTGACCTGGGTAGCCTGACCCTGCCGGCCCGCGCTCCCCAGGTGTGCCTGGGTTGAGGTCAATATAAACAGCGCTGCAGGCAGCAATAGCCCCTGAAGCTGTGCCTGACTCCATATTCTCTGCCCCGTCAGCAGTGTCGGGGCTGTGCTGTTGGGAGGGAGTGAGGGGCCACAGCTTTGTGGGTGGCCCGGTGTGAGTGGGTCTCTGCTGGACTTTCTGCAGGAGTTGCCAGGCTTCCACCTGTAAAGAAGAGGATGTGGCACACATACCTTCCGCTGGAATTTCTCTCCGGACAGAGGTGAGGAAGGAAAAAAACAGTGGGTGCCGGGACAGGAGGGGTATCTCAGGCAGGGCAATGGAAAGTTTCCAGAAGAGCGCCCAGGGCCAGAACCATCCTGGTTGGCCTGCTGGCACCAAGTTGGCCTGTGTGCTGTCGCTGGTGTGGCTCCACGGCCCTTCCTCTAGGCTTTCAAGCCCTTGTACATATTCAGGTGTTTTACCTCGGAAGGGTGGGAAAAGTTCAAAGGCATCTGGCCTGTGTCTCATGTCACGGTTACTCACAGATGCCTCGGAATGGCCCCCTCCATTGCAATGAGGACGCTCTTTGCATAGGAGTGGGCTGCTGGCTGTATGGGAGATGACTCCCCACCTCTGACCAGTTTCAGAATTGTTTACCGCTGGAGCAAGTGCCCTGATAGGGTTTTCCTCTGTATAACTGGAGGGTTCAGGTTTTTTTTTTCTTTTTTGGTTCAAGTTAGATTTTATTCCTCTTTTATGTATTTATAGATATAAGCATGGAAATAATTCATTCATATAAATACATCTGTGTGAAGGGAAGGACTTTTTTCTGTTTTATTTTTAAATTTTATTTTTTAAAATTTTGAAATTTAATTTTATTTATTTTTTTATACAGCAGGTTATTATTAGTTATGTATTTTATGCATATACATGTATACAGGTCAATCCAAGTCTCCCAACTCATCCCAACACCACCTCCCCATGGCTTCCCACACTTGGTGTCCATACGTGTGTTCTCTACCTCTGTGTCTCTATTTCTTCCCTGCAAACTAGTTCATCTGTACCATTTTTCTAGGTTCCACATATATGCATTAATATACAATATTTGTTTTTCTCTTTCTGACTTACTTCATTCTGTATGACAGTCTCTATATCCATCGACGTCTCTACAAATGACCCAGTTTCATTCCTTCTTATGGCTGAGTAATATTCCATTTTATATATGTACCACATCTTTATCCATTCGTCTGTCTGTGGGTATTTAGGTTGCTTCTATTACCTGGCTATCGCAAATAGTGCTGAAATGAGCATTGTGGTGAATGTGCCTTTTTGATTTATGGTTTTATCTGGGTATATGCCCAGAAGTGGGATTGCTGGATCATATGGTAATTCTATTTCTAGTTTTTTTAAGGAAACTCCATACTGTTCTCCACCGTGACTGTATCAATTTACATTTCGACCACTAGTGGAAGAGAGATCCTTTTGTCAACACTCTCCCCAGAATTCGTTGTTTGTAGATTTTCTGATGATGCCAATTGTAACAGGTGTGAGGTGATACCTCAGTGGAGTTTTGATTTGCATTTCTCTAATAATTAGTGATGTTGAGCAGCTTTTCATGTGCGTCTTGGCCATCTCTGTGTCTTCTTTGAAGAAACGTCTCTTTAGATCTTCTGCCCATTTTTGTATTGGGTTGTTTGTTTTTTTAATATTAAGCTGCATGAGCTCTTTATATATATTGGAGATTAAACCTTTGTCCATTGATTCGTTTGCAAATATTTTCGCCCATTCTGAGGGATGCTTTTTGCCATTCCCGTTTTTTTTAACAAAAAAAGAAAGAAAGAAAAAGAAGCAGAACACTAATGTGTGTAAAATAAGCCTTTTGAAACTGTCGTTTTGAAATATGGATGTCCTTTTAATTTTTTGGTCGATACATGAACCCAGGATTTGTTTTCAGGGCAGGTGTCATTTACAGTCCTGCAATGATTTTGAATATCAACTGACCATTAGCGCTGGGATTAAAGCTGCTGTTGTGTGAAACGGCCACAAGGTGGCAGCAGGTCTCCCTTACCAAATCTGGTTACTGGGGCAACAGAGCCTCAATGGAAGTCGTGTTCTAGATTGGAATTTAGAATGGAATGTGCCAGGAGAAAGCCCCTCAAGTTTGTCTCACTACTTCTTGTTCATGTTTTTAATTTATTTTTTTATTTTTTATTACAGCAAATTTGATTACAATGTTTGGCTTGTTGTAGGTGTGGAAGTTGTGGTTCTTTTACACATATACATATGTCTACTCTTCCTGGGATCCTTTTCCCATGTACCTTATGACAGAATGTTGAGTAGTCTTCTTTTGGTATTCTGTAGGTCTTTGGTGATTCTATATGTCACCTGTGTTTGTATATGTCTGTTAACCCCAATATCATAATGAAACCAATCCTCACACCTTTCCATTGGTGAACCATAAGTTTGTTGAATGAATCTCTGATTGCCCTTCTCCGTGGAAATATCTGCCCTGGTATCCATTTTTCGGTCACACCTATAAGAGATATGATATGATATGTGTCTTACACTTTCTGACTTACTAAAAGTCACGTGATTACCTCTAGACACACCTACGGTGCTGCAAATGGCATTGTGTCGTTTTATTCCTTGGCTTCTATTCTGCCTTAGCGAGGTCCATTTTCAACAATGTGATTTCCTGAGGGCTGAGGATTAGCTGACCTGGGTAGCCTGACCCTGCTGGCCAGCCCTCCCCAGGTGTGCCTGATTTGAGGTCAATATAAACAGCGCTGCAGGCAGCAATAGCCCCTAAAGCTGTGCCTGACTCCATATTCTCTGCCCCATCAGCAGTCTCGGGGCTGTGCTGGTGGGAGGGAGTGAGGGGCCACGGCTTTGTGGGTGGCCCGGTGTGAGTGGGTCTCTGCTGGACTTTCTGCAGGAGTTGCCAGGCTGCCACCTATAAAGAAGAGGATGTGTCACCCATACCTTCCGCTGGAATTTCTCTCCGGACAGAGGTGAGGAAGGAAAAAAGCAGTGGGGGCCGGGACAGGAGGGGTATCTCAGGCAGGGCAATGGAAAGCTTCCAGAAGAGCGCCCAGGGCCAGGATCATCCTGGCTGGCCTGCTGGCACCAAGTTGGCCTGTGTGCTGTCGCTGGTGTGGATCCACGCCCCTTCCTCTAGGCTTTCAAGCCCTTGTACATATTCAGGTGTTTTACCTGGGAAGGGTGGGAAAAGTTCAAGAGCAGCTGGCCTGGGGCTCAGCTCACGGTTACTCACAGATGCCTCGGCATGGACCCCCCTTTGCAGTGAGGACGCTCCTTGCATAAGAGTGGGCTGCTGGCTCTATGGGGGATGATTCCCCACCTCTGACCAATTTCAGAATTGTTTACCGCTGGAGCAAGTGCCCTGATTGTGTTTTCCTCTGTCTAACTCGTGGGTTCAGGTTTTTTTTTTTCTTTTTTGGTTCAAGTTAGATTTTATTCCTCTTTTATGTATTTATAGATATAAGCATGGAAATAATTCATTCATATAAATACATCTGTGTGAAGGGAAGAACTTTTTTCTGTTTTATTTTTAAATTTTATTTTTAAAAATTTTGAAATTTAATTTTATTTATTTTTTTATACAGCAGGTTATTATTAGTTATGTATTTTATGCATATACATGTATACAGGTCAATCCCAGTCTCCCAACTCATCTCAACACCACCTCCCCATGGCTTCCCACACTTGGTGTCCATACGTGTGTTCTCTACCTCTGTGTCTCTATTTATTCCTTGCAAAGCAGTTCAACTGTACCATTTTTCTAGGTTCCGCATATATGCATTAATATACAATATTTGTTTTTCTCTTTCTGACTTACTTCATTCTGTATGAGAGTCTCTAGATCCATCGACGTCTCTACAAATGAACCAGTTTCATTCCTTCTTATGGCTGAGTAATATTCCATTTTATATATGTACCACATCTTTATCCATTCGTCTGTCTGTGGGTATTTAGTTTGCTTCCATTACCTGACTATCGTAAATAGTGCTGAAATGAGCATTGTGGTGAATGTGGCTTTTTGATTTATGGTTTTCTCTGGGTATATGCCCAGAAGTGGGATTGCTGAATCATATGGTAATTCTATTTCTAGTTTTTTTAAGGAAACTCCATACTGTTCTCCATCGTGACTGTATCAATTTACATTTCCACCACTAGTGGAAGAGGGATCCTTTTGACCACACCCTCCCCAGAATTCGTTGTTTGTAGATTTTCTGTTGATGCCGATTCTAACAGGTGTGAGGTGATACCTCATTGTAGTTTTGATTTGCATTTCTCTAATAATTAGTGATGTTGAGCAGCTTTTCATGTGCGTCTTGGCCATCTCTGTGTCTTCTTTGAAGAAACGTCTCTTTAGATCTTCTGCCCATTTTTGTATTGGGTTGTTTGTTTTTTTAATATTAAGCTTCATGAGCTCTTTATATATATTGGAGATTAAACATTTGTCCATTGATTCGTTTGCAAATATTTTCGCCCATTCTGAGGGATGCTTTTTGCCATTCCCGTTTATTTAACAAAAAAAGAAAGAAAGAAAAAGAAGCAGAACTCTAATGTGTGTAAAATATGCCTTTTGAAACTGTCGTTTTGAAATATGGACATCCTTTGAATTTTTGGTCGATATATGAATCCAGGATTTTTTTCAGGGCAGGTGTCATTTACAGGCCTGCAATGATTTTGAATATCAACTGACCATTAGCGCTGGGATTAAAGCTGCTGTTGTGTGAAACGGCCACAAGCTGGCAGCAGTTCTCCCTTACCAAATCTGGTTACTGGGGCAACAGAGCCTCAATGGATGTCGTGTTCTAGATTGGAATTTAGAATGGAATGTGCCAAGAGAAAGCCCCTCAAGTTTGTCTCACTACTTCTTGTTCGTGTTTTTAATTTAATCTTTTATTTTTTATTACAGGTAATTTAATTACAGTGTTTGGCTTGTTGTAGGTGTGGAAGATGTGGCTCTTTTACACATATAGATATGTCTCTTATTCCTGAAATCCTTTTCCCATGTACCTTATGACAGAATGTTGAGTAGTCTTCTTTTAGTATTCTGTAGGTCTTTGGTGATTATATATGTCACCTGTGTTTGTATATGTCTGTTAACCCCAATATCATAATGAAACCAATCCTCACACCTTTCCATTGGTGAACCATAAGTTTGTTGAATGAATCTCTGATTGCCCTTCTCCGTGGTAATATCTGCCCTGGTATCCATTTTTCGGTCACACCTATAAGAGATATGATATGATATGTGTCTTTCACTTTCTGACTTACTAAAAGTCACGTGCTTACCTCTAGACACACCTACGGTGCTGCAAATGGCATTGTGTCCTTTTATTCCTTGGCTTCTATTCTGCCTTAGCGAGGTCCATTTTCAACAATGTGATTCCCTGAGGGCTGAGGATTAGCTGACCTGGGTAGCCTGACCCTGCCGTCCGGCCCTCCCCAGGTGTGCCTGGGTTGAGGTCAATATAAACAGCGCTGCAGGCAGCAATAGCCCCTGAAGCTGTGCCTGACTCCATATTCTCTGCCCCGTCAGCAGTGTCGGGGCTGTGCTGGTGGGAGGGAGTGAGGGGCCACGGCTTTGTGGGTGGCCCGGTGTGAGTGGGTCTCTGCTGGACTTTCTGCAGGAGTTGCCAGGCTTCCACCTGTAAAGAAGAGGATGTGGCACCCATACCTTCCGCTGGAATTTCTCTCCGGACAGAGGTGAGGAAGGAAAAAAGCAGAGGGTGCCGGGACAGGAGGGGTATCTCAGGCAGGGCAATGGAAAGCTTCCAGAAGAGCGCCCAGGGCCAGGACCATCCTGACTGGCCTGCAGGCACCAAGTTGGCCTGCGTGCTGTCGCTGGTGTGGCTCCACGGCCCTTCCTCTAGGCTTTCAAGCCCTTGTACATATTCACGTGTTTTACCAGGGAAGGGTGGGAAAAGTTCAACAGCAGCTGGCCTGGGGCTCAGCTCACGGTTACTCACAGATGCCTCGGCATGGCCCCCCGCTTTGCAATGAGGACGCTCCTTGCGTAGGAGTGGGCTGCTGGCTCTATGGGAGATGATTCCCCACCTCTGACCAATTTCAGAATTGTTTACCGATGGAGCAAGTGCCCTGATTGTGTTTTCCTCTGTCTAACTCGTGTGTTCAGGTTTTTTTTTTCTTTTTTGGTTCAAGTTAGATTTTATTCCTCTTTTATGTATTTATAGATATAAGCATGGAAATAATTCATTCATATAAATACATCTGTGTGAAGGGAAGAACTTGTTTCTGTTTTATTTTTAAATTCTATTTTTTAAAATTTTGAAATTTAATTTTATTTATTTTTTTATACAGCAGGTTATTATTAGTTATGTATTTTATGCATATACATGTATACAGGTCAATCCCAATCTCCCAACTCACCCCAACACCACCTCCCCATGGCTTCCCACAATTGGTGTCCATACGTGTGTGCTCTACCTCTGTGTCTCTATTTCTTCTCTGAAAACCAGTTCAACTGTACCATTTTTCTAGGTTCCACATATATGCATTAATATACAATATTTGTTTGTCTCTTTCTGACTTACTTCATTCTGTATGACAGTCTCTAGATCCATCGACGTCTCTACAAATGACCCAGTTTCATTCCTTCTTATGGCTGAGTAATATTCCATTTTATATATGTACCACATCTTTATCCATTCGTCTGTCTGTGGGTATTTAGGTTGCTTTCATTACCTGGCTATCGTAAATAGTGCTGAAATGAGCATTGTGGTGAATGTGCCTTTTTGATTTATGGTTTTCTCTGGGTATATGCCCAGAAGTGGGATTGCTGGATCATATGGTAATTCTATTTCTGGTTTTTTTAAGGAAACTCCATACTGTTCTCCATCGTGACTGTATCAATTTACATTTCCACCACTAGTGGAAGAGGGATCCTTTTGTCCACACCCTCCCCAGAATTCGTTGTTTGTAGATTTTCTGATGATGCCAATTGTAACAGGTGTGAGGTGATACCTCATTGTAGTTTTGATTTGCATTTCTCTAATAATTAGTGATGTTGAGCAGCTTTTCATGTGCGTCTTGGCCATCTCTGTGTCTTCTTTGAAGAAACGTCTCTTTAGATCTTCTGCCCATTTTTGTATTGGATTGTTTGTTTTTTTAATATTAAGCTGCATGAGCTCTTTATATATATTGGAGATTAAACCTTTGTCCATTGATTCGTTTGCAAATATTTTCGCCCATTCTGAGGGATGCTTTTTGCCATTCCCGTTTATTTAACAAAAAAAGAAAGAAAGAAAAAGAAGCAGAACACTAATGTGTGTAAAATATGCCTTTTGAAACTGTCGTTTTGAAATATGGACGTCCTTTGAATTTTTTGGTCGATATATGAACCCAGGATTTGTTTTCAGGGCAGGTGTCATTTACAGGCCTGCAATGATTTTGAATATCAACTGACCATTAGCGCTGGGATTAAAGCTGCTGTTGTGTGAAACGGCCACAAGGTGGCAGCAGGTCTCCCTTACCAAATCTGGTTACTGGGGCAACAGAGCCTCAATGGAAGTCGTGTTCTAGATTGGAATTTAGAATGGAATGTGCCAGGAGAAAGCCCCTCAAGTTTGTCTCACTACTTCTTGTTCGTGTTTTTAATTTAATTTTTTATTTTTTATTACAGCAAATTTGATTACAATGTTTGGCTTGTTGTAGGTGTGGAAGATGTGGTTCTTTTACACATACACATATGTCTACTCTTCCTGGGATCCTTTTCCCATGTACCTTATGACAGAATGTTGAGTAGTCTTCTCTTGGTATTCTGTAGGTCTTTGGTGATTATATATGTCACCTGTGTTTGTATATGTCTGTTAACCCCAATATCATAATGAAACCAATCCTCACACCTTTCCATTGGTGAACCATAAGTTTGTTGAATGAATCTCTGATTGCCCTTCTCCGTGGAAATATCTGCCCTGGTATCCATTTTTCGGTCACACCTATAAGAGATATGATATGATATGTGTCTTTCACTTTCTGACTTACAACAACTCACGTGCTTACCTCTAGACACACCTACGGTGCTACAAATGGCATTGTGTCCTTTTATTCCTTGGCTTCTATTCTGCCTTAGCGAGGTCCATTTTCAACAATGTGATTCCCTGAGGGCTGAGGATTAGCTGACCTGGGTAGCCTGACCCTGCCGGCCGGCCCTCCCCAGGTGTGCCTGGGTTGAGTTCAATATAAACAGCGCTGCAGGCAGCAATAGCCTCTGAAGCTGTGCCTGACACCATATTCTCTGCCCCGTCAGCAGTGTCGGGGCTGTGCTGGTGGGAGGGAGTGAGGGGCCACGGCTTTGTGGGTGGCCCGGTGTGAGTGGGTCTCTGCTGGACTTTCTGCAGGAGTTGCCAGGCTTCCACCTGTAATGAAGAGGATGTGTCACCCATACCTTCCGCTGGAATTTCTCTCCGGACAGAGGTGAGGAAGGAAAAAAGCAGTGGGGGCCGGGACAGGAGGGGTATCTCAGGCAGGACAATGGAAAGCTTCCAGAAGAGCGCCCAGGGCCAGGAGCATCCTGACTGGCCTGCAGGCACCAAGTTGGCCTGCGTGCTGTCACTGGTGTGGCTCCACGGCCCTTCCTCTAGGCTTTCAAGCCCTTGTACATATTCAGGTATTTTACCTGGGAAGGGTGGGAAAAGTTCAACAGCAGCTGGCCTGGGGCTCAGCTCACGGTTACTCACAGATGCCTCGGCATGGCCCCCCGCTTTGCAATGAGGACGATCCTTGCGTAGGAGTGGGCTGCTGGCTCTATGGGAGATGATTCCCCACCTCTGACCAATTTCAGAATTGTTTACCGATGGAGCAAGTGCCCTGATTGTGTTTTCCTCTGTCTAACTCGTGTGTTCAGGTTTTTTTTTTTTCTTTTCTGGTTCAAGTTAGATTTTATTCCTCTTTTATGTATTTATAAATATAAGCATGGAAATAATTCATTCATATAAATACATCTGTGTGAAGGGAAGAACTTTTTTCTGTTTTATTTTTAAATTTTATTGTTTAAAATTTAATTTTATTTATTTTTTATACAGCAGGTTATTATTAGTTATGTATTTTATGCATATACATGTATACAGGTCAATCCTAATCACCCAACTCACCCCAACACCACCTCCTCATGGCTTCCCACACTTGGTGTCCATACGTGTGTTCTCTACCTCTGTGTCTCTATTTCTTCCCTGCAAACCAGTTCATCTGTACCATTTTTCTTGGTTCCACATATATGCATTAATATACAATATTTGTTTGTCTCTTTCTGACTTACTTCATTCTGTATGACAGTCTCTAGATCCATCGACGTCTCTACAAATGACCCAGTTTCATTCCTTCTTATGGCTGAGTAATATTCCATTTTATATATGTACCACATCTTTATCCATTCGTCTGTCTGTGGGTATTTAGGTTGCTTCCATTACCTGGCTATCGTAAATAGTGCTGAAATGAGCATTGTGGTGAATGTGCCTTTTTGATTTATGGTTTTCTCTGGGTATATGCCCAGAAGTGGGATTGCTGAATCATATGGTAATTCTATTTCTAGTTTTTTTAAGGAAACTCCATACTGTTCTCCATCGTGACTGTATCAATGTACATTTCCACCACTAGTGGAAGAGGGATCCTTTTGTCCACACCCTCCCCAGAATTCGTTGTTTGTAGATTTTCTGATGATGCCGATTCTAACAGGTGTGAGGTGATACCTCATTGTAGTTTTGATTTGCATTTCTCTAATAATTAGTGATGTTGAGCAGCTTTTCATGTGCGTCTTGGCCATCTCTGTGTCTTCTTTGAAGAAACGTCTCTTTAGATCTTCTGCCCATTTTTGTATTGGGTTGTTTGTTTTTTTAATATTAAGCTGCATGAGCTCTTTATATATATTGGTGATTAAACTTTTGTCCATTGATTCGTTTGCAAATATTTTCGCCCATTCTGAGGGATGCTTTTTGCCATTCCCGTTTATTTAACAAAAAAAGAAAGAAAGAAAAAGAAGCAGAACACTAATGTGTGTAAAATATGCCTTTTGAAACTGTCGTTTTGAAATATGGACGTCCTTTGAATTTTTTGGTCGATATATGAACCCAGGATTTGTTTTCAGGGCAGGTGTCATTTACAGGCCTGCAATGATTTTGAATATCAACTGACCATTAGCGCTGGGATTAAAGCTGCTGTTGTGTGAAACGGCCACAAGGTGGCAGCAGGTCTCCCTTACCAAATCTGGTTACTGGGGCAACAGAGCCTCAATGGAAGTCGTGTTCTAGATTGGAATTTAGAATGGAATGTGCCAGGAGAAAGCCCCTCAAGTTTGCCTCACTACTTCTTGTTCGTGTTTTTAATTTAATTTTTTATTTTTTATTACAGCAAATTTGATTACAATGTTTGGCTTGTTGTAGGTGTGGAAGATGTGGTTCTTTTACACATACACATATGTCTACTCTTCCTGGGATCCTTTTCCCATGTACCTTATGACAGAATGTTGAGTAGTCTTCTCTTGGTATTCTGTAGGTCTTTGGTGATTATATATGTCACCTGTGTTTGTATATGTCTGTTAACCCCAATATCATAATGAAACCAATCCTCACACCTTTCCATTGGTGAACCATAAGTTTGTTGAATGAATCTCTGATTGCCCTTCTCCGTGGAAATATCTGCCCTGGTATCCATTTTTCGGTCACACCTATAAGAGATATGATATGATATGTGTCTTTCACTTTCTGACTTACAACAACTCACGTGCTTACCTCTAGACACACCTACGGTGCTACAAATGGCATTGTGTCCTTTTATTCCTTGGCTTCTATTCTGCCTTAGCGAGGTCCATTTTCAACAATGTGATTCCCTGAGGGCTGAGGATTAGCTGACCTGGGTAGCCTGACCCTGCCGGCCGGCCCTCCCCAGGTGTGCCTGGGTTGAGGTCAATATAAACAGCGCTGCAGGCAGCAATAGCCCCTGAAGCTGTGCCTGACTCCATATTCTCTGCCCGGTCAGCAGTGTCGGGGCTGTGCTGGTGGGAGGGAGTGAGGGGCCACGGCTTTGTGGGTGGCCCGGTGTGAGTGGGTCTCTGCTGGACTTTCTGCAGGAGTTGCCAGGCTTCCACCTGTAATGAAGAGGATGTGTCACCCATACCTTCCGCTGGAATTTCTCTCCGGACAGAGGTGAGGAAGGAAAAAAGCAGTGGGGGCCGGGACAGGAGGGGTATCTCAGGCAGGACAATGGAAAGCTTCCAGAAGAGCGCCCAGGGCCAGGACCATCCTGACTGGCCTGCAGGCACCAAGTTGGCCTGCGTGCTGTCACTGGTGTGGCTCCACGGCCCTTCCTCTAGGCTTTCAAGCCCTTGTACATATTCAGGTATTTTACCTGGGAAGGGTGGGAAAAGTTCAACAGCAGCTGGCCTGGGGCTCAGCTCACGGTTACTCACAGATGCCTCGGCATGGCCCCCCGCTTTGCAATGAGGACGATCCTTGCGTAGGAGTGGGCTGCTGGCTCTATGGGAGATGATTCCCCACCTCTGACCAATTTCAGAATTGTTTACCGATGGAGCAAGTGCCCTGATTGTGTTTTCCTCTGTCTAACTCGTGTGTTCAGGTTTTTTTTTTTTTTCTTTTCTGGTTCAAGTTAGATTTTATTCCTCTTTTATGTATTTATAGATATAAGCATGGAAATAATTCATTCATATAAATACATCTGTGTGAAGGGAAGAACTTTTTTCTGTTTTATTTTTAAATTTTATTGTTTAAAATTTAACTTTATTTATTTTTTATACAGCAGGTTATTATTAGTTATGTATTTTATGCATATACATGTATACAGGTCAATCCCAATCTCCCAACTCACCCCAACACCACCTCCCCATGGCTTCCCACACTTGGTGTCCATACGTGTGTTCTCTACCTCTGTGTCTCTATTTCTTCCCTGCAAACCAGTTCATCTGTACCATTTTTCTAGGTTCCACATATATGCATTAATATACAATATTTGTTTGTCTCTTTCTGACTTACTTCATTCTGTATGACAGTCTCTCGATCCATCGACGTCTCTACAAATGACCCAGTTTCATTCCTTCTTATGGCTGAGTAATATTCCATTTTATATATGTACCACATCTTTATCCATTCGTCTGTCTGTGGGTATTTAGGTTGCTTCCATTACCTGGCTATCGTAAATAGTGCTGAAATGAGCATTGTGGTGAATGTGCCTTTTTGATTTATGGTTTTCTCTGGGTATATGCCCAGAAGTGGGATTGCTGAATCATATGGTAATTCTATTTCTAGTTTTTTTAAGGAAACTCCATACTGTTCTCCATCGTGACTGTATCAATGTACATTTCCACCACTAGTGGAAGAGGGATCCTTTTGTCCACACCCTCCCCAGAATTCGTTGTTTGTAGATTTTCTGATGATGCCGATTCTAACAGGTGTGAGGTGATACCTCATTGTAGTTTTGATTTTCATTTCTCTAATAATTAGTGATGTTGAGCAGCTTTTCATGTGCGTCTTGGCCATCTCTGTGTCTTCTTTGAAGAAACGTCTCTTTAGATCTTCTGCCCATTTTTGTATTGGGTTGTTTGTTTTTTTAATATTAAGCTGCATGAGCTCTTTATATATATTGGAGATTAAACTTTTGTCCATTGATTCGTTTGCAAATATTTTCGCCCATTCTGAGGGATGCTTTTTGCCATTCCCGTTTTTTTAACAAAAAAAGAAAGAAAGGAAAAGAAGCAGAACACTAATGTGTGTAAAATATGCCTTTTGAAACTGTCGTTTTGAAATATGGACGTCCTTTGAATTTTTTTGTCGATATATGAACCCAGGATTTGTTTTCAGGACAGGTGTCATTTACAGGCCTGCAATGATTTTGAATATCAACTGACCATTAGCGCTGGGATTAAAGCTGCTGTTGTGTGAAACGGCCACAAGGTGGCAGCAGGTCTCCCTTACCAAATCTGGTTACTGGGGCAACAGAGCCTCAATGGAAGTCGTGTTCTACATTGGAATTTAGAATGGAATGTGCCAGGAGAAAGCCCCTCAAGTTTGCCTCACTACTTCTTGTTCGTGTTTTTAATTTAATTTTTTATTTTTTATTACAGCAAATTTGATTACAATGTTTGGCTTGTTGTAGGTGTGGAAGATGTGGTTCTTTTACACATATACATATGTCTGTTCTTCCTGGGATCCTTTTCCCATGTACCTTATGACAGAATGTTGAGTAGTCTTCTCTTGGTATTCTGTAGGTCTTTGGTGATTATATATGTCACCTGTGTTTGTATATGTCTGTTAACCCCAATATCATAATGAAACCAATCCTCACACCTTTCCATTGGTGAACCATAAGTTTGTTGAATGAATCTCTGATTGCCCTTCTCCGTGGAAATATCTGCCCTGGTATCCATTTTTCGGTCACACCTATAAGAGATATGATATGATATGTGTCTTTCACTTTCTGACTTACAACAACTCACGTGCTTACCTCTAGACACACCTACGGTGCTACAAATGGCATTGTGTCCTTTTATTCCTTGGCTTCTATTCTGCCTTAGCGAGGTCCATTTTCAACAATGTGATTCCCTGAGGGCTGAGGATTAGCTGACCTGGGTAGCCTGACCCTGCCGGCCGGCCCTCCCTAGGTGTGCCTGGGTTGAGGTCAATATAAACAGCGCTGCAGGCAGCAATAGCCCCTGAAGCTGTGCCTGACTCCATATTCTCTGCCCCGTCAGCAGTGTCGGGGCTGTGCTGGTGGGAGGGAGTGAGGGGCCACGGCTTTGTGGGTGGCCCGGTGTGAGTGGGTCTCTGCTGGACTTTCTGCAGGAGTTGCCAGGCTGCCACCTGTAAAGAAGAGGATGTGTCACCCATACCTTCCGCTGGAATTTCTCTCCGGACAGAGGTGAGGAAGGAAAAAAGCAGTGGGGGCCGGGACAGGAGGGGTATCTCAGGCAGGACAATGGAAAGCTTCCAGAAGAGCGCCCAGGGCCAGGACCATCCTGACTGGCCTGCAGGCACCAAGTTGGTCTGCGTGCTGTCACTGGTGTGGCTCCACGGCCCTTCCTCTAGGCTTTCAAGCCCTTGTACATATTCAGGTGTTTTACCTGGGAAGGGTGGGAAAAGTTCAACAGCAGCTGGCCTGGGGCTCAGCTCACGGTTACTCACAGATGCCTCGGCATGGCCCCCCGCTTTGCAATGAGGACGATCCTTGCGTAGGAGTGGGCTGCTGGCTCTATGGGAGATGATTCCCCACCTCTGACCAATTTCAGAATTGTTTACCGATGGAGCAAGTGCCCTGATTGTGTTTTCCTCTGTCTAACTCGTGTGTTCAGGTTTTTTTTTTCTTTTCTGGTTCAAGTTAGATTTTATTCCTCTTTTATGTATTTATAGATATAAGCATGGAAATAATTCATTCATATAAATACATCTGTGTGAAGGGAAGAACTTTTTTCTGTTTTATTTTTAAATTTTATTTTTTAAAATTTAATTTTATTTATTTTTTATACAGCAGGTTATTATTAGTTAAGTATTTTATGCATATACATGTATACAGGTCAATCCCAATCTCCCAACTCACCCCAACACCACCTCCCCATGGCTTCCCACACTTGGTGTCCATACGTGTGTTCTCTACCTCTGTGTCTCTATTTCTTCCCTGCAAACCAGTTCATCTGTACCATTTTTCTAGGTTCCACATATATGCATTAATATACAATATTTGTTTGTCTCTTTCTGACTTACTTCATTCTGTATGACAGTCTCTAGATCCATCGACGTCTCTACAAATGACCCAGTTTCATTCCTTCTTATGGCTGAGTAATATTCCATTTTATATATGTACCACATCTTTATCCATTCGTCTGTCTGTGGGTATTTAGGTTGCTTCCATTACCTGGCTATCGTAAATAGTGCTGAAATGAGCATTGTGGTGAATGTGCCTTTTTGATTTATGGTTTTCTCTGGGTATATGCCC
Organism: Hyperoodon ampullatus; assembly: GCF_949752795.1. NCBI lineage: Eukaryota > Metazoa > Chordata > Mammalia > Artiodactyla > Ziphiidae > Hyperoodon > Hyperoodon ampullatus. Next base: position 1,065,493 of record NW_027640595.1, on the reverse strand, counting down.
AGAAGTGGGATTGCTGAATCATATGGTAATTCTATTTCTAGTTTTTTTAAGGAAACTCCATACTGTTCTCCATCGTGACTGTATCAATGTACATTTCCACCACTAGTGGAAGAGGGATCCTTTTGTCCACACCCTCCCCAGAATTCGTTGTTTGTAGATTTTCTGATGATGCCGATTCTAACAGGTGTGAGGTGATACCTCATTGTAGTTTTGATTTGCATTTCTCTAATAATTAGTGATGTTGAGCAGCTTTTCATGTGCGTCTTGGCCATCTCTGTGTCTTCTTTGAAGAAACGTCTCTTTAGATCTTCTGCCCATTTTTGTATTGGGTTGTTTGTTTTTTTAATATTAAGCTGCATGAGCTCTTTATATATATTGGAGATTAAACTTTTGTCCATTGATTCGTTTGCAAATATTTTCGCCCATTCTGAGGGATGCTTTTTGCCATTCCCGTTTATTTAACAAAAAAAGAAAGAAAGGAAAAGAAGCAGAACACTAATGTGTGTAAAATATGCCTTTTGAAACTGTCGTTTTGAAATATGGACGTCCTTTGAATTTTTTGGTCGATATATGAACCCAGGATTTGTTTTCAGGACAGGTGTCATTTACAGGCCTGCAATGATTTTGAATATCAACTGACCATTAGCGCTGGGATTAAAGCTGCTGTTGTGTGAAACGGCCACAAGGTGGCAGCAGGTCTCCCTTACCAAATCTGGTTACTGGGGCAACAGAGCCTCAATGGAAGTCGTGTTCTACATTGGAATTTAGAATGGAATGTGCCAGGAGAAAGCCCCTCAAGTTTGCCTCACTACTTCTTGTTCGTGTTTTTAATTTAATTATTTATTTTTTATTACAGCAAATTTGATTACAATGTTTGGCTTGTTGTAGGTGTGGAAGATGTGGTTCTTTTACACATACACATATGTCTACTCTTCCTGGGATCCTTTTCCCATGTACCTTATGACAGAATGTTGAGTAGTCTTCTCTTGGTATTCTGTAGGTCTTTGGTGATTATATATGTCACCTGTGTTTGTATATGTCTGTTAACCCCAATATCATAATGAAACCAATCCTCACACCTTTCCATTGGTGAACCATAAGTTTGTTGAATGAATCTCTGATTGCCCTTCTCCGTGGAAATATCTGCCCTGGTATACATTTTTCGGTCACACCTATAAGAGATATGATATGATATGTGTCTTTCACTTTCTGACTTACAACAACTCACGTGCTTACCTCTAGACACACCTACGGTGCTACAAATGGCATTGTGTCCTTTTATTCCTTGGCTTCTATTCTGCCTTAGCGAGGTCCATTTTCAACAATGTGATTCCCTGAGGGCTGAGGATTAGCTGACCTGGGTAGCCTGACCCTGCCGGCCGGCCCTCCCCAGGTGTGCCTGGGTTGAGGTCAATATAAACAGCGCTGCAGGCAGCAATAGCCCCTGAAGCTGTGCCTGACTCCATATTCTCTGCCCCGTCAGCAGTGTCGGGGCTGTGCTGGTGGGAGGGAGTGAGGGGCCACGGCTTTGTGGGTGGCCCGGTGTGGGTGGGTCTCTGCTGGACTTTCTGCAGGAGTTGCCAGGCTTCCACCTGTAATGAAGAGGATGTGTCACCCATACCTTCCGCTGGAATTTCTCTCCGGACAGAGGTGAGGAAGGAAAAAAGCAGTGGGGGCCGGGACAGGAGGGGTATCACAGGCAGGGCAATGGAAAGCTTCCAGAAGAGCGCCAAGGGCCAGGACCATCCTGACTGGCCTGCAGGCACCAAGTTGGCCTGCGTGCTGTCGCTGGTGTGGCTCCACGGCCCTTCCTCTAGGCTTTCAAGCCCTTGTACATATTCAGGTGTTTTACCTGGGAAGGGTGGGAAAAGTTCAACAGCAGCTGGCCTGGGGCTCAGCTCACGGTTACTCACAGATGCCTCGGCATGGCCCCCCGCTTTGCAATGAGGACGCTCCTTGCGTAGGAGTGGGCTGCTGGCTCTATGGGAGATGATTCCCCACCTCTGACCAATTTCAGAATTGTTTACCGATGGAGCAAGTGCCCTGATTGTGTTTTCCTCTGTCTAACTCGTGGGTTCAGGTTTTTTTTTTTCTTTTTTGGTTCAAGTTAGATTTTATTCCTTTTTTATGTATTTATAGATATAAGCATGGAAATAATTCATTCATATAAATACATCTGTGTGAAGGGAAGAACTTTTTTCTGTTTTATTTTTAAATTTTATTTTTTTAAATTTTGAAATTTAATTTTATTTATTTTTTATACAGCAGGTTATTATTAGTTATGTATTTTATGCATATACATGTATACAGGTCAATCCCAATCTCCCAACTCACCCCAACACCACCTCCACGTGGCTTCCCACACTTGGTGTCCATACGTGGGTTCTCTACCTCTGTGTCTCTATTTCTTCCCTGCAAACCAGTTCATCTGTACCATTTTTCTAGGTTCCACATATATGCATTAATATACAATATTTGTTTGTCTCTTTCTGACTTACTTCATTCTGTATGACAGTCTCTAGATCCATCGACGTCTCTACAAATGACCCAGTTTCATTCCTTCTTATGGCTGAGTAATATTCCATTTTATATATGTACCACATCTTTATCCATTCGTCTGTCTGTGGGTATTTAGGTTGCTTCCATTACCTGGCTATCGTAAATAGTGCTGAAATGAGCATTGTGGTGAATGTGCCTTTTTGATTTATGGTTTTCTCTGGGTATATGCCCAGAAGTGGGATTGCTGGATCATATGGTAATTCTATTTCTGTTTTTTTTAAGGAAACTCCATACTGTTCTCCATCGTGACTGTATCAATTTACATTTCCACCACTAGTGGAAGAGGGATCCTTTTGTCCACACCCTCCCCAGAATTCGTTGTTTGTAGATTTTCTGATGATGCCAATTGTAACAGGTGTGAGGTGATACCTCATTGTAGTTTTGATTTGCATTTCTCTAATAATTAGTGATGTTGAGCAGCTTTTCATGTGCGTCTTGGCCATCTCTGTGTCTTCTTTGAAGAAACGTCTCTTTAGATCTTCTGCCCATTTTTGTATTGGATTGTTTGTTTTTTTAATATTAAGCTGCATGAGCTCTTTATATATATTGGAGATTAAACCTTTGTCCATTGATTCGTTTGCAAATATTTTCGCCCATTCTGAGGGATGCTTTTTGCCATTCCCGTTTATTTAACAAAAAAAGAAAGAAAGAAAAAGAAGCAGAACACTAATGTGTGTAAAATATGCCTTTTGAAACTGTCGTTTTGAAATATGGACGTCCTTTGAATTTGTTGGTCGATATATGAACCCAGGATTTGTTTTCAGGGCAGGTGTCCTTTACAGGCCTACAATGATTTTGAATATCAACTGACCATTAGCGCTGGGATTAAAGCTGCTGTTGTGTGAAACGGCCACAAGGTGGCAGCAGGTCTCCCTTACCAAATCTGGTTACTGGGGCAACAGAGCCTCAATGGAAGTCGTGTTCTAGATTGGAATTTAGAATGGAATGTGCCAGGAGAAAGCCCCTCAAGTTTGCCTCACTACTTCTTGTTCGTGTTTTTAATTTAATTTTTTTATTTTTTATTACAGCAAATTTGATTACAATGTTTGGCTTGTTGTAGGTGTGGAAGATGTGGTTCTTTAACACATACACATATGTCTACTCTTCCTGGGATCCTTTTCCCATGTACCTTATGACAGAATGTTGAGTAGTCTTCTCTTGGTATTCTGTAGGTCTTTGGTGATTATATATGTCACCTGTGTTTGTATATGTCTGTTAACCCCAATATCATAATGAAACCAATCCTCACACCTTTCCATTGGTGAACCATAAGTTTGTTGAATGAATCTCTGATTGCCCTTCTCCGTGGAAATATCTGCCCTGGTATCCATTTTTCGGTCACACCTATAAGAGATATGATATGATATGTGTCTTTCACTTTCTGACTTACAACAACTCACGTGCTTACCTCTAGACACACCTACGGTGCTACAAATGGCATTGTGTCCTTTTATTCCTTGGCTTCTATTCTGCCTTAGCGAGGTCCATTTTCAACAATGTGATTCCCTGAGGGCTGAGGATTAGCTGACCTGGGTAGCCTGACCCTGCCGGCCGGCCCTCCCCAGGTGTGCCTGGGTTGAGGTCAATATAAACAGCGCTGCAGGCAGCCATAGCCCCTGAAGCTGTGCCTGACTCCATATTCTCTGCCCCGTCAGCAGTGTCGGGGCTGTGCTGGTGGGAGGGAGTGAGGGGCCACGGCTTTGTGGGTGGCCCGGTGTGAGTGGGTCTCTGCTGGACTTTCTGCAGGAGTTGCCAGGCTTCCACCTGTAAAGAAGAGGATGTGTCACCTCTACCATCCACTGGAATTTCTCTCCGGACAGAGGTGAAGAAGGAAAAAAGCAGTGGGGGCCAGGACAGGAGTGGTATCTCAGACAGGGCAATGGAAAGCTTCTAGAAGAGCGCCCAAGGCCAGGACCATCCTGGCTGGCCTGCAGGCACCAATTTGGCCTGCGTGCTATCGCTGGTGTGGCTCCACAGCCCTTCCTCTAGGCTTTCATGCCCTTGTACATATTCAGGTGTTTTACCTGGGAAGGGTGGGAAAAGTTCAACAGCAGCTGGCCTGGGGCTCAGCTCACGGTTACTCACAGATGCCTCGGCATGGCCCCCCGCTTTGCAATGAGGACGCTCCTTGCGTAGGAGTGGGCTGCTGGCTCTATGGGAGATGATTCCCCACCTCTGACCAATTTCAGAATTGTTTACCGATGGAGCAAGTGCCCTGATTGTGTTTTCCTCTGTCTAACTCGTGGGTTCAGGTTTTTTTTTTTTCTTTTTTGGTTCAAGTTAGATTTTATTCCTCTTTTATGTATTTATAGATATAAGCATGGAAATAATTCATTCATATAAATACATCTGTGTGAAGGGAAGAACTTTTTTCTGTTTTATTTTTAAATTTTATTTTTTAAAATTTTGAAATTTAATTTTATTTATTTTTTATACAGCAGGTTATTATTAGTTATGTATTTTATGCATATACATGTATACAGGTCAATCCCAATCTCCCAACTCACCCCAATACCACCTCCCCGTGTCTTCCCACACTTGGTGTCCATACGTGGGTTCTCTACCTCTGTGTCTCTATTTCTTCCCTGCAAACCAGTTCATCTGTACCATTTTTCTAGGTTCCACATATATGCATTAATATGCAATATTTGTTTGTCTCTTTCTGACTTACTTCATTCTGTATGACAGTCTCTAGATCCATCGACGTCTCTACAAATGACCCAGTTTCATTCCTTCTTATGGCTGAGTAATATTCCATTTTATATATGTACCACATCTTTATCCATTCGTCTGTCTGTGGGTATTTAGGTTGCTTCCATTACCTGGCTATCGTAAATAGTGCTGAAATGAGCATTGTGGTGAATGTGCCTTTTTGATTTATGGTTTTATCTGGGTATATGCCCAGAAGTGGGATTGCTGGATCATATGGTAATTCTATTTCTAGTTTTTTTAAGGAAACTCCATACTGTTCTCCATCGTGACTGTATCAATTTACATTTCCACCACTAGTGGAAGAGGGATCCTTTTGTCCACACCCTCCCCAGAATTCGTTGTTTGTAGATTTTCTGATGATGCCAATTGTAACAGGTGTGAGGTGATACCTCATAGTAGTTTTGATTTGCATTTCTCTAATAATTAGTGATGTTGAGCAGCTTTCCATGTGCGTCTTGGCCATCTCTGTGTCTTCTTTGAAGAAACGTCTCTTTAGATCTTCTGCCCATTTTTGTATTGGGTTGTTTGTTTTTTTAATATTAAGCTGCATGAGCTCTTTATATATATTGGAGATTAAACTTTTGTCCATTGATTCGTTTGAAAATATTTTCGCCCATTCTGAGGGATGCTTTTTGCCATTCCCGTTTTTTTAACAAAAAAAGAAAGAAAGAAAAAGAAGCAGAACACTAATGTGAGTAAAATCTGCCTTTTGAAACTGTCGTTTTGAAATATGGACGTCCTTTGAATTTTTTGGTCGATATATGAACCCTGGATTTGTTTTCAGGGCAGGTGTCATTTACAGGCCTGCAATGATTTTGAATATCAACTGACCATTAGCGCTGGGATTAAAGCTGCTGTTGTGTGAAACGGCCACAAGGTGGCAGCAGCTCTCCCTTACCAAATCTGGTTACTGGGGCAACAGAGCCTCAATGGAAGTCGTGTTCTAGATTGGAATTTAGAATGGAATGTGCCAGGAGAAAGCCCCTCAAGTTTGCCTCACTACTTCTTGTTCGTGTTTTTAATTTAATTTTTTATTTTTTATTACAGCAAATTTGATTACAATGTTTGGCTTGTTGTAGGTGTGGAAGATGTGCTTCTTTTACACATACACATATGTCTGTTCTTCCTGGGATCCTTTTCCCATGTACCTTATGACAGAATGTTGAGTAGTCTTCTCTTGGTATTCTGTAGGTCTTTGGTGATTATATATGTCACCTGTGTTTGTATATGTCTGTTAACCCCAATATCATAATGAAACCAATCCTCACACCTTTCCATTGGTGAACCATAAGTTTGTTGAATGAATCTGTGATTGCCCTTCTCCGTGGAAATATCTGCCCTGGTATCCATTTTTCGGTCACACCTATAAGAGATATGATATGATATGTGTCTTTCACTTTCTGACTTACAACAACTCACGTGCTTACCTCTAGACACACCTACGGTGCTACAAATGGCATTGTGTCCTTTTATTCCTTGGCTTCTATTCTGCCTTAGCGAGGTCCATTTTCAACAATGTGATTCCCTGAGGGCTGAGGATTAGCTGACCTGGGTAGCCTGACCCTGCCGGCCGGCCCTCCCCAGGTGTGCCTGGGTTGAGGTCAATATAAACAGCGCTGCAGGCAGCAATAGCCCCTGAAGCTGTGCCTGACTCCATATTCTCTGCCCCGTCAGCAGTGTCGGGGCTGTGCTGGTGGGAGGGAGTGAGGGGCCACGGCTTTGTGGGTGGCCCGGTGTGAGTGGGTCTCTGCTGGACTTTCTGCAGGAGTTGCCAGGCTTCCACCTGTAATGAAGAGGATGTGTCACCCATACCTTCCGCTGGAATTTCTCTCCGGACAGAGGTGAGGAAGGAAAAAAGCAGTGGGGGCCGGGACAGGAGGGGTATCTCAGGCAGGGCAATGGAAAGCTTCCAGAAGAGCGCCCAGGGCCAGGAGCATCCTGACTGGCCTGCAGGCACCAAGTTGGCCTGCGTGCTGTCACTGGTGTGGCTCCACGGCCCTTCCTCTAGGCTTTCAAGCCCTTGTACATATTCAGGTGTTTTACCTGGGAAGGGTGGGAAAAGTTCAACAGCAGCTGGCCTGGGGCTCAGCTCACGGTTACTCACAGATGCCTCGGCATGGCCCCCCGCTTTGCAATGAGGACGCTCCTTGCGTAGGAGTGGGCTGCTGGCTCTATGGGAGATGATTCCCCACCTCTGACCAATTTCAGAAGTGTTTACCGATGGAGCAAGTGCCCTGATTGTGTTTTCCTCTGTCTAACTCGTGGGTTCAGGTTTTTTTTTTTCTTTTTTGGTTCAAGTTAGATTTTATTCCTCTTTTATGTATTTATAGATATAAGCATGGGAATAATTCATTCATATAAATACATCTGTGTGAAGGGAAGAACTTTTTTCTGTTTTATTTTTAAATTTTATTTTTTAAAATTTTGAAATTTAATTTTATTTATTTTTTATACAGCAGGTTATTATTAGTTATGTATTTTATGCATATACATGTATACAGGTCAATCCCAATCTCCCAACTCACCCCAACACCACCTCCCTATGGCTTCCCACACTTGGTGTCCATACGTGTGTTCTCTACCTCTGTGTCTCTATTTCTTCCCTGCAAACCAGTTCATCTGTACCATTTTTCTAGGTTCCACATATATGCATTAATATACAATATTTGTTTGTCTCTTTCTGACTTACTTCATTCTGTATGACAGTCTCTAGATCCATCGACGTCTCTACAAATGACCCAGTTTCATTCCTTCTTATGGCTGAGTAATATTCCATTTTATATATGTACCACATCTTTATCCATTCGTCTGTCTGTGGGTATTTAGGTTGCTTCCATTACCTGGCTATCGTAAATAGTGCTGAAATGAGCATTGTGGTGAATGTGCCTTTTTGATTTATGGTTTTATCTGGGTATATGCCCAGAAGTGGGATTGCTGGATCATATGGTAATTCTATTTCTAGTTTTTTTAAGGAAACTCCATACTGTTCTCCATCGTAACTGTTTCAATTTACATTTCCACCACTAGTGGAAGAGGGATCCTTTTGTCCACACCCTCCCCAGAATTCGTTGTTTGTAGATTTTCTGATGATGCCAATTGTAACAGGTGTGAGGTGATACCTCATTGTAGTTTTGATTTGCATTTCTCTAATAATTAGTGATATTGAGCAGCTTTTCATGTGCGTCTTGGCCATCTCTGTGTCTTCTTTGAAGAAACGTCTCTTTAGATCTTCTGCCCATTTTTGTATTGGGTTGTTTGTTTTTTTAATATTAAGCTGCATGTGCTCTTTATATATATTGGAGATTAAACTTTTGTCCATTGATTCGTTTGCAAATATTTTCGCCCATTCTGAGGGATGCTTTTTGCCATTCCCGTTTTTTTAACAAAGAAAGAAAGAAAGGAAAAGAAGCAGAACACTAATGTGTGTAAAATATGCCTTTTGAAACTGTCGTTTTGAAATATGGACGTCCTTTGAATTTTTTGGTCGATATATGAACCCAGGATTTGTTTTCAGTGCAGGTGTCATTTACAGGCCTGCAATGATTTTGAATATCAACTGACCATTAGCGCTGGGATTAAAGCTGCTGTTGTGTGAAATGGCCACAAGGTGGCAGCAGGTCTCCCTTACCAAATCTGGTTACTGGGGCAACAGAGCCTCAATGGAAGTCGTGTTCTAGATTGGAATTTAGAATGGAATGTGCCAGGAGAAAGCCCCTCAAGTTTGTCTCACTACTTCTTGTTCGTGTTTTTAATTTAATTTTTTATTTTTTATTACAGCAAATTTGATTACAATGTTTGGCTTGTTGTAGGTGTGGAAGATGTGGTTCTTTTACACATACACATATGTCTGTTCTTCCTGGGATCCTTTTCCCATGTACCTTATGACAGAATATTGAGTAGTCTTCTCTTGGTATTCTGTAGGTCTTTGGTGATTATATATGTCACCTGTGTTTGTATATGTCTGTTAACCCCAATATCATAATGAAACCAATCCTCACACCTTTCCATTGGTGAACCATAAGTTTGTTGAATGAATCTCTGATTGCCCTTCTCCGTGGAAATATCTGCCCTGGTATCCATTTTTCGGTCACACCTATAAGAGATATGATATGATATGTGTCTTTCACTTTCTGACTTACTAAAAGTCACGTGATTACCTCTAGACACACCTACGGTGCTACAAATGGCATTGTGTCCTTTTATTCCTTGGCTTCTATTCTGCCTTAGCGAGGTCCATTTTCAACAATGTGATTCCCTGAGGGCTGAAGATTAGCTGACCTGGGTAGCCTGACCCTGCCGGCCGGCCCTCCCTAGTTGTGACTGGGTTGAGGTCAATATAAACAGCGCTGCAGGCAGCAATAGCCCCTGAAGCTGTGCCTGACTCCATATTCTCTGCCCCGTCAGCAGTGTCGGGGCTGTGCTGGTGGGAGGGAGTGAGGGGCCATGGCTTTGTGGGTGGCCCGGTGTGAGTGGGTCTCTGCTGGACTTTCTGCAGGAATTGCCAGGCTTCCAACTGTAAAGAAGAGGATGTGTCACCTCTACCATCCACTGGAATTTCTCTCCGGACAGAGGTGAGGAAGGAAAAAAGCAGAGGGGGCCGGGACAGGAGGGGTATCTCAGGCAGGGCAATGGAAAGCTTCCAGAAGAGCGACCAGGTCCAGGACCATACTGGCTGGCCTGCAGGCACCAAGTTGGCCTGCGTGCTGTCGCTGGTGTGGCTCCACGCCCCTTGCTCTAGGCTTTCAAGCCCTTGTACATATTCAGGTGTTTTACCTGGGAAGGGTAGGAAAAGTTCAACAGCAGCTGGCCTGGGGCTCAGCTCACGGTTACTCACAGATGCCTCGGGTCCCTTTCACTGACGAAGGAGTAGGTCTTGTCTATTCCATAGTTTGTGTTTGGAACGGTACCTGTGCTTATATCAAACTCTGGTTTTATGCATCACCCCACCTCTCATTCCCCCTTAAGCAGGCATCAGATTGTTTTCCAAAGGTGAGACTCTGTTCTCTTTCTTAACTGAGTTCAAGTGTAGCCATGTTTATAGGATCTTCATAAGTGATATCTTAATATAAGTTTCTTTTTCTGTGTGACTTATTTCACTTAGAAGCATCATACCTCAATCCACTCATTTTGCTGCTACTGGTCTTATGCCATTGATTGCATGGCTGAGGGATATTCCATCGTACGGAAGTACCACAAATTTTTGAACCATTTTTATATTTCCTGGGATATTTAAGGTGTACCCAAGTTGAGGTTCTTGTAAGCAGTGCACCCCTAAATTTTGTGGTGGATCTGTCTTACTGATTTTCAGGTTTCCCAAGGTATATTCCCTAGACTGGAAGTGCCCTTGGCTCTGTAGCTCTGTTGTTTTCTTGTTTTAGGGAACACAATGCAGTCCTCCAGAGATGCAGTTGGCAGTTTACAACCCGCCCATCAGCCAAACAAGCCTCCCTGTTCTCCGGGGCCTGTCTTGCCTTTCTGGATTTTACACATTGTGTGGATGTCCCTTTTGAACAGTCGGAAGTGATACTTCTTTGTAGTGCAGATTTGCATTTCCCGCTTGATTGCTTGGCCAAAAAGGGCATATGCATTTTCTCCTGAATATATTCAGGAGAAAACGCATATGCCCTTTTTGCTCAAGTGCAACATTGTTGAAGTTGTGCCCCTCATCCTGTGCTTTAAAGTCAATTCCAATGTACCACTTGAAATCTGTTTCCTGCTATTCTGCCTAGCTTTCAAGTCCACCTCGTTGCCTTCCCTCAAAAGATTTTTGGACAATAGTTGTCTTTATTACTCTGCCAGTTTGTGAATTGCTGTGCCCCTTAGGTCCATTTTTCAACTTGTTTTTTGTGAGCTCACCGAAAGTCCAAAATTGTGGTTCAGGACCTATACTGGTTCCCGGTGGGGGGCTGAGACTTTGGTAAATTCTTCTTCCTGCTGGGAAACTAGAGTGACATGTGCCCGTCCAAATGCCTTAGAGCTACTCTCTCACTGGTTCTCCTTCTTCCCTTTCATCCTCTGCCCAATTGGCAACCTGTGCGAACCAGGAGGTTAAAGGGGCTGTTTCTCCAAGTTGGGAGATTGATAGAAAAGCAGTTGGAAAATCAAACCGGAGCAACAGAAGAGGGACTATTCGTTGAGTTTTAGAAACCTTTCATATTCACAGTTTGTCCATTCTCTATTTTTCCCTTACATGTTATATCTGTAGTAATATTCCCTTCAACCTGGAGAGTTGGGACCCATGGAATGTCTGCCAGACATTTGTGACTCAAAGGGTCTGAATTTTCTCACCCAATCTCACCAATCGTCTCAGACCCAAGTGTCCAGCCTTATGCCACATCCGGCTGTCGTTGTAGATAGGGTCATTCCAGGTTTCATCAGAGACCCTGAAGGAATTGTAAATAATTTCACAGTTTCTTTGTTTTGTTTTTGAAATTCCTTTTTATAGTGGGTTTGAGCTGATTCTCGCTGCCATGTTTATGCCAGTCTAGACACACTTGATTCCCTTATGGAGACATATCAATACATAGGTTTTAAGATTCTTACTAGTCAGATATATTCCTCTGCGGGAACTATGGGGTTTTGAGTCCCTTTCACTGAGGAAGGTCTAGGTCTTGTCTATTCTATAGTTGGTTTTTGGAACGGTACCTGTGCTTATATCAAACTCTGGTTTTATGCATCACCCCACCTCTCCTTCCGCCTTAAGCAGGCATAAGAGTGTTTTCTATATGTGAGACACTGCTCACTTTCCTATCTCAGTTCAAGTGTAGCCATGTTTACAGGATCTTCATAAGTGATATCTTATGATAAGATTCTTTTTCTGTGTGACTTATTTCACGTAAAATCATCGTACATGAATCCACCCATTTTGCTGCTACTGGTCTTATGACATTGATTTCATGGCTGAGGGATATTCCATCGTATGTAAGTACCACAATTTTTTGAACCATATTTATATTTCCTGGGATATTTAAGGTGTACCCAAGTTGAGGTCCTTGTAAGCAGTGCAGCCTTAAATTTTGGGGTGGATCTGTCTTATTGATTTTCAGTTTTCCCAAGGTATATTCCCTAGACTGGAAGTGCCCTTGGCTCTGTACCTCTGTTGTTTAATTCTTTTAGGGAACACAATGCACATCCCCAGTGAGGCAGTTGGCAATTTATATCCTGCCAATCAGCATAACAAGGCTCCCTGTTCTCCAGGGCATGTCTTGCCTTTCTGGTTTTTACACATTTTGTGGATGTCCCTTTTGACCGGTGGGAAGTGATACTTCTTTGTAGTGCAGATTTGCATTGCCCGCTTGCTTGCTTGGCCAAAAAGGGCGTATGTGTTTTCTCCTGAATATATTCAGGAGAAAACGCATACGCCCTTTTTGGCCAAGTGCATCATTGTCGAAGTTGTGCCCCTCTTCCTGTGCTTTAAAGGCGATTCCAACGTACCTGTTGAAATCTGTTTCCTGCTATTCTGCCTCGCATTCAAGTCCTCCTCGTTGCCTTCCCTTAAAAGATTTTTGGACGATAGTTGTCCTTTATTACTCGGCCAGTTTGTGAATTGCTGTGCCCTTGAGCTCCATTTTGCAAGCCGTTTTTTGTGAGCTGACCGCAAGTCCAAAATTTTGGTTCAGGACCTATGCTGGTTCCCGGTTGGGGGCTGAGATTTGGTTAATTCTTTTTCCTGCCGGGAAGTTAGAGTGATATGTGCCCATCCTAATGCATAACAGCTCTTCTCTCATTGGTTTTCCCTCTTCCCTTTCATCCTCTGCCAATTTGGAAACCTGTGCGAACCAGGAGGTTAAAGGGGCTGTCTCTCCAAGTTGGGAGATTGATAGTAAAGCAGATGGAAAGTTAAACCGGAGCACCAGGAGAGGGACTATTCGTTGAGTTTTAGAAACATTTCGTTTTCACAGTGGGTCCATTCTCTAGGTTTCCTGTACATGTTATATCTGTAGTAATATTCCCTTCAACCTGGAGAGTTGGGACCCATGGAATGGGTGCCAGGCCTTTGTGCTTTAAAGGGTCTGCATTTGCTCACCCAATCTCACCAATCCTCTAAGTTCCAGGTGTCCAGCCTTATGCCTCATCCAGCTGTCGTTGTACATAGGGTCATTCCAGGTTTCATCAGAGACCCTGAAGGAATTGTAAAGAATTTCCCAGTTTTTTTGTTTTGTTTTTGAAATTCCTTTTATAGTGGGTTTGAGCTGATTCTCGCTGCCATGTTTATGCCAGTCTAGACACACTTGATTCCCTTATGGAGACATATCAATACATAGGTTTTAAGATTCTTACTAGTCAGATATATTCCTCTGCGGGAAATATGGGGTTTTGAGTCCCTTTCACTGAGGAAGGTGTAGGTCTTGTCTATTCCATAGTTGGTTTTTGGAACGGTACCTGTGCTTATATCAAACTCTGGTTTTATGCATCACCCCACCTCTCCTTCCCCCTTAAGCAGGCATAAGAGTGTTTTCTAAATGTGAGACACTGTTCTCTTTCCTAACTCAGTTCACGTGTAGCCATGTTTACAGGATCTTCATAAGTGATATCTTATGATAAGTTTCTTTTTCTGTGTGACTTATTTCACTTAGAATCATCGTACCTGAATCCACCCATTTTGCTGCTACTGGTCTTATGACATTGATTTCATGGCTGAGGGATATTCCATCGTACGTAAACACCACAATTTTTTGAACCAATTTTATATTTCCTGGGATATTTAAGGTGTACCCAAGTTGAGGTCCTTGTAAGCAGTTCAGCCTTAAATTTTGGGGTGGCTCTGTCTTACTGATTTTCAGTTTTCCCAAGGTACATTCCCTAGACTGGAAGTGCCCATGGCTCTGTAGCTCTGTTGTTTACTTGTTTTAGGGAACACAATGCACTCCTCCAGAGAGGCAGTTGTCAAGTTACATCCCGCCCATCAGCATAACAAGGCTCCCTGTTCTCCAGGGCCTGTCTTGCCTTTCTGGTTTTTACACATTTTGTGGATGTCCCTTTTGACCGGTGGGAAGTGATACTTCTTTGTAGTGCAGATTTGCATTGCCCGCTTGCTTGCTTGGCCAAAAAGGGCGTATGCGTTTTCTCTTGAATATATTCAGGAGAAAACGCATACACCCTTTTTGGCCAAGTGCATCATTGTCGAAGTTGTGCCCCTCTTCCTGTGCTTTAAAGGCGATTCCAACGTACCTCTTGAAATCTGTTTCCTGCTATTCTGCCTCGCTTTCAAGTCTGCCTCGTTGCCTTCCCTCAACAGATTTTTGGACGATAGTTGTCCTTTATTACTCGGCCAGTTTGTGAATTGCTGTGCCCCTGAGCTCCATTTTTCAACTCGTTTTTGTGAGCTGACCGCATGTCCAAAAATTTGGTTCAGGACCAATGCTGGTTCCCGGTGGGTGGCTAAGACTTTGGTTAATTCTTCTTCCTGCCGGGAAATTAAAGTGATATGTGACCGTCCAAATGCCTAACAGCTACTCTCTCATTGGTTCTCCCTCTTCCCTTTCATCCTCTGCCAAAATGGAAACCTGTGTGAACCAGTAGGTTAAAGGGGCTGTCTCTCCAAGTTGCGAGATTGACACTAAAGCAGTGGAAAATCAAACCAGAGCACCATGAGAGGGACTATTTGTTGAGTTTTAGAAATCTTTCATATTCACAGTGTGTCCATTCTCTAGGTTTCCGATACATGTTATAGCTATACTAATATTCCCTTCAACCTGGAGAGTTGGGACCCATGGAATGGGTGCCATGCATTATTGCTTTAAAGGGTCTGCATTTGCTCACGCCATCTCACCAATCTTTTCAGTCCCAAGTGTCCAGCCTTATGCCACATCCAGCTGTCATTGTAGAAAGGGTCATTCCAGGTTTCATCAGAGACCCTGAAGGAATTGTAAAGAATTTTCCTGTTTTTTTTTGTTTTGTTTTTGAAATTCCTTTTATAGTGGGTTTGAGCTGATTCTCGGTGACATGTTTATGCCAGTCTAGACACACTTGATTCCCTTACCGTGACATATCAATACATAGGTTTTAAGATTCTTACTAGTCAGATATATTCCTCTGCGGGAAATATGTGGTTTTGAGTAACTTTCACTGAGGAAGGTGTAGGTCTTGACTATTCCATAGTTGGTTTTTGGAACGGTTCCTGTGCTTATATCAAACTCTGATTTTATGCATCACCCCACCTCTGCTTCCCCCTTAAACAGGCATAAGAGTGTTTTCTAAATGTGAGACTCTGTTCTCTTTCCTAACTCAGTTCAAGTGTAGCCATGTTTACAGGATCTTCATGAGTGATATCTTATGATAAGTTTCTTTTTCTGTGTGACTAATTTCACTTAGAATCATCGTACCTGAATCCACTCATTTTGCTACTACTGGTCTTATGACATTGATTTAATGGCTGAGGGATATTCCATCTTACGGAAGTACCACAATTTTTTGAACCGTTTTTATATTTCCTGGGATATTTAAGGTGTACCCAAGTTGAGGTTTCTCTAAGCAGTGCAGCCCTAAATTTTGGACTGGCTGTGTCTTTTTGAGTTTCAGTTTTCCCAAGGTATATTCCCTAGACTGGAAGTGCCCTTGGCTCTGTAGCTCTGTTGTTTACTTCTTTTAGGGAACACAATGCACTCCTCCAGAGCGGCAGTTGGCAATTTACATCCCGCCCATCAGCATATCAAGGCTCCCTGTTCTACAGGGCCTCTCTTTCCTTTCTGGATTTTACACATTTTCTGGAAGTCCCTTTTGACTGGTGGGAAGTGATACTTCTTTGTAGTGCAGATTTGAATTGCCCGCTTGCTTGCTTGGCCAAAAAAGGCATATGCGTTTTCTCCTGAATATATTCAGAGGAAAACACATACGCCTTTTTTGGCCAAGTGCATCATTTTCGAAGTTGTGCCTCTCTTCCTCTGCTTTACAGGCGATTCCAACGTACCTCTTGAAATCTGTTTCCTGCTATTCTGCCTCGCTTTCAAGTCCGCCTCGTTGCCTAGCCTTCACAGATTTTTGGACGATAGTTGTCCTTTATTACTCTGCCAGTTTGTGAATTGCTGTGCCCCTGAGCTCCATTTTTCAACTCGTTTTTTGTGAGCTTACAGCAAGTCCAAAATTTTGGTTCAGGAACTATGCTGGTTCCAGGTGGGGGGCTGAGCCTTTGGTTACTTCTTCTTCCTGCCGGGAAGTTAGAGAGATATGTGCCCGTCCAAATGCCTTACAGCTACTCTCTCATTGGTTCTCCCTCTTCCCTTTCATCCACTGCCAAATTGAAAACCTGTGTGAACCAGGAGGTTAAAGGGGCTGTCTCTCCAAGTTGGGAGATTGATAGTAAAGCAGATAGAAAGTCAAACCAGAGCACCAGGAGAGGGACTAATCGTTGAGTTTTAGAAACCTTTAGTATTCACAGTTTGTCTGTTCTCTAGGTTTCCCATACATGTTATAGCTGTAGTAATATTCCCTTCAACCTGGAGAGTTGGGACCCATGGAATGGGTGCCAGGCATTTGTGCTTTAAAGGGTCTGCATTTGCTCACCCAATCTCACCAATCCTCTCAGTCCCAAGTGTCCAGCCTTATGCCACATCCAGGTGTATTGTAGATAGGGACATTCCAGGTTTCATCAGAGACCCTGAAGGAATTGTAAAGAATTTCCCAGTTTTTTTGTTTGTTTTTGAAATTCCTTTTTATAGTGGGTTTGAGCTGATTCTCGCTGCCATGTTTATGCCAGTCTAGACACACTTGATTCCCTTACGGAGACATATCAATACATAGGTTTTAAGATTCTTACTAGTCAGATATATTCCTCTGCGGGAAATATGGGGTTTTGAGTCCCTTTCACTGAGGAAGGTGTAGGTCTTGACTATTCCATAGTTGGTTTTTGGAACGGTACCTGTGCTTATATCAAACTCTGGTTTTATGCATCACCCCACCTCTCCTTCCCCCTTAAGCAGGCATAAGAGTGTTTTCTAAATGTGAGACTCTGTTCTCTTTCCTAACTCAGTTCAAGTGTAGCCATGTTTACAGGATCTTCATAAGTGATATCTTATGATAAGTTTCTTTTTCTGTGTGACTTATTTCACTTAGAATCATCGTACCTGAATCCACCCATTTTGCTGCTACTGGTCTTATGACATTGACTTCATGGCTGAGGGATATTCCATCGTACGTAAGTACCACAATTTTTTGAACCATTTTTATATTTCCTGGGATATTTAAGTTGTACACAAGTTGAGGTCCTTGTAAGCAGTGCAGCCCTAAATTTTGGGGTGGCTCTGTCTTATTGATTTTCAGTTTTCCCAAGGTATATTCCCTAGACTGGAAGTGTCCTTGGCTCTGTAGCTCTGTTGTTTAATTGTTTTAGGGAACACAATGCACTCCTCCAGAGAGGCAGCTGGCAATTTACATCCCACCCATCAGCATAACAAGGCTGCCTGCTCTCCAGGGCCTGTCTTGCCTTTCTGGTTTTTACACATTTTGTGGATGTCCCTTTTGACCGGTGGGAAGTGATACATCTTTGTAGTGCATTTGCATTCCATGCTTGCTTGCTTAGCCAAAAAGTGTGTATGCGTTTTCTCCTGAATATATTCAGGTGAAAAACATACACCCTTTTTGGCCAAGTGCATCATTGTCGAAGTTGTGTCCCTCTTCCTGTGCTTTAAAGGCGATTCCAACGTATCTCTTGAAATCTGTTTCCTGCTATTCTGTGTCGCTTTCAAGTCTGCCTCGTTGCCTTCCCTTAACTGATTTTTTGAGGATAGTTGTCCTTTATCACCCTGCCAGTTTGTGAATTGCTGTGCACCTGATCTCCATTTTTCAACTCGTTATTTTGTGAGCTGAGCGCAAGTCCAAAATTTTGGTTCAGGATCTACACTGGTTCCCGGTGAGGGGCTGAGACTTTGGTTAATTCTTCTTCATGCCGGGAAGTTAGAGTGATATGTGCGCGTCCAAATGCCTAACAACTACTCTCTCATTGGTTCTCCCTCTTCCCTTTCATCCTCTGCCAAATTGGCAACCTGTGCGAATCAGGAGGTTAAAGGGGCTGTCTCTCCAAGTTGGGAGGTTGATAGTAAAGCATGTGGAAAGTCAAACCGGAGCACCAGGAGAGGGACTATTCGTTGAGTTTTTGAAACCTTTAGTATTCACGGTGGGTCCGTTCTCTAGGTTTCCTTTTTATGTTATAGCTGTAGTAATATTCCCTTCAACCTGGAGAGTTGTGACCCATGGAATGGGTGCCATGCATTATTGCTTTAAAGGGTCTGCATTTGCTCACCCAATCTCACCAATCCTCTCAGTCCCAAGTGTCCAGACTTATGCCACATCCAGCTGTCGTAGTAGATAGGGTCATTCCAGGTTTCATCAGAGAACCTGAAGGAATTGAAAAGATTTTCCCAGTTTTTTTGTTTTGTTTTTGAAATTCCTTTTTATAGTGGGTGTGAGCTGATTCTCGCTCCCCTGTTTATGCCCATCTAGACACACTTGATTCCCTTACGGAGACATATCAATACATAGGTTTTAAGATTCTTACTAGTCAGATATATTCCTCTGCGGGAAATATGGGGTTTTGAGTCCCTTTCACTGAGGAAGGTGTAGGTCTTGTCTATTCCATAGATGGTTTTTGGAACGGTACCTGTGCTTATATCAAACTCTGGTTTTATGCATCACCCCACCTCTCCTTCCCCCTTAAGCAGGCATAAGAGTGTTTTTTAAATGTGAGACACTGTTCTCTTTCCT
The DNA here is from genome assembly GCF_949752795.1 of Hyperoodon ampullatus. Taxonomy (NCBI): domain Eukaryota; kingdom Metazoa; phylum Chordata; class Mammalia; order Artiodactyla; family Ziphiidae; genus Hyperoodon; species Hyperoodon ampullatus. The sequence continues at coordinate 1,046,524 of NW_027640595.1, read as the reverse complement.
AACTCAGTTCAAGTGTAGCCATGTTTACAGGATCTTCATAAGTGATATCTTATGATAAGTTTCTTTTTCTGTGTGACTTATTTCACTTAGAATCATCGTACCTGAATCCACCCATTTTGCTGCTACTGGTCTTATGACATTGATTTCATGGCTGAGGGATATTCCATCGTACGTAAGTACCACAATTTTTTGAACCATTTTTATATTTCCTGGGATATTTAAGGTGTACCCAAGTTGAGGTCCTTGTAAGCAGTGCAGCCCTAAATTTTGGGGTGGCTCTGTCTTATTGATTTTCAGTTTTCCCAAGGTATATTCCCTAGACTGGAAGTGCCCTTGTCTCTGTAGCTCTCTTCTTTACGTGTTTTAGGGAACACAATGTACTCCTCCAGAGAGGCAGTTGGCAATTTACATCACGCCTATCAGCATAACAAGGCTCACAGTTCTCCGGGGCCTGTCTTGCCTTTCTGGTTTGTACACATTTTGTGGATGTCCCTTTTGACCGGTGGGAAGTGATACTTCTTTGTAGTGCAGATTTGCATTGCCCGCTTGCTTGCTTGGCCAAAAAGGGCGTATGCGTTTTCTCCTGAATATATTCAGGAGAAAACGCATACGCCCTTTTTGGCCAAGTGCATCATTGTCGAAGTTGTGCCCCTCTTCCTGTGCTTTAAAGGCGATTCCAACGTACCTCTTGAAATCTGTTTCCTGCTATTCTGCCTCGCTTTCAAGTGCGCCTCGTTGCCTTCCCTCAACAGATTTTTGGACGATAGTTGTCCTTTATTATTCGTCCAGTTTGTGAATTGCTGTGACTCTGAGCACCATTTTTCAACTCGTTTTTGGTGAGCTGACCGCAAGTCCAAAATTTTGGTTCAGGACCTATGCTGGTTCCCGGAGGGGGGCTGAGACTTTGGTTAATACTTCTTCCTGCCGGGAAATTAGAGTGATATGTGCCCGTCCAAATGCCTAACAGCTACTCTCTCATTGGTTCTCCCTCTTCCCTTTCATCCTCTGCCCAATTGGCAACCTGTGCGAACCAGGAGGTTAAAGGGGCTGTCTCTCCAAGTTGGGAGGTTGATAGTAAAGCAGATGGAAAGTCAAACTGGAGAACCAGGAGAGGGACTATTCGTTCAGGTTTAGAAACCTTTCGTATTCACAGTGTGTCCGTTCTGTACGTTTCCCGTACATGTTATAGCTGTAGTAATATTCCCTTCAACCTGGAGAGTTGGGACCCATGGAATGGGTGCCAGGCATTTGTGCTTTAAAGGGTCTGCATTTGCTCACCCAATCTCACCAATCATCTCAGTCCCAAGTGTCCCTCCTTATGCCACATCCAGCTGTCGTTGTAGATAGGGTCATTCCAGGTTTCATCAGAGACCCTGAAGGAACTGTAAAGAATTTCCGAGTTTTTTTGTTTTGTTTTTGAAATTCCTTTTTATACTGGGTTTGAGCTGATTCTCGCTGCCATGTTAATGCCAGTCTAGACACACTTGATTCCCTTACGGAGACATATCAATACATAGGTTTTAAGATTCTTACTAGTCAGATATATTCCTCTGAGGGAAATATGGGGTTTTGAGTCCCTTTCACTGAGGAAGGTGTAGGTCTTGTCTATTCCATAGTTGATTTATGGAACGGTACCTGTGCTTATATCAAACTCTGGTTTTATGCATCACCACACCTCTCCTTCCCCCTTAAGCAGGCATAAGAGTGTTTTCTAAATGTGAGACACTGTTCTCTTTCCTAACTCAGTTCACGTGTAGCCATGTTTACAGGATCTTCATAAGTGATATCTTATGATAAGTTTCTTTTTCTGTGTGACTTATTTCACTTAGAATCATCGTACCTGAATCCACCCATTTTGCTGCTACTGGTCTTATGACATTGATTTCATGGCTGAGGGATATTCCATCGTACGTAAGTACCACAATTTTTTGAACCATTTTTATATTTCCTGGGATATTTAAGGTGTACCCAAGTTGAGGTCCTTGTAAGCAGTGCAGCCCTAAAGTTTGGGGTGGCTCTGTCTTATTGATTTTCAATTTTCCCAAGGTATATTCCCTAGACTGGAAGTGCCCTTGGCTCTGTAGCTCTGTTCTTTACTTGTTTTAGGGAACACAATGCACTCCTCCAGAGAGGCAGTTGGCAATTTACATCCCGCCCATCAGCATAACAAGGCTCCCTGTTCTCCAGGGCCTGTCTTGCCTTTCTGGTTTTTACATATTTTGTGGATGTCCCTTTTGACCGGTGGGAAGTGATACTTCTTTGTAGTGCAGATTTGCATTGCCCGCTTGCTTGCTTGGCCAAAAAGGGCGTATGCGTTTTCTCCTGAATATATTCAGGAGAAAACGCATACGCCCTTTTTGGCCAAGTGCATCATTGTCGAAGTTGTGCCCCTCTTCCTGTGCTTTAAAGGCGATTCCAACGTACCTCTTGAAATCTGTTTCCTGCTATTCTGCCTCGCTTTCAAGTCCGCCTCGTTGCCTTCCCGCAACAGATTTTTGGACGATAGTTGTCCTTTAGTACTCGGCCTGTTTGTGAATTGCTGTACCCCTGAGCTCCATTTTTCAACTTGTTTTTGGTGAGCTGACCGCAAGTCCAAAATTTTGGTTCAGGACCTATACTGATTCCGGTGGGTGGCTGAGACTTTGGTTAATTCTTCTTCCTGCCGGGAAATTACAGTGATATGTGCCCGTCCAATTGCCTAACAGCTACTCTCTCATTGGTTCTCCCTCTTCCCTTTCATCCTCTGCCAAATTGGCAACCTGTGCGAACCAGGAGGTTAAAGGGGCTGTCTCTCCAAGTTGGGAGGTTGATAGTAAAGCAGATGGAAAGTCAAACCGGAGCACCAGGAGAGGGACTATTCTTTGAATTTTAGAAACCTTTTGTATTCACAGTGTGTCCGTTCTCTAGGTTTCCCGTACATGTTATAACTGTAGTAATATTCCCTTCAACCTGGAGAGTTGGGACCCATGGAATGGGTGCCATGCATTATTGATTTAAAGGGTCTGCATTTGCTCACCCAATCTCACCAATCCTCTCAGTCCCAAGTGTCCAGCCTTATGCCACATCCAGCTGTCGTTGTAGATAGGGTCATTCCAGGTTTCATCAGAGAACCTGAAGGAATTGTAAAGAATTTCCCAGTTTTTTTGTTTTGTTTTTGAAATTCCTTTTTATAGTGGGTTTGAGCTGATTCCACCTGCCATGTTTATGCCAGTCTAGACACACTTGATTCCCTTATGGAGACATATCAATACATAGGTTTTAAGATTCTTACTAGTCAGATATATTCCTCTGCGGGAAATATGGGGTTTTGAGTCCCGTTCACTGAGGAAGGTGTAGGTCTTGTCTATTCCATAGTTGGTTTTTGGAACGGTACCTGTGCTTATATCAAACTCTGGTTTTATGCATCACCCCACCTCTCCTTCCCCCTTAAGCAGGCATAAGAGTGTTTTCTAAATGTGAGACACTGTTCTCTTTCCTAACTCAGTTCAAGTGTAGCCATGTTTACAGGATCTTCATAAGTGATAACTTATGATAACTTTCTTTTTCTGTGTGACTTATTTCACTTAGAATCATCGTACCTGAATCCACCCATTTTGCTGCTACTGGTCTTATGACATTGATATCATGGCTGAGGGATATTCCATCGTACGTAAGTACCACAATTTTTTGAACCAATTTTATATTTCCTGGGATATTTAAGGTGTACCCAAGTTGAGGTCCTTGTAAGCAGTGCAGCCCTAAATTTTGGGGTGGCTCTGTCTTATTGATTTTCAGTTTTTCCCAGGTATATTCCCTAGACTGGAAGTGCACTTGGCTCTGTAGCTCTGTTGTTTACCTGTTTTAGGGAACACAATGCCCTCCTCCAGAGAGGCAGTTGGCAATTTACATGCGGTCCATCAGCATAACAAGGCTCCCTGTTCTCCAGGACCAGTCTTGCCTTTCTGGTTTTTACACATTTTGTGGATGTCCCTTTTGACCGGTGGGAAGTGATACTTCTTTGTAGTGCAGATTTGCATTGCCCGCTTGCTTGCTTGGCCAAAAAGGGCGTATGCGCTTTCTCCTGAATATATTCAGGAGAAAACGCATACGCCCTTTTTGGCCAAGTGCATCATTGTCGAAGTTGTGCCCCTCTTCCTGTGCTTTAAAGGTGATTCCAACGTACCTCTTGAAATCTGTTTCCTGCTATTCTGCCTCGCTTTCAAGTCCGCCTCGTTGCCTTCCCTCAACAGATTTTTGGACGATAGTTGTCCTTTATTACTCGGCCAGTTTGTGAATTGCTGTGCCCCTGAGCTCCATTTTTCAACTCGTTTTTGGTGAGCTGACCGCAAGTCCAAAATTTTGGTTCAGGATCTATACTGATTCCCGGTGGGTGGCTGAGACTTTGGTTAATTCTTCTTCCTACCTGGAAATTACAGTGATATGTGCCCGTCCAAATGCCTAACAGCTACTCTCTCATTGGTTCTCCCTCTTCCCTTTCATCCTCTGCCAAATTGGCAACCTGTGCGAACCAGGAGGTTAAAGGGGCTGTCTCTCCAAGTTGGGAGGTTGATAATAAAGCAGATGGAAAGTCAAACCGGAGCACCAGGAGAGGGACTATTCGTTGAGTTTTAGAAACCTTTCGTATTCACAGTGTGTCCGTTCTCTAGGATTCCCGTACATGTTATATCTGTAGTAATATTCCCTTCAACCTGGAGAGTTGGGACCCATGGAATGTGTGCCATGCATTATTGCTTTAAAGGGTCTGCATTTGCTCACCCAATCTCACCAATCCTCTCAGTCCCAAGTGTCCAGCCTTATGCCACATCCAGCTGTCATTGTAGATAGGGTCATTTCAGGTTTCATCAGAGACCCTGAAGGAATTGTAAAGAATTTCCCAGTTTTTTTGTTTTATTTTTGAAATTCCTTTTTATAGTGGGTTTGAGCTGATTCTCGCTGCCATATTTATCCCAGTCTAGACACACTTGATTCCCTTACGGAGACATACCAATACATAGGTTTTAAGATTCTTACTAGTCAGATATATTCCTCTGCGGGAAATATGGGGTTTTGAGTCCCTTTCACTGAGGAAGGTGTAGGTCTTGTCTATTCCATAGTTGGTTTTTGGAACGGTACCTGTGCTTATATCAAACTCTGGTTTTATGCATCACCCCACCTCTCCTTCCCCCTTAAGCAGGCATAAGAGTGTTTTTTAAATGTGAGACACTGTTCTCTTTCCTAACTCAGTTCAAGTGTAGCCATGTTTACAGGATCTTCATAAGTGATATCTTATGATAAGTTTCTTTTTCTGTGTGACTTATTTCACTTAGAATCATCGTACCTGAATCCACCCATTTTGCTGCTACTGGTCTTATGACATTGATTTCATGGCTGAGGGATATTCCATCGTACGTAAGTACCACAATTTTTTGAACCATTTTTATATTTCCTGGGATATTTAAGGTGTACCCAAGTTGAGGTCCTTGTAAGCAGTGCAGCCCTAAATTTTGGGGTGGCTCTGCCTTATTTATTTTCAGTTTTCCCAAGGTATATTCCCTAGACTGGAAGTGCCCTTGGCTCTGTAGCTCTGTACTTTACTTGTTTTAGGGAACACAATGTACTCCTCCAGAGAGGCAGTTGGCAATTTACATCCCGCCCATCAGCATAACAAGGCTCCCTGTTCTCCAGGGCCTGTCTTGCCTTTCTGGTTTTTACACATTTTGTGGATGTCCCTTTTGACCGGTGGGAAGTGATACTTCTTTGTAGTGCAGATTTGCATTGCCCGCTTGCTTGCTTGGCCAAAAAGGGCGTATGCGTTTTCTCCTGAATATATTCAGGAGAAAACGCATACGCCCTTTTTGGCCAAGTGCATCATTGTCGAAGTTGTGCCCCTCTTCCTGTGCTTTAAAGGCGATTCCAACGTACCTCTGGAAATCTGTTTCCTGCTATTCTGCCTCGCTTTCAAGTCTGCTTCGTTGCCTTCCCTCAACAGATTTTTGGACGATAGTTGTCCTTTATTACTCGGCCAGTTTGTGAATTGCTGTGTCCCTGAGCTCCATTTTTCAACTCGTTTTTGGTGAGCTGACCGCAAGTCCAAAATTTTGGTTCAGGATCTATACTGATTCCCGGTGGGTGGCTGAGACTTTGGTTAATTCTTCTTCCTGCCGGGAAATTACAGTGATATGTGCCCGTCCAAATGCCTAACAGCTACTCTCTCATTGGTTCTCCCTCTTCCCTTTCATCCTCTACCAAATTGGCAACCTGTGCGAACCAGGAGGTTAAAGGGGCTGTCTCTCCAAGTTGGGAGGTTGATAATAAAGCAGATGGAAAGTCAAACCGGAGCACGAAGAGAGGGACTATTCGTTGAGTTTTAGAAACCTTTCGTATTCACAGTGTGTCCGTTCTCTAGGATTCCCGTACATGTTATATCTGTAGTAATATTCCCTTCAACCTGGAGAGTTGGGACCCATGGAATGTGTGCCATGCATTATTGCTTTAAAGGGTCTGCATTTGCTCACCCAATCTCACCAATCCTCTCAGTCCCAAGTGTCCAGCCTTATGCCACATCCAGCTGTCATTGTAGATAGGGTCATTTCAGGTTTCATCAGAGACCCTGAAGGAATTGTAAAGAATTTCCCAGTTTTTTTGTTTTATTTTTGAAATTCCTTTTTATAGTGGGTTTGAGCTGATTCTCGCTGCCATATTTATCCCAGTCTAGACACACTTGATTCCCTTACGGAGACATACCAATACATAGGTTTTAAGATTCTTACTAGTCAGATATATTCCTCTGCGGGAAATATGGGGTTTTGAGTCCCTTTCACTGAGGAAGGTGTAGGTCTTGTCTATTCCATAGTTGGTTTTTGGAACGGTACCTGTGCTTATATCAAACTCTGGTTTTATGCATCACCCCACCTCTCCTTCCCCCTTAAGCAGGCATAAGAGTGTTTTCTAAATGTGAGACACTGTTCTCTTTCCTAACTCAGTTCAAGTGTAGCCATGTTTACAGGATCTTCATAAGTGATATCTTATGATAAGATTCTTTTTCTGTGTTACTTATTTCACTTAGAATCATCGTACCTGAATCCACCCATTTTGCTGCTACTGGTCTTATGACATTGATTTCATGGCTGAGGGATATTCCATCGTACGTAAGTACCACAATTTTTTGAACCATTTTTATATTTCCTGGGATATTTAAGGTGTACCCAAGTTGAGGTCCTTGTAAGCAGTGCAGCCCTAAATTTTGGGGTTGCTGTGTCTTTTTGATTTTCAGTTTTCCCAAGGTATATTCCCTAGACTGGAAGTGCCCTTGGCTCTGTAGCTCTGTTGTTTACTTGTTTTCGGGAACACAATGCACTCCTCCAGAGAGGCAGTTGGCAATTTACATCCCGCATATCAGCATAACAAGGCACCCTCTTCTCCAGGGCCTGTCTTGCCTTTCTGGTTTTTACACATTTTGGGGATGTCCCTTTTGACCGGTGGGAAGTGATACTTCTTTGTAGTGCAGATTTGCATTGCCCGCTTGCTTGCTTGGCCAAAAAGGGCGTATGCATTTTCTCCTGAATATATTCAGGAGAAAACGCATACGCCCTTTTTGGCCAAGTGCATCATTGTCGAAGTTGTGCCCCTCTTCCTGTGCTTTAAAGGCGATTCCAACGTACCTCTGGAAATCTGTTTCCTGCTATTCTGCCTCGCTTTCAAGTCCGCCTCGTTGCCTTCCCTCAACAGATTTTTGGACGATAGTTGTCCTTTATTACTCGGCCAGTTTGTGAATTGCTGTGTCCCTGAGCTCCATTTTTCAACTCGTTTTTGGTGAGCTGACCGCAAGTCCAAAATTTTGGTTCAGGATCTATACTGATTCCCGGTGGGTGGCTGAGACTTTGGTTAATTCTTCTTCCTGCCGGGAAATTACAGTGATATGTGCCCGTCCAAATGCCTAACAGCTACTCTCTCATTGGTTCTCCCTATTCCCTTTCATCCTCTGCCAAATTGGCAACCTGTGCGAACCAGGAGGTTAAAGGGGCTGTCTCTCCAAGTTGGGAGGTTGATAATAAAGCAGATGGAAAGTCAAACCGGAGCACCAGGAGAGGGACTATTCATTGAGTTTTAGAAACCTTTCGTATTCACAGTGTGTCCGTTCTCTAGGATTCCCGTACATGTTATATCTGTAGTAATATTCCCTTCAACCTGGAGAGTTGGGACCCATGGAATGTGTGCCATGCATTACTGCTTTATAGGGTCTGCATTTGCTCACCCAATCTCACCAATCCTCTCAGTCCCAAGTGTCCAGCCTTATGCCACATCCAGCTGTCATTGTAGATAGGGTCATTTCAGGTTTCATCAGAGACCCTGAAGGAATTGTAAAGAATTTCCCAGTTTTTTTGTTTTATTTTTGAAATTCCTTTTTAGAGTGGGTTTGAGCTGATTCTCGCTGCCATATTTATCCCAGTCTAGACACACTTGATTCCCTTACGGAGACATATCAATACATAGGTTTTAAGATTCTTAGTAGTCAGATATATTCCTCTGCGGGAAATATGGGGTTTTGAGTCCCTTTCACTGAGGAAGGTGTAGGTCTTGTCTATTCCATAGTTGGTTTTTGGAACGGTACCTGTGCTTATATCAAACTCTGGTTTTATGCATCACCCCACCTCTCCTTCCCCCTTAAGCAGGCATAAGAGTGTTTTCTAAATGTGAGACACTGTTCTCTTTCCTAACTCAGTTCAAGTGTAGCCATGTTTACAGGATCTTCATAAGTGATATCTTATGATAAGTTTCTTTTTCTGTGTGACTTATTTCACTTAGAATCATCGTACCTGAATCCGCCCATTTTGCTGCTACTGGTCTTATGACATTGATTTCATGGCTGAGGGATATTCCATCGTACGTAAGTACCACAATTTTTTGAACCATTTTTATATTTCCTGGGAAATTTAAGGTGTACCCAAGTTGAGGTCCTTATAAGCAGTGCAGCCCTAAATTTTGGGGTGGCTCTGTCTTTTTGATTTTCAGTTTTCCCAAGGTATATTCCCTAGACTGGAAGTGCCCTTGGCTCTGTAGCTCTGTTGTTTACTTGTTTTAGGGAACACAATGCACTCCTCCAGAGAGGCAGTTGGCAATTTACATCCCGCCCATCAGCATAACAAGGTTCCCTGTTCTCCAGGGCCTGTCTTGCCTTTCTGGTTTTTACACATTTTGTGGATGTCCCTTTTGACCGGTGGGAAGTGATACTTCTTTGTAGTGCAGATTTGCATTGCCCGCTTGCTTGCTTGGCCAAAAAGGGCGTATGCGTTTTCTCCTGAATATATTCAGGAGAAAACGCATACGCCCTTTTTGGCCAAGTGCATCATTGTCGAAGTTGTGCCCCTCTTCCTGTGCTTTAAAGGCGATTTCAACATACCTCTGGAAATCTGTTTCCTGCTATTCTGCCTCGCTTTCAAGTCCGCCTCGTTGCCTTCCCTCAACAGATTTTTGGACGATAGTTGTCCTTTATTACTCGGCCAGTTTGTGAATTGCTGTGCCCCTGAGCTCCATTTTTCAACTCGTTTTTGTTGAGCTGACCGCAAGTCCAAAATTTTGGTTCAGGATCTATACTGATTCCCGGTGGGTGGCTGAGACTTTGGTTAATTCTTCTTCCTGCCGGGAAATTACAGTGATATGTGCCCGTCCAAATGCCTAACAGCTACTCTCTCATTGGTTCTCCCTCTTCCCTTTCATCCTCTGCCAAATTGGCAACCTGTGCGAACCAGGAGGTTAAAGGGGCTGTCTCTCCAAGTTGGGAGGTTGATAATAAAGCAGATGGAAAGTCAAACCGGAGCACCAGGAGAGGGACTATTCGTTGAGTTTTAGAAACCTTTCGTATTCACAGTGTGTCCGTTCTCTAGGATTCCCGTACATGTTATATCTGTAGTAATATTCCCTTCAACCTGGAGAGTTGGGACCCATGGAATGTGTGCCATGCATTATTGCTTTAAAGGGTCTGCATTTGCTCACCCAATCTCACCAATCCTCTCAGTCCCAAGTGTCCAGCCTTATGCCACATCCAGCTGTCATTGTAGATAGGGTCATTTCAGGTTTCATCAGAGACCCTGAAGGAATTGTAAAGAATTTCCCAGTTTTTTTGTTTTATTTTTGAAATTCCTTTTTATAATGGGTTTGAGCTGATTCTCGCTGCCATATTTATCCCAGTCTAGACACACTTGATTCCCTTACGGAGACATATCAATACATAGGTTTTAAGATTCTTACTAGTCAGATATATTCCTCTGTGGGAAATATGGGGTTTTGATTCCCTTTCACTGAGGAAGGTGTAGGTCTTGTCTATTCCATAGTTGGTTTTTGGAACGGTACCTGTGCTTATATCAAACTCTGGTTTTATGCATCACCCCACCTCTCCTTCCCCCTTAAGCAGGCATAAGAGTGTTTTCTAAATGTGAGACACTGTTCTCTTTCCTAACTCAGTTCAAGTGTAGCCATGTTTACAGGATCTTCATAAGTGATATCTTATGATAAGTTTCTTTTTCTGTGTGACTTATTTCACTTAGAATCATCGTACCTGAATCCGCCCATTTTGCTGCTACTGGTCTTATGACATTGATTTCATGGCTGAGGGATATTCCATCGTACGTAAGTACCACAATTTTTTGAACCATTTTTATATTTCCTGGGAAATTTAAGGTGTACCCAAGTTGAGGTCCTTATAAGCAGTGCAGCCCTAAATTTTGGGGTGGCTCTGTCTTTTTGATTTTCAGTTTTCCCAAGGTATATTCCCTAGACTGGAAGTGCCCTTGGCTCTGTAGCTCTGTTGTTTACTTGTTTTAGGGAACACAATGCACTCCTCCAGAGAGGCAGTTGGCAATTTACATCCCGCCCATCAGCATAACAAGGTTCCCTGTTCTCCAGGGCCTGTCTTGCCTTTCTGGTTTTTACACATTTTGTGGATGTCCCTTTTGACCGGTGGGAAGTGATACTTCTTTGTAGTGCAGATTTGCATTGCCCGCTTGCTTGCTTGGCCAAAAAGGGCGTATGCGTTTTCTCCTGAATATATTCAGGAGAAAACGCATACGCCCTTTTTGGCCAAGTGCATCATTGTCGAAGTTGTGCCCCTCTTCCTGTGCTTTAAAGGCGATTTCAACATACCTCTGGAAATCTGTTTCCTGCTATTCTGCCTCGCTTTCAAGTCCGCCTCGTTGCCTTCCCTCAACAGATTTTTGGACGATAGTTGTCCTTTATTACTCGGCCAGTTTGTGAATTGCTGTGCCCCTGAGCTCCATTTTTCAACTCGTTTTTGTTGAGCTGACCGCAAGTCCAAAATTTTGGTTCAGGATCTATACTGATTCCCAGTGGGTGGCTGAGACTTTGGTTAATTCTTCTTCCTGCCGGGAAATTACAGTGATATGTGCCCGTCCAAATGCCTAACAGCTACTCTCTCATTGGTTCTCCCTCTTCCCTTTCATCCTCTGCCAAATTGGCAACCTGTGCGAACCAGGAGGTTAAAGGGGCTGTCTCTCCAAGTTGGGAGGTTGATAATAAAGCAGATGGAAAGTCAAACCGGAGCACCAGGAGAGGGACTATTCGTTGAGTTTTAGAAACCTTTCGTATTCACAGTGTGTCCGTTCTCTAGGATTCCCGTACATGTTATATCTGTAGTAATATTCCCTTCAACCTGGAGAGTTGGGACCCATGGAATGTGTGCCATGCATTATTGCTTTAAAGGGTCTGCATTTGCTCACCCAATCTCACCAATCCTCTCAGTCCCAAGTGTCCAGCCTTATGCCACATCCAGCTGTCATTGTAGATAGGGTCATTTCAGGTTTCATCAGAGACCCTGAAGGAATTGTAAAGAATTTCCCAGTTTTTTTGTTTTATTTTTGAAATTCCTTTTTATAATGGGTTTGAGCTGATTCTCGCTGCCATATTTATCCCAGTCTAGACACACTTGATTCCCTTACGGAGACATATCAATACATAGGTTTTAAGATTCTTACTAGTCAGATATATTCCTCTGCGGGAAATATGGGGTTTTGAGTCCCTTTCACTGAGGAAGGTGTAGGTCTTGTCTATTCCATAGTTGGTTTTTGGAACGGTACCTGTGCTTATATCAAACTCTGGTTTTATGCATCACCCCACCTCTCCTTCCCCCTTAAGCAGGCATAAGAGTGTTTTCTAAATGTGAGACACTGTTCTCTTTCCTAACTCAGTTCAAGTGTAGCCATGTTTACAGGATCTTCATAAGTGATATCTTATGATAAGTTTCTTTTTCTGTGTGACTTATTTCACTTAGAATCATCGTACCTGAATCCGCCCATTTTGCTGCTACTGGTCTTATGACATTGATTTCATGGCTGAGGGATATTCCATCGTACGTAAGTACCACAATTTTTTGAACCATTTTTATATTTCCTGGGAAATTTAAGGTGTACCCAAGTTGAGGTCCTTATAAGCAGTGCAGCCCTAAATTTTGGGGTGGCTCTGTCTTTTTGATTTTCAGTTTTCCCAAGGTATATTCCCTAGACTGGAAGTGCCCTTGGCTCTGTAGCTCTGTTGTTTACTTGTTTTAGGGAACACAATGCACTCCTCCAGAGAGGCAGTTGGCAATTTACATCCCGCCCATCAGCATAACAAGGTTCCCTGTTCTCCAGGGCCTGTCTTGCCTTTCTGGTTTTTACACATTTTGTGGATGTCCCTTTTGACCGGTGGGAAGTGATACTTCTTTGTAGTGCAGATTTGCATTGCCCGCTTGCTTGCTTGGCCAAAAAGGGCGTATGCGTTTTCTCCTGAATATATTCAGGAGAAAACGCATACGCCCTTTTTGGCCAAGTGCATCATTGTCGAAGTTGTGCCCCTCTTCCTGTGCTTTAAAGGCGATTCCAACGTACCTCTTGAAATCTGTTTCCTGCTATTCTGCCTCGCTTTCAAGTCCGCCTCGTTGCCTTCCCTCAACAGATTTTTGGACGATAGTTGTCCTTTATTACTCGGCCAGTTTGTGAATTGCTGTGCCCCTGAGCTCCATTTTTCAACTCGTTTTTGTTGAGCTGACCGCAAGTCCAAAATTTTGGTTCAGGATCTATACTGATTCCCGGTGGGTGGCTGAGACTTTGGTTAATTCTTCTTCCTGCCGGGAAATTACAGTGATATGTGCCCGTCCAAATGCCTAACAGCTACTCTCTCATTGGTTCTCCCTCTTCCCTTTCATCCTCTGCCAAATTGGCAACCTGTGCGAACCAGGAGGTTAAAGGGGCTGTCTCTCCAAGTTGGGAGGTTGATAATAAAGCAGATGGAAAGTCAAACCGGAGCACCAGGAGAGGGACTATTCGTTGAGTTTTAGAAACCTTTCGTATTCACAGTGTGTCCGTTCTCTAGGATTCCCGTACATGTTATATCTGTAGTAATATTCCCTTCAACCTGGAGAGTTGGGACCCATGGAATGTGTGCCATGCATTATTGCTTTAAAGGGTCTGCATTTGCTCACCCAATCTCACCAATCCTCTCAGTCCCAAGTGTCCAGCCTTATGCCACATCCAGCTGTCATTGTAGATAGGGTCATTTCAGGTTTCATCAGAGACCCTGAAGGAATTGTAAAGAATTTCCCAGTTTTTTTGTTTTATTTTTGAAATTCCTTTTTATAATGGGTTTGAGCTGATTCTCGCTGCCATATTTATCCCAGTCTAGACACACTTGATTCCCTTACGGAGACATATCAATACATAGGTTTTAAGATTCTTACTAGTCAGATATATTCCTCTGCGGGAAATATGGGGTTTTGAGTCCCTTTCACTGAGGAAGGTGTAGGTCTTGTCTATTCCATAGTTGGTTTTTGGAACGGTACCTGTGCTTATATCAAACTCTGGTTTTATGCATCACCCCACCTCTCCTTCCCCCTTAAGCAGGCATAAGAGTGTTTTCTAAATGTGAGACACTGTTCTCTTTCCTAACTCAGTTCAAGTGTAGCCATGTTTACAGGATCTTCATAAGTGATATCTTATGATAAGTTTCTTTTTCTGTGTGACTAATTTCACTTAGAATCATCGTACCTGAATCCACCCATTTTGCTGCTACTGGTCTTATGACATTGATTTCATGGCTGACGGATATTCCATCGTACGTAAGTACCACAATTTTTTGAACCATTTTTATATTTCCTGGGATATTTAAGGTGTACCCAAGTTGAGGTCCTTGTAAGCAGTGCAGCCCTAAATTTTGGGGTGGCTCTGTCTTATTGATTTTCAGTTTTCCCAAGGTATATTCCCTAGACTGGTAGTGCCCTTGGCTCTGTAGCTCTGTTGTTTACTTGTTTTAGGGAACAGAATGCACTCCTCCAGAGAGGCAGTTGGCAATTTACATCCCGCCCATCAGCATAACAAGGATCCCTGTTCTCCAGGGCCTGTCTTGCCTTTCTGGTTTTTACACATTTTGTGGATGTCCCTTTTGACCGGTGGGAAGTGATACTTCTTTGTAGTGCAGATTTGCATTGCCCGCTTGCTTGCTTGGCCAAAAAGGGCGTATGCGTTTTCTCCTGAATATATTCAGGAGAAAACGCATACGCCCTTTTTGGCCAAGTGCATCATTGTCGAAGTTGTGCCCCTCTTCCTGTGCTTTAAAGGCGATTCCAACGTACCTCTGGAAATCTGTTTCCTGCTATTCTGCCTCGCTTTCAAGTCCGCCTCGTTGCCTTCCCTCAACAGATTTTTGGACGATAGTTGTCCTTTATTACTCGGCCAGTTTGTGAATTGCTGTGTCCCTGAGCTCCATTTTTCAACTCGTTTTTGGTGAGCTGACCGCAAGTCCAAAATTTTGGTTCAGGATCTATACTGATTCCCGGTGGGTGGCTGAGACTTTGGTTAATTCTTCTTCCTGCCGGGAAATTACAGTGATATGTGCCCGTCCAAATGCCTAACAGCTATTCTCTCATTGGTTCTCCCTCTTCCCTTTCATCCTCTGCCAAATTGGCAACCTGTGCGAACCAGGAGGTTAAAGGGGCTGTCTCTCCAAGTTGGGAGGTTGATAATAAAGCAGATGGAAAGTCAAACCGGAGCACGAGGAGAGGGACTATTCGTTGAGTTTTAGAAACCTTTCGTATTCACAGTGTGTCCGTTCTCTAGGATTCCCGTACATGTTATATCTGTAGTAATATTCCCTTCAACCTGGAGAGTTGGGACCCATGGAATGTGTGCCATGCATTATTGCTTTAAAGGGTCTGCATTTGCTCACCCAATCTCACCAATCCTCTCAGTCCCAAGTGTCCAGCCTTATGCCACATCCAGCTGTCATTGTAGATAGGGTCATTTCAGGTTTCATCAGAGACCCTGAAGGAATTGTAAAGAATTTCCCAGTTTTTTTGTTTTATTTTTGAAATTCCTTTTTATAGTGGGTTTGAGCTGATTCTCGCTGCCATATTTATCCCAGTCTAGACACACTTGATTCCCTTACGGAGACATACCAATACATAGGTTTTAAGATTCTTACTAGTCAGATATATTCCTCTGCGGGAAATATGGGGTTTTGAGTCCCTTTCACTGAGGAAGGTGTAGGTCTTGTCTATTCCATAGTTGGTTTTTGGAACGGTACCTGTGCTTATATCAAACTCTGGTTTTATGCATCACCCCACCTCTCCTTCCCCCTTAAGCAGGCATAAGAGTGTTTTCTAAATGTGAGACACTGTTCTCTTTCCTAACTCAGTTCAAGTGTAGCCATGTTTACAGGATCTTCATAAGTGATATCTTATGATAAGTTTCTTTTTCTGTGTGACTTATTTCACTTAGAATCATCGTACCTGAATCCACCCATTTTGCTGCTACTGGTTCTTATGACATTGATTTCATGGCTGAGGGATATTCCATCGTACGTAAGTACCACAATTTTTTGAACCATTTTTATATTTCCTGGGATATTTAAGTTGTACCCAAGTTGAGGTCCTTGTAAGCAGTGCAGCCCTAAATTTTGCGGTGGCTCTGCCTTATTTATTTTCAGTTTTCCCAAGGTATATTCCCTAGACTGGAAGTGCCCTTGGCTCTGTAGCTCTGTACTTTACTTGTTTTAAGGAACACAATGCACTCCTCCAGAGAGGCAGTTGGCAATTTACATCCCGCCCATCAGCATAACAAGGCTCCCTGTTCTCCAGGGCCTGTCTTGCCTTTCTGGTTTTTACACATTTTGTGGATGTCCCTTTTGACCGGTGGGAAGTGATACTTCTTTGTAGTGCAGATTTGCATTGCCCGCTTGCTTGCTTGGCCAAAAAGGGCGTATGCGTTTTCTCCTGAATATATTCAGGAGAAAACGCATACGCCCTTTTTGGCCAAGTGCATCATTGTCGAAGTTGTGCCCCTCTTCCTCTGCTTTAAAGGCGATTCCAACGTACCTCTGGAAATCTGTTTCCTGCTATTCTGCCTCGCTTTCAAGTCTGCCTCGTTGCCTTCCCTCAACAGATTTTTGGACGATAGTTGTCCTTTATTACTCGGCCAGTTTGTGAATTGCTGTGCCCCTGAGCTCCATTTTTCAACTCGTTTTTGGTGAGCTGACCGCAAGTCCAAAATTTTGGTTCAGGATCTATACTGATTCCCGGTGGGTGGCTGAGACTTTGGTTAATTCTTCCTCCTGCCGGGAAATTACAGTGATATGTGCCCGTCCAAATGCCTAACAGCTACTCTCTCATTGGTTCTCCCTCTTCCCTTTCATCCTCTGCCAAATTGGCAACCTGTGCGAACCAGGAGGTTAAAGGGGCTGTCTCTCCAAGTTGGGAGGTTGATAATAAAGCAGATGGAAAGTCAAACCGGAGCACCAGGAGAGGGACTATTCGTTGAGTTTTAGAAACCTTTCGTATTCACAGTGTGTCCGTTCTCTAGGATTCCCGTACATGTTATATCTGTAGTAATATTCCCTTCAACCTGGAGAGTTGGGACCCATGGAATGTGTGCCATGCATTATTGCTTTAAAGGGTCTGCATTTGCTCACCCAATCTCACCAATCCTCTCAGTCCCAAGTGTCCAGCCTTATGCCACATCCAGCTGTCATTGTAGATAGGGTCATTTCAGGTTTCATCAGAGACCCTGAAGGAATTGTAAAGAATTTCCCAGTTTTTTTGTTTTATTTTTGAAATTCCTTTTTATAGTGGGTTTGAGCTGATTCTCGCTGCCATATTTATCCCAGTCTAGACACACTTGATTCCCTTACGGAGACATATCAATACATAGGATTTAAGCTTCTTACTAGTCAGATATATTCCTCTGCGGGAAATATGGGGTTTTGAGTCCCTTTCACTGAGGAAGGTGTAGGTCTTGTCTAT
Organism: Hyperoodon ampullatus; assembly: GCF_949752795.1. Lineage (NCBI taxonomy): Eukaryota > Metazoa > Chordata > Mammalia > Artiodactyla > Ziphiidae > Hyperoodon > Hyperoodon ampullatus. The sequence continues at coordinate 1,029,264 of NW_027640595.1, read as the reverse complement.
TCCATAGTTGGTTTTTGGAACGGTACCTGTGCTTATATCAAACTCTGGTTTTATGCATCACCCCACCTCTCCTTCCCCCTTAAGCAGGCATAAGAGTGTTTTCTAAATGTGAGACACTGTTCTCTTTCCTAACTCAGTTCAAGTGTAGCCATGTTTACAGGATCTTCATAAGTGATATCTTATGATAAGTTTCTTTTTCTGTGTGACTTATTTCACTTAGAATCATCGTACCTGAATCCACCCATCTTGCTGCTACTGGTCTTATGACATTGATTTCATGGCTGAGGGATATTCCATCGTACGTAAGTACCACAATTTTTTGAACAATTTTTATATTTCCTGGGATATTTAAGGTGTACCCAAGTTGAGGTCCTTGTAAGCAGTGCAGCCCTAAATTTTGGGGTGGCTGTGTCTTTTTGATTTTCAGTTTTCCCAAGGTATATTCCCTAGACTGGAAGTGCCCTTGGCTCTGTAGCTCTGTTGTTTACTTCTTTTAGGGAACACAATGCACTCCTCCAGAGAGGCAGTTGGCAATTTACATCCCGCCCATCAACATAACAAGGCTCCCTGTTCTCCAGGGCCTGTCTTGCCTTTCTGGTTTTTACACATTTTGTGGATGTCCCTTTTGACCGGTGGGAAGTGATACTTCTTTGTAGTGAAGATTTGCATTGCCCGCTTGCTTGCTTGGACAAAAAGGGCGTATGCGTTTTCTCCTGAATATATTCAGGAGAAAACACATACGCCCTTTTTGGCCAAGTGCATCATTTTCGAAGTTGTGCCCCTCTTCCTGTGCTTTAAAGGCGATTCCAACGTACCTCTTGAAATCTGTTTCCTGCTATTCTGCCTCGCTTTCAAGTCCGCCTCGTTGCCTTCCCTCAACAGATTTTTGGACGATAGTTGTCCTTTATTACTCGGCCAGTTTGTGAATTGCTGTGCCCCTGAGCTCCATTTTTCAACTCGTTTTTGGTGAGCTGACCGCAAGTCCAAAATTTTGGTTCAGGATCTATACTGATTCCCGGTGGGTGGCTGAGACTTTGGTTAATTCTTCTTCCTGCCGGGAAATTACAGTGATATGTGCCCGTCCAAATGCCTAACAGCTACTCTCTCATTGGTTCTCCCTCTTCCCTTTCATCCTCTGCCAAATTGGCAACCTGTGCGAACCAGGAGGTTAAAGGGGCTGTCTCTCCAAGTTGGGAGGTTGATAATAAAGCAGATGGAAAGTCAAACCGGAGCACCAGGAGAGGGACTATTCGTTGAGTTTTAGAAACCTTTCGTATTCACAGTGTGTCCGTTCTCTAGGATTCCCGTACATGTTATATCTGTAGTAATATTCCCTTCAACCTGGAGAGTTGGGACCCATGGAATGTGTGCCATGCATTATTGCTTTAAAGGGTCTGCATTTGCTCACCCAATCTCACCAATCCTCTCAGTCCCAAGTGTCCAGCCTTATGCCACATCCAGCTGTCATTGTAGATAGGGTCATTTCAGGTTTCATCAGAGACCCTGAAGGAATTGTAAAGAATTTCCCAGTTTTTTTTGTTTTGTTTTTGAAATTCCTTTTTATAGTGGGTTTGAGCTGATTCTCGCTGCCATGTTTATGCCAGTCTAGACACACTTGATTCCCTTACGGAGACATGTCAATACATAGGTTTTAAGATTCTTACTAGTCAGATATATTCCTCTGCGGGAAATATGGGGTTTTGAGTCCCTTTCACTGAGGAAGGTGTAGGTCTTGTCTATTCCATAGTTGGTTTTTGGAACGGTACCTGTGCTTATATCAAACTCTGGTTTTATGCATCACCCCACCTCTCCTTCCCCCTTAAGCAGGCATAAGAGTGTTTTCTAAATGTGAGACACTGTTCTCTTTCCTAACTCAGTTCAAGTGTAGCCATGTTTACAGGATCTTCATAAGTGATAACTTATGATAAGTTTCTTTTTCTCTGTGACTTATTTCACTTAGAATCATCGTACCTGAATCCACCCATTTTGCTGCTACTGGTCTTATGACATTGATTTCATGGCTGAGGGATATTCCATCGTACGTAAGTACCACAATTTTTTGAACCAATTTTATATTTCCTGGGATATTTAAGGTGTACCCAAGTTGAGGTCCTTGTAAGCAGTGCAGCCCTAAATTTTGGGGTGGCTCTGTCTTATTGATTTTCAGTTTTTCCCAGGTATATTCCCTAGACTGGAAGTGCCCTTGGCTCTGTAGCTCTGTTGTTTACTTGTTTTAGGGAACACAATGCACTCCTCCAGAGAGGCAGTTGGCAATTTACATCCCGCCCATCAACATAACAAGGCTCCCTGTTCTCCAGGGCCTGTCTTGCCTTTCTGGTTTTTACACATTTTGTGGATGTCCCTTTTGACCGGTGGGAAGTGATACTTCTTTGTAGTGCAGATTTGCATTGCCCGCTTGCTTGCTTGGCCAAAAAGGGCGTATGCGTTTTCTCCTGAATATATTCAGGAGAAAACGCATACGCCCTTTTTGGCCAAGTGCATCATTGTCGAAGTTGTGCCCCTCTTCCTGTGCTTTAAAGGCGATTCCAACGTACCTCTTGAAATCTGTTTCCTGCTATTCTGCCTCGCTTTCAAGTCCGCCTCGTTGCCTTCCCTCAACAGATTTTTGGACGATAGTTGTTCTTTATTACTCTGCCAGTTTGTGAATTGCTGTGCCCCTGAGCTCCATTTTTCAACTCGTTTTTGGTGAGCTGACCGCAAGTCCAAAATTTTGGTTCAGGATCTATACTGATTCCCGGTGGGTGGCTGAGACTTTGGTTAATTCTTCTTCCTGCCGGGAAATTACAGTGATATGTGCCCGTCCAAATGCCTAACAGCTACTCTCTCATTGGTTCTCCCTCTTCCCTTTCATCCTCTGCCAAATTGGCAACCTGTGCGAACCAGGAGGTTAAAGGGGCTGTCTCTCCAAGTTGGGAGGTTGATAATAAAGCAGATGGAAAGTCAAACCGGAGCACCAGGAGAGGGACTATTCGTTGAGTTTTAGAAACCTTTCGTATTCACAGTGTGTCCGTTCTCTAGGATTCCCGTACATGTTATATCTGTAGTAATATTCCCTTCAACCTGGAGAGTTGGGACCCATGGAATGTGTGCCATGCATTATTGCTTTAAAGGGTCTGCATTTGCTCACCCAATCTCACCAATCCTCTCAGTCCCAAGTGTCCAGCCTTATGCCACATCCAGCTGTCATTGTAGATAGGGTCATTTCAGGTTTCATCAGAGACCCTGAAGGAATTGTAAAGAATTTCCCAGTTTTTTTGTTTTATTTTTGAAATTCCTTTTTATAGTGGGTTTGAGCTGATTCTCGCTGCCATATTTATCCCAGTCTAGACACACTTGATTCCCTTACGGAGACATATCAATACATAGGATTTAAGCTTCTTACTAGTCAGATATATTCCTCTGCGGGAAATATGGGGTTTTGAGTCCCTTTCACTGAGGAAGGTGTAGGTCTTGTCTATTCCATAGTTGGTTTTTGGAACGGTACCTGTGCTTATATCAAACTCTGGTTTTATGCATCACCCCACCTCTCCTTCCCCCTTAAGCAGGCATAAGAGTGTTTTCTAAATGTGAGACACTGTTCTCTTTCCTAACTCAGTTCAAGTGTAGCCATGTTTACAGGATCTTCATAAGTGATATCTTATGATAAGTTTCTTTTTCTGTGTGACTTATTTCACTTAGAATCATCGTACCTGAATCCACCCATCTTGCTGCTACTGGTCTTATGACATTGATTTCATGGCTGAGGGATATTCCATCGTACGTAAGTACCACAATTTTTTGAACAATTTTTATATTTCCTGGGATATTTAAGGTGTACCCAAGTTGAGGTCCTTGTAAGCAGTGCAGCCCTAAATTTTGGGGTGGCTGTGTCTTTTTGATTTTCAGTTTTCCCAAGGTATATTCCCTAGACTGGAAGTGCCCTTGGCTCTGTAGCTCTGTTGTTTACTTCTTTTAGGGAACACAATGCACTCCTCCAGAGAGGCAGTTGGCAATTTACATCCCGCCCATCAACATAACAAGGCTCCCTGTTCTCCAGGGCCTGTCTTGCCTTTCTGGTTTTTACACATTTTGTGGATGTCCCTTTTGACCGGTGGGAAGTGATACTTCTTTGTAGTGAAGATTTGCATTGCCCGCTTGCTTGCTTGGACAAAAAGGGCGTATGCGTTTTCTCCTGAATATATTCAGGAGAAAACACATACGCCCTTTTTGGCCAAGTGCATCATTTTCGAAGTTGTGCCCCTCTTCCTGTGCTTTAAAGGCGATTCCAACGTACCTCTTGAAATCTGTTTCCTGCTATTCTGCCTCGCTTTCAAGTCCGCCTCGTTGCCTTCCCTCAACAGATTTTTGGACGATAGTTGTCCTTTATTACTCGGCCAGTTTGTGAATTGCTGTGCCCCTGAGCTCCATTTTTCAACTCGTTTTTGGTGAGCTGACCGCAAGTCCAAAATTTTGGTTCAGGATCTATACTGATTCCCGGTGGGTGGCTGAGACTTTGGTTAATTCTTCTTCCTGCCGGGAAATTACAGTGATATGTGCCCGTCCAAATGCCTAACAGCTACTCTCTCATTGGTTCTCCCTCTTCCCTTTCATCCTCTGCCAAATTGGCAACCTGTGCGAACCAGGAGGTTAAAGGGGCTGTCTCTCCAAGTTGGGAGGTTGATAATAAAGCAGATGGAAAGTCAAACCGGAGCACCAGGAGAGGGACTATTCGTTGAGTTTTAGAAACCTTTCGTATTCACAGTGTGTCCGTTCTCTAGGATTCCCGTACATGTTATATCTGTAGTAATATTCCCTTCAACCTGGAGAGTTGGGACCCATGGAATGTGTGCCATGCATTATTGCTTTAAAGGGTCTGCATTTGCTCACCCAATCTCACCAATCCTCTCAGTCCCAAGTGTCCAGCCTTATGCCACATCCAGCTGTCATTGTAGATAGGGTCATTTCAGGTTTCATCAGAGACCCTGAAGGAATTGTAAAGAATTTCCCAGTTTTTTTTGTTTTGTTTTTGAAATTCCTTTTTATAGTGGGTTTGAGCTGATTCTCGCTGCCATGTTTATGCCAGTCTAGACACACTTGATTCCCTTACGGAGACATGTCAATACATAGGTTTTAAGATTCTTACTAGTCAGATATATTCCTCTGCGGGAAATATGGGGTTTTGAGTCCCTTTCACTGAGGAAGGTGTAGGTCTTGTCTATTCCATAGTTGGTTTTTGGAACGGTACCTGTGCTTATATCAAACTCTGGTTTTATGCATCACCCCACCTCTCCTTCCCCCTTAAGCAGGCATAAGAGTGTTTTCTAAATGTGAGACACTGTTCTCTTTCCTAACTCAGTTCAAGTGTAGCCATGTTTACAGGATCTTCATAAGTGATAACTTATGATAAGTTTCTTTTTCTCTGTGACTTATTTCACTTAGAATCATCGTACCTGAATCCACCCATTTTGCTGCTACTGGTCTTATGACATTGATTTCATGGCTGAGGGATATTCCATCGTACGTAAGTACCACAATTTTTTGAACCAATTTTATATTTCCTGGGATATTTAAGGTGTACCCAAGTTGAGGTCCTTGTAAGCAGTGCAGCCCTAAATTTTGGGGTGGCTCTGTCTTATTGATTTTCAGTTTTTCCCAGGTATATTCCCTAGACTGGAAGTGCCCTTGGCTCTGTAGCTCTGTTGTTTACTTGTTTTAGGGAACACAATGCACTCCTCCAGAGAGGCAGTTGGCAATTTACATCCCGCCCATCAACATAACAAGGCTCCCTGTTCTCCAGGGCCTGTCTTGCCTTTCTGGTTTTTACACATTTTGTGGATGTCCCTTTTGACCGGTGGGAAGTGATACTTCTTTGTAGTGCAGATTTGCATTGCCCGCTTGCTTGCTTGGCCAAAAAGGGCGTATGCGTTTTCTCCTGAATATATTCAGGAGAAAACGCATACGCCCTTTTTGGCCAAGTGCATCATTGTCGAAGTTGTGCCCCTCTTCCTGTGCTTTAAAGGCGATTCCAACGTACCTCTTGAAATCTGTTTCCTGCTATTCTGCCTCGCTTTCAAGTCCGCCTCGTTGCCTTCCCTCAACAGATTTTTGGACGATAGTTGTTCTTTATTACTCTGCCAGTTTGTGAATTGCTGTGCCCCTGAGCTCCATTTTTCAACTCGTTTTTGGTGAGCTGACCGCAAGTCCAAAATTTTGGTTCCGGATCTATACTGATTCCCGGTGGGTGGCTGAGACTTTGGTTAATTCTTCTTCCTGCCGGGAAATTACAGTGATATGTGCCCGTCCAAATGCCTAACAGCTACTCTCTCATTGGTTCTCCCTCTTCCCTTTCATCCTCTGCCAAATTGGCAACCTGTGCGAACCAGGAGGTTAAAGGGGCTGTCTCTCCAAGTTGGGAGGTTGATAATAAAGCAGATGGAAAGTCAAACCGGAGCACCAGGAGAGGGACTATTCGTTGAGTTTTAGAAACCTTTCGTATTCACAGTGTGTCCGTTCTCTAGGATTCCCGTACATGTTATATCTGTAGTAATATTCCCTTCAACCAGGAGAGTTGGGACCCATGGAATGTGTGCCACGCATTATTGCTTTAAAGGGTCTGCATTTGCTCACCCAATCTCACCAATCCTCTCAGTCCCAAGTGTCCAGCCTTATGCCACATCCAGCTGTCATTGTAGATAGCGTCATTTCAGGTTTCATCAGAGACCCTGAAGGAATTGTAAAGAATTTCCCAGTTTTTTTGTTTTATTTTTGAAATTCCTTTTTATAGTGGGTTTGAGCTGATTCTCGCTGCCATATTTATCCCAGTCTAGACACACTTGATTCCCTTAAGGAGACATATCAATACATAGGTTTTAAGATTCTTACTAGTCAGATATATTCCTCTGCGGGAAATATGGGGTTTTGAGTCCCTTTCACTGAGGAAGGTGTAGGTCTTGTCTATTCCATAGTTGGTTTTTGGAACGGTACCTGTGCTTATATCAAACTCTGGTTTTCTGCATCACCCCACCTCTCCTTCCCCCTTAAGCAGGCATAGGAGTGTTTTCTAAATGTGAGACACTGTTCTCTTTCCTAACTCAGTTCAAGTGTAGCCATGTTTACAGGATCTTCATAAGTGATATCTTATGATAAGTTTCTTTTTCTGTGTGACTTATTTCACTTAGAATCATCGTACCTGAATCCACCCATTTTGCTGCTACTGGTCTTATGACATTGATTTCATGGCTGAGGGATATTCCATCGTACGTAAGTACCACAATTTTTTGAACCATTTTTATATTTCCTGGGATATTTAAGGTGTACCCAAGTTGAGGTCCTTGTAAGCAGTGCAGCCCTAAATTTTGGGGTGGCCTTGTCTTTTTGATTTTCAGTTTTCCCAAGGTATATTCCCTAGACTGGAAGTGCCCTTGGCTCTGTAGCTCTGTTGTTTACTTGTTTTAGGGAACACAATGCACTCCTCCAGAGAGGCAGTTTGCAATTTACATCCCGCCCATCAGCATAACAAGGCTCCCTGTTCTCCAGGGCCTGTCTTGCCTTTCTGGTTTTTACACATTTTGTGGATGTCCCTTTTGACCGGTGGGAAGTGATACTTCTTTGTAGTGCAGATTTGCATTGCCCACTTCCTTGCTTGGCCAAAAAGGGCGTATGCGTTTTCTCCTGAATATATTCAGGAGAAAACGCATACGCCCTTTTTGGCCAAGTGCATCATTGTCGAAGTTGTGCCCCTCTTCCTGTGCTTTAAAGGCGATTCCAACGTACCTCTTGAAATCTGTTTCCTGCTATTCTGCCTCGCTTTCAAGTCCGCCTCGTTGCCTTCCCTCAACAGATTTTTGGATGATAGTTGTCCTTTATTACTCGGCCAGTTTGTGAATTGCTGTGCCCCTGAGCTCCATTTTTCAACTCGTTTTTGGTGAGCTGACCGCAAGTCCAAAATTTTGGTTCAGGATCTATACTGATTCCCGGTGGGTGGCTGAGACTTTGGTTAATTCTTCTTCCTGCCGGGAAATTACAGTGATATGTGCCCGTCCAAATGCCTAACAGCTACTCTCTCATTGGTTCTCCCTCTTCCCTTTCATCCTCTGCCAAATTGGCAACCTGTGCGAACCAGGAGGTTAAAGGGGCTGTCTCTCCAAGTTGGGAGGTTGATAATAAAGCAGATGGAAAGTCAAACCGGAGCACCAGGAGAGGGACTATTCGTTGAGTTTTAGAAACCTTTCGTATTCACAGTGTGTCCGTTCTCTAGGATTCCCGTACATGTTATATCTGTAGTAATATTCCCTTCAACCTGGAGAGTTGGGACCCATGGAATGTGTGCCATGCATTATTGCTTTAAAGGGTCTGCATTTGCTCACCCAGTCTCACCAATCCTCTCAGTCCCAAGTGTCCAGCCTTATGCCACATCCAGCTGTCATTGTAGATAGGGTCATTTCAGGTTTCATCAGAGACCCTGAAGGAATTGAAAAGAATTTCCCAGTTTTTTTGTTTTGTTTTTGAAATTCCTTTTTATAGTGGGTTTGAGCTGATTCTCGCTGCCATGTTTATGCCAGTCTAGACACATTGATTCCCTCATGGAAACATATCAATCCATAGGTTTTAAGATTCTTACTAGTCAGATATATTCCTCTGTGGGAAATATGGGGTTTTGAGTCCCTTTCACTGAGGAGGTGTAGGTCTTGTCTATTCCATAGTTGGTTTTTGGAACGGTACCTGTGCTTATATCAAACTCTGGTTTTATGCATCACCCCACCTCTCCTTCCCCCTTAAGCAGGCATAAGAGTGTTTTGTAAATGTGAGACACTGTTCTCTTTCCTAACTCAGTTCAAATGTAGCCATGTTTACAGGATCTTCATAAGTGATATATTATGATAAGTTTCTTTTTCTGTGTGACTTATTTCACTTAGAATCATCGTACCTGAATCCACCCATTTTGCTGCTACTGGTCTTATGACATGGATTTCATGGCTGAGGGATATTCCAACGTACGTAAGTACCACAATTTTTTGAACCATTTTTATATTTCCTGGGATATTTAAGGTGTACCCAAGTTGAGGTCCTTGTAAGCAGTGCAGCCCTAAATTTTGGGGTGGCTCTGTCTTATTGATTTTCAGTTTTCCCAAGGTATATTCCCTAGACTGGAAGTGCCCTTGGCTCTGTAGCTCTGTTCTTTACTTGTTTTAGGGAACACAATGTACTCCTCCAGAGAGGCACTTGGCAATTTACATCCCACCCATAAGCATAACAAGGCTCCGTGTTCTCCAGGGCCTGTCTTGCCTTTCTCGTTTTTACACATTTTGTGGATATCCCTTTTGACAGGTGGGAAGTGATACTTCTTTGTAGTGCAGATTTGCATTGCCCGCTTGCTTGCTTGGCCAAAAAGGGCGTATGCGTTTTCTCCTGAATATATTCAGGAGAAAACACATACGCCCTTTTTGGCCAAGTGCATCATTGTCGAAGTTGTACCCATCTTCCTGTGCTTTAAAGGCGATTCCAACGTACCTCTTGAAATCTGTTTCCTGCTATTCTGCCTCGCTTTCAAGTCCGCCTCGTTGCCTTCCCTCAACAGATTTTTGGACGATAGTTGTCCTTTATTACTCGGCCAGTTTGTGAATTGCTGTGCCCCTGAGCTCCATTTTTCAACTCGTTTTTGGTGAGCTGACCGCAAGTCCAACATTTTGGTTCAGGACGTATGCTGGTTCCAGGTGGGGGGCTGAGACTTTGGTTAATTCTTCTTCCTGCCAGGAAATTACAGTGATATGAGCCCGTCCAAATGCCTAACAGCTACTCTCTCATTGGTTCTCCCTCTTCCCTTTCATCCTCTGCCAAATTGGCAACCTGTGCGAACCAGGAGGTTAAAGGGGCTGTCTCTCCAAGTTGGGAGGTTGATAGTAAAGCAGATGGAAAGTCAAACCGGAGCACCAGGAGAGGGACTATTCGTTGAGTTTTAGAAACCTTTCGTATTCACAGTGTGTCCGTTCTCTAGGTTTCCCGTACATGTTATAGCTGTAGTAATATTCCCTTTAACCTGGAGAGTTGGGACCCATGGAATGGGTGCCATGCATTATTGCTTTAAAGGGTCTGCAATTGCTCACCCAATCTCACCAATCCTCTCAGTCCCAAGTGTCCAGCCTTATGCCACATCCAGCTGTCGTTGTAGATAGGGTCATTTTAAGTTTCATCAGAGACCCTGAAGGAATTGTAAAGAATTTCCCAGTTTTTTTGTTTTGTTTTTAAAATCCTTTTTATAGTGGGTTTGAGCTGATTCTCGCTGCCATGTTTATGCCAGTCTAGACACACTTGATTCCCTTAGGGAGACATATCAATACATAGGTTTTAAGATTCTTACTAGTCAGATATATTCTTCTGCGGGAAATATGGGGTTTTGAGTCCCTTTCACTGAGGAAGGTGTAGGTCTTGTCTATTCCATAGTTGGTTTTTGGAACGGTACCTGTGCTTATATCAAACTCTTGTTTTATGCATCATCCCACCTCACCTTCCCCATTAAGCAGGCATAATAGTGTTTTCTAAATGTGAGACACTGTTCTCTTTCCTAACTCAGTTCAAGTGTAGCCATGTTTACAGGATCTTCATAAGTGATATCTTATGATAAGTTTCTTTTTCTGTGTGACTTATTTCACTTAGAATCATCGTACCTGAATCCACCCATCTTGCTGCTACTGGTCTTATGACATTGATTTCATGGCTGAGGGATATTCCATCGTACGTAAGTACCACAATTTTTTGAACCATTTTTATATTTCCTGGGATATTTAAGGTGTACCCAAGTTGAGGTCCTTGTAAGCAGTGCAGCCCTAAATTTTGGGGTGGCTCTGTCTTATTGATTTTCAGTTTTCCCAAGGTATATTCCCTAGACTGGAAGTGCCCTTGGCTCTGTAGCTCTGTTCTTTACTTGTTTTAGGGAACACAATGTACTCCTCCAGAGCGGCAGTTGGCAATTTACATCCCGCCCATCAGCATAACAAGGCTCCCTGTTCTCCAGGGCCTGTCTTGCCTTTCTGGTTTTTACACATTTTGTGGATGTCCCTTTTGACCGGTGGGAAGTGATACTTCTTTGTAGTGCAGATTTGCATTGCCCGCTTGCTTGCTTGGCCAAAAAGGGCGTATGCGTTTTCTCCTGAATATATGCAGGAGAAAACACATACGCCCTTTTTGGCCAAGTGCATCATTGTCGAAGTTGTGCCCCTCTTCCTGTGCTTTAAAGGCGATTCCAACGTACCTCTTGAAATCTGTTTCCTGCTATTCTGCCTCACTCTCAAGTCCGCCTCGTTGCCTTCCCTCAACAGATTTTTGGACGATAGTTGTCCTTTATTACTCGGCCAGTTTGTGAATTGCTGTGCCCCTGAGCTCCATTTTTCAACTCGTTTTTGGTGAGCTGACCGAAAGTCCAACATTTTGGTTCAGGACCTATGCTGGTTCCCGGTGGGTGTCTGAGACTTTGGATAATTCTTCTTCCTGCCGGGAAATTACAGTGATATGTGCCCGTCCAAGTGCCTAACAGCTACTCTCTCATTGGTTCTCCCTCTTCGCTTTCATCCTCTGCCAAATTGGCAACCTGTGCGAACCAGGAGGTTAAAGGGGCTGTCTCTCCAAGTTCGGAGGTTGATAGTAAAGCAGATGGAAAGTCAAACCGGAGCACCAGGAGAGGGACTATTCGTTGAGTTTTAGAAACCTTTCGTATTCACAGTGTGTCCGTTCTCTAGGTTTCCCGTACATGTTATAGCTGTAGTAATATTCCCTTTAACCTGGAGAGTTGGGACCCATGGAATGGGTTCCATGCATTATTGCTTTAAAGGGTCTGCAATTGCTCACCCAATTTCACCAATCCTCTCAGTCCCAAGTGTCCAGCCTTATGCCACATCCAGCTGTCGTTGTAGATAGGGTCATTCTAAGTTTCATCAGAGACCCTGAAGGAATTGTAAAGAATTTCCCAGTTTTTTTGTTTTGTTTTTAAATTCCTTTTTATAGTGGGTTTGAGCTGATTCTCGCTGCCATGTTTATGCCAGTCTAGACACACTTGATTCCCTTACGGAGACATATCAATACATAGGTTTTTTGATTCTTACTAGTCAGATATATTCCTCTGCGGGAAATATGGGGTTTTGAGTCCCTTTCACTGAGGAAGGTGTAGGTCTTGTCTATTCCATAGTTGGTTTTTGGAACGGTACCTGTGCTTATATCAAACTCTTGTTTTATGCATCATCCCACCTCACCTTCCCCATTAAGCAGGCATAAGAGTGTTTTCTAAATGTGAGACACTGTTCTCTTTCCTAACTCAGTTCAAGTGTAGCCATGTTTACAGGATCTTCATAAGTGATATCTTATGATAAGTTTCTTTTTCTGTGTGACTTATTTCACTTAGAATCATCGTACCTGAATCCACCCATCTTGCTGCTACTGGTCTTATGACATTGATTTCATGGCTGAAGGATATTCCATCGTACGTAAGTACCACAATTTTTTGAACCATTTTTATATTTCCTGGGATATTTAAGGTGTACCCAAGTTGAGGTCCTTGTAAGCAGTGCAGCCCTAAATTTTGGGGTGGCTGTGTCTTTTTGATTTTCAGTTTTCCCAAGGTATATTCCCTAGACTGGAAGTGCCCTTGGCTCTGTAGCTCTGTTGTTTACTTGTTTTAGGGAACACAATGCACTCCTCCAGAGAGGCAGTTGGCAATTTACATCCCGCCCATCAGCATAACAAGGCTCCCTGTTCTCCAGGGCCTGTCTTGCCTTTCTGGTTTTTACACATTTTGTGGATGTCCCTTTTGACCGGTGGGAAGTGATACTTCTTTGTAGTGCAGATTTGCATTGCCCACTTGCTTGCTTGGCCAAAAAGGGCGTATGCGTTTTCTCCTGAATATATGCAGGAGAAAACACATACGCCCTTTTTGGCCAAGTGCATCATTGTCGAAGTTGTGCCCCTCTTCCTGTGCTTTAAAGGCGATTCCAACTTACCTCTGGAAATCTGTTTCCTGCTATTCTGCCTCGCTTTCAAGTCCGCCTCGTTGCCTTCCCTCAACAGATTTTTGGACGATCGTTGTCCTTTATTACTCGGCCAGTTTGTGAATTGCTGTGCCCCTGAGCTCCATTTTTCAACTCGTTTTTGGTGAGCTGACCGCAAGTCCAAAATTTTGGTTCAGGATCTATACTGATTCCCGGTGGGTGGCTGAGACTTTGGTTAATTCTTCTTCCTGCCGGGAAATTACAGTGATATGTGCCCGTCCAAATGCCTAACAGCTACTCTCTCATTGGTTCTCCCTCTTCCCTTTCATCCTCTGCCAAATTGGCAACCTGTGCGAACCAGGAGGTTAAAGGGGCTGTCTCTCCAAGTTGGGAGGTTGATAATAAAGCAGATGGAAAGTCAAACCGGAGCACCAGGAGAGGGACTATTCGTTGAGTTTTAGAAACCTTTCGTATTCACAGTGTGTCCGTTCTCTAGGATTCCCGTACATGTTATATCTGTAGTAATATTCCCTTCAACCTGGAGAGTTGGGACCCATGGAATGTGTGCCATGCATTATTGCTTTAAAGGGTCTGCATTTGCTCACCCAATCTCACCAATCCTCTCAGTCCCAAGTGTCCAGCCTTATGCCACATCCAGCTGTCATTGTAGATAGGGTCATTTCAGGTTTCATCAGAGACCCTGAAGGAATTGTAAAGAATTTCCCAGTTTTTTTGTTTTGTTTTTGAAATTCCTTTTTATAGTGGGTTTGAGCTGATTCTCGCTGCCATGTTTATGCCAGTCTAGACACATTGATTCCCTCATGGAAACATATCAATCCATAGGTTTTAAGATTCTTACTAGTCAGATATATTCCTCTGTGGGAAATATGGGGTTTTGAGTCCCTTTCACTGAGGAAGGTGTAGGTCTTGTCTATTCCATAGTTGGTTTTTGGAACGGTACCTGTGCTTATATCAAACTCTGGTTTTATGCATCACCCCACCTCTCCTTCCCCCTTAAGCAGGCATAAGAGTGTTTTGTAAATGTGAGACACTGTTCTCTTTCCTAACTCAGTTCAAATGTAGCCATGTTTACAGGATCTTCATAAGTGATATATTATGATAAGTTTCTTTTTCTGTGTGACTTATTTCACTTAGAATCATCGTACCTGAATCCACCCATTTTGCTGCTACTGGTCTTATGACATGGATTTCATGGCTGAGGGATATTCCATCGTACGTAAGTACCACAATTTTTTGAACCATTTTTATATTTCCTGGGATATTTAAGGTGTACCCAAGTTGAGGTCCTTGTAAGCAGTGCAGCCCTAAATTTTGGGGTGGCTCTGTCTTATTGATTTTCAGTTTTCCCAAGGTATATTCCCTAGACTGGAAGTGCCCTTGGCTCTGTAGCTCTGTTCTTTACTTGTTTTAGGGAACACAATGTACTCCTCCAGAGAGGCACTTGGCAATTTACATCCCACCCATAAGCATAACAAGGCTCCGTGTTCTCCAGGGCCTGTCTTGCCTTTCTCGTTTTTACACATTTTGTGGATATCCCTTTTGACCGGTGGGAAGTGATACTTCTTTGTAGTGCAGATTTGCATTGCCCGCTTGCTTGCTTGGCCAAAAAGGGCGTATGCGTTTTCTCCTGAATATATTCAGGAGAAAACACATACGCCCTTTTTGGCCAAGTGCATCATTGTCGAAGTTGTGCCCATCTTCCTGTGCTTTAAAGGCGATTCCAACGTACCTGTTGAAATCTGTTTCCTGCTATTCTGCCTCGCTTTCAAGTCCGCCTCGTTGCCTTCCCTCAACAGATTTTTGGACGATAGTTGTCCTTTATTACTCGGCCAGTTTGTGAATTGCTGTGCCCCTGAGCTCCATTTTTCAACTCGTTTTTGGTGAGCTGACCGCAAGTCCAACATTTTGGTTCAGGACGTATGCTGGTTCCAGGTGGGGGGCTGAGACTTTGGTTAATTCTTCTTCCTGCCAGGAAATTACAGTGATATGAGCCCGTCCAAATGCCTAACAGCTACTCTCTCATTGGTTCTCCCTCTTCCCTTTCATCCTCTGCCAAATTGGAAACCTGTGCGAACCAGGAGCTTAAAGGGGCTGACTCTCCAAGTTGGGAGGTTGATAGTAAAGCAGATGGAAAGTCAAACCGGAGCACCAGGAGAGGGACTATTCGTTGAGTTTTAGAAACCTTTCGTATTCACAGTGTGTCCGTTCTCTAGGTTTCCCGTACATGTTATAACTGTAGTAATATTCCCTTTAACCTGGAGAGTTGGGACCCATGGAATGGGTGCCATGCATTATTGCTTTAAAGGGTCTGCAATTGCTCACCCAATCTCACCAATCCTCTCAGTCCCAAGTGTCCAGCCTTATGCCACATCCAGCTGTCGTTGTAGATAGGGTCATTCTAAGTTTCATCAGAGACCCTGAAGGAATTGTAAAGAATTTCCCAGTTTTTTTGTTTTGTTTTTAAATTCCTTTTTATAGTGGGTTTGAGCTGATTCTCGCTGCCATGTTTATGCCAGTCTAGACACACTTGATTCCCTTACGGAGACATATCAATACATAGGTTTTAAGATTCTTACTAGTCAGATATATTCCTCTGCGGGAAATATGGGGTTTTGAGTCCCTTTCACTGAGGAAGGTGTAGGTCTTGTCTATTCCATAGTTGGTTTTTGGAACGGTACCTGTGCTTATATCAAACTCTTGTTTTATGCATCATCCCACCTCACCTTCCCCATTAAGCAGGCATAAGAGTGTTTTCTAAATGTGAGACACTGTTCTCTTTCCTAACTCAGTTCAAGTGTAGCCATGTTTACAGGATCTTCATAAGTGATATCTTATGATAAGTTTCTTTTTCTGTGTGACTTATTTCACTTAGAATCATCGTACCTGAATCCACCCATCTTGCTGCTACTGGTCTTATGACATTGATTTCATGGCTGAGGGATATTCCATCGTACGTAAGTACCACAATTTTTTGAACCATTTTTATATTTCCTGGGATATTTAAGGTGTACCCAAGTTGAGGTCCTTGTAAGCAGTGCAGCCCTAAATTTTGGGGTGGCTCTGTCTTATTGATTTTCAGTTTTCCCAAGGTATATTCCCTAGACTGGAAGTGCCCTTGGCTCTGTAGCTCTGTTCTTTACTTGTTTTAGGGAACACAATGTACTCCTCCAGAGCGGCAGTTGGCAATTTACATCCCGCCCATCAGCATAACAAGGCTCCCTGTTCTCCAGGGCCTGTCTTGCCTTTCTGGTTTTTACACATTTTGTGGATGTCCCTTTTGACCGGTGGGAAGTGATACTTCTTTGTAGTGCAGATTTGCATTGCCCGCTTGCTTGCTTGGCCAAAAAGGGCGTATGCGTTTTCTCCTGAATATATGCAGGAGAAAACGCATACGCCCTTTTTGGCCAAGTGCATCATTGTCGAAGTTGTGCCCCTCTTCCTGTGCTTTAAAGGCGATTCCAACGTACCTCTTGAAATCTGTTTCCTGCTATTCTGCCTCACTCTCAAGTCCGCCTCGTTGCCTTCCCTCAACAGATTTTTGGACGATAGTTGTCCTTTATTACTCGGCCAGTTTGTGAATTGCTGTGCCCCTGAGCTCCATTTTTCAACTCGTTTTTGGTGAGCTGACCGCAAGTCCAACATTTTGGTTCAGGACCTATGCTGGTTCCCGGTGGGTGTCTGAGACTTTGGATAATTCTTCTTCCTGCCGGGAAATTACAGTGATATGTGCCCGTCCAAGTGCCTAACACCTACTCTCTCATTGGTTCTCCCTCTTCCCTTTCATCCTCTGCCAAATTGGCAACCTGTGCGAACCAGGAGGTTAAAGGGGCTGTCTCTCCAAGTTGGGAGGTTGATAGTAAAGCAGATGGAAAGTCAAACCGGAGCACCAGGAGAGGGACTATTCGTTGAGTTTTAGAAACCTTTCGTATTCACAGTGTGTCCGTTCTCTAGGTTTCCCGTACATGTTATAGCTGTAGTAATATTCCCTTTAACCTGGAGAGTTGGGACCCATGGAATGGGTGCCATGCATTATTGCTTTAAAGGGTCTGCAATTGCTCACCCAATCTCACCAATCCTCTCAGTCCCAAGTGTCCAGCCTTATGCCACATCCAGCTGTCGTTGTAGATAGGGTCATTCTAAGTTTCATCAGAGACCCTGAAGGAATTGTAAAGAATTTCCCAGTTTTTTTGTTTTGTTTTTAAATTCCTTTTTATAGTGGGTTTGAGCTGATTCTCGCTGCCATGTTTATGCCAGTCTAGACACACTTGATTCCCTTACGGAGACATATCAATACATATGTTTTAAGATTCTTACTAGTCAGATATATTCCTCTGCGGGAAATATGGGGTTTTGAGTCCCTTTCACTGAGGAAGGTGTAGGTCTTGTCTATTCCATAGTTGGTTTTTGGAACGGTACCTGTGCTTATATCAAACTCTTGTTTTATGCATCATCCCACCTCACCTTCCCCATTAAGCAGGCATAAGAGTGTTTTCTAAATGTGAGACACTGTTCTCTTTCCTAACTCAGTTCAAGTGTAGCCATGTTTACAGGATCTTCATAAGTGATATCTTATGATAAGTTTCTTTTTCTGTGTGACTTATTTCACTTAGAAACATCGTACCTTAATCCAACCATCTTGCTGCTACTGGTCTTATGACATTGATTTCATAGCTGAGGGATATTCCATCGTACGTAAGTACCACAATTTTTTGAACCATTTTTATATTTCCTGGGATATTTAAGGTGTACCCAAGTTGAGGTCCTTGTAAGCAGTGCAGCCCTAAATTTTGGGGTGGCTCTGTCTTATTGATTTTCAGTTTTCCCAAGGTATATTCCCTAGACTGGAAGTGCCCTTGGCTCTGTAGCTCTGTTCTTTACTTGTTTTAGGGAACACAATGTACTCCTCCAGAGCGGCAGTTGGCAATTTACATCCCGCCCATCAGCATAACAAGGCTCCCTGTTCTCCAGGGCCTGTCTTGCCTTTCTGGTTTTTACACATTTTGTGGATGTCCCTTTTGACCGGTGGGAAGTGATACTTCTTTGTAGTGCAGATTTGCATTGCCCGCTTGCTTGCTTGGCCAAAAAGGGCGTATGCGTTTTCTCCTGAATATATGCAGGAGAAAACGCATACGCCCTTTTTGGCCAAGTGCATCATTGTCGAAGTTGTGCCCCTCTTCCTGTGCTTTAAAGGCGATTCCAAAGTACCTCTTGAAATCTGTTTCCTGCTATTCTGCCTCACTCTCAAGTCCGCCTCGTTGCCTTCCCTCAACAGATTTTTCGACGATAGTTGTCCTTTATTACTCGGCCAGTTTGTGAATTGCTGTGCCCCTGAGCTCCATTTTTCAACTCGTTTTTGGTGAGCTGACCGAAAGTCCAACATTTTGGTTCAGGACCTATGCTGGTTCCCGGTGGGTGTCTGAGACTTTGGATAATTCTTCTTCCTGCCGGGAAATTACAGTGATATGTGCCCGTCCAAGTGCCTAACAGCTACTCTCTCATTGGTTCTCCCTCTTCCCTTTCATCCTCTGCCAAATTGGCAACCTGTGCGAACCAGGAGGTTAAAGGGGCTGTCTCTCCAAGTTGGGAGGTTGATAGTAAAGCAGATGGAAAGTCAAACCGGAGCACCAGGAGAGGGACTATTCGTTGAGTTTTAGAAACCTTTCGAATTCACAGTGTGTCCGTTCTCTAGGTTTCCCGTACATGTTATAGCTGTAGTAATATTCCCTTCAACCTGGAGAGTTTGGACCCATGGAATGTGTGCCTGGTATTTGTGCTTTAAAGTGTCTGCATTTGCTCACCCAATCTCACCAATCCTCTCAGTCCCAAGTGTCCCTCCTTATGCCACATCCAGCTGTCATTGTAGATAGGGTCATTCCAGGTTTCTTCAGAGACCCTGAAGGAATTGTAAAGAATTTCCCAGTTTTTTTGTTTTGTTTTTGAAATTCCTTTTTATAGTGGGTTTGAGCTGATTCTCGTTGCCATATTTATTCCAGTCTAGACACACTTGATTCCCTCACAGAGACATATCAATACATAGGTTTTAAGATTCTTACTAGCCAGATATATTCCACTGCGGGATATATGGGGTTTTGAGTCCCTTTCACTAAGGAAGGTGTAGGTCTTGTCTATTCCATAGTTGGTTTTTGGAACGGTACCTGTGCTTATAGCAAACTCTGGTTTTATGCATCACCCCACCTCTCCTTCCCACTTAAGCAGGCATAAGAGTGTTTTCTAAATGTGAGACACTGTTCTCTTTCCTAACTCAGTTCAAGTGTAGCCATGTTTACAGGGTCTTCATAAGTGATATCTTATGATAAGTTTCATTTTCTGTGTGACTTATTTCACTTAGAATCATCGTACCTGAATCCACCCATTTTGCTGCTACTGGTCTTATGACATTGATTTCATGGCTGAGGGATATTCCATCGTATGTAAGTACCACAATTTTTTGAACCATTTTTATATTTCCTGGGATATTTAAGGTGTACCCAAGTCGAGGTCCTTGTAAGCAGTGCAGCCCTAAATTTTGGGGTGGCTCTGTCTTATTGATTTTCAGTTTTCCCAAGGTATATTCCCTAGACTGGAAGTGCCCTTGGCTCTGTAGCTCTGTTGTTTACTTGTTTTAGGGAACACAATGCACTCCTCCAGAGAGGCAGTTGGCAATGTACATCCCGCCCATCAGCATAACAAGGCTCCCTGTTCTTCAGGGCCTGTCTTGCCTTTCTGGTTTTTACACATTTTGTGGATGTCCCTTTTGACCGGTGGGAAGTGATACTTCTTTGTAGTGCAGATTTGCATTGCCCGCTTGCTTGCTTGGCCAACAACGGCGTATGCGTTTTCTCCTGAATATATTCAGGAGAAAACACTTACGCCCTTTTTGGCCAAGTGCATCATTGTCGAAGTTGTGCCCCTCTTCCTGTGCTTTATAGGCGATTCCAACGTACCTCTTGAAATCTGTTTCCTGCTATTCTGCCTCGCTTTCAATTCCGCCTCGTTGCCTACCCTCAACAGATTTTTGGACGATAGTTGTCCTTTATTACTCGGCCAGTTTGTGAATTGCTGTGCCCCTGAGCTCCATTTTTCAACTCGTTTTTGGTGAGCTGACCGCAAGTCCAAAATTTTGGTTCAGGACCTATGCTGGATCCCGGTGGTTGGCTGAGACTTTGGTTAATTCTTCTTCCTTCCGGGAAATTACAGTGATATGTGCCCGTCCAAGTGCCTAACAGCTACTCTCTCATTGGTTCTCCCTCTTCCCTTTCATCCTCTGCCAAATTGGCAACTTGTGCAAACCAGGAGGTTAAAGGGGCTGTCTCTCCAAGTTGGGAGGTTGATAGTAAAGCAGATGGAAAGTCAAACCGGAGCACCAGGAGAGGGACTATTCGTTGAGTTTTAGAAACCTTTCGTATTCACAGTGTGTCCGTTCTCTCGGTTTCCCATACATGTTATAGCTGTAGTAATATTCCCTTCAACCTGGAGAGTTGTGACCCATGGAATGGGTGCCAGGCGTTTGTGCTTTAAAGGTTCTGCATTTGCTCACCCAATCTCACCAATCGTCTCAGTCCCAAGTGTCCCTCCTTATGCCACATCCAGCTGTCATTTTAGATAGGGTCATTCCAGGTTTCATCAGAGACCCTGAAGGAATTGTAAAGAATTTCCCAGTTTTTTTGTTTTGTTTTTGAAATTCCTTTTTATAGTGGGTTTGAGCTGATTCTCGCTGCCATGTTTATGCCAGTCTAGACACACTTGATTCCCTTAGAGAGACATATCAATTCATAGCTTTTAAGATTATTACTAGTCAGATATATTCCTCTGCGGGAAATATGGGGTTTTGAGTCCCTTTCACTGAGGAAGGTGTAGGTCTTGTCTATTCCATAGTTGGTTTTTGGAACGGTACCTGTGCTTATATCAAACTCTGGTTTTATGCATCACCCCACCTCTCCTTCCCCCTTAAGCAGGCATAAGAGTGTTTTCTAAATGTGAGACACTGTTCTCTTTCCTAACTCAGTTCAATTGTAGCCATGTTTACAGGATCTTCATAAGTGATATCTTATGATAAGTTTCTTTTTCTTTGTGACTTATTTCACTTAGAATCATCGTACCTGAATCCACCCATTTTGCTGCTACTGGTCTTATGACATTGATTTCATGGCTGAGGGATATTCCATCGTACGTAAGTACCACAATTTTTTGAACCATTTTTATATTTCCTGGGATATTTAATGTGTACCCAAGTTGAGGTCCTTGTAAGCAGTAAAGCCCTAAATTTTGGGTTGGCTCTGTCTTATTGATTTTCAATTTTCCCAAGGTATATTCCCTAGACTGGAAGTGCCCTTGGCTCTGTAGCTATGTTCTTTACTTTTTTTAGGGAACACAATGTACTCCTCCAGAGAGGCAGTTGGCAATTTACATCCCGCCCATCAGCATAACAAGGCTCCCTGTTCTCCAGGGCCTGTCTTGCCTTTCTGGTTTTTACACATTTTGTGGATGTCCCTTTTGACCGGTGGGAAGTGATACTTCTTTGTTGTGCAGATTTGCATTGCCCGCTTGCTTGCTTGGCCAAAAAGGGCGTATGCGTTTTCTCCTGAATATATTCAGGAGAAAACGCATACGCCCTTTTTGACCAAGTGCATCATTGTCGAAGTTGTGCCCCTCTTCCTGTGCTTTAAAGGCGATTCCAACGTACCTCTTGAAATCTGTTTCCTGCTATTCTGCCTCGCTCTCAAGTCCGCCTCGTTGCCTTCCCTCAACAGATTTTTGGACGATAGTTGTCCTTTATTACTCGGCCAGTTTGTGAATTGCTGTGCCCCTGAGCTCCATTTTTCAACTCGTTTTTGGTGAGCTGACCGAAAGTCCAACATTTTGGTTCAGGACCTATGCTGGTTCCCGGTGGGGGGCTGAGACTTTGGTTAATTCTTCTTCCTGCCGGGAAATTACAGTGATATGTGCCCGTCCAAATGCCTAACAGCTACACTCTCATTGGTTCTCCCTCTTCCCTTTCATCCTCTGCCAAATTGGAAACCTGTGCGAACCAGGAGGTTAAAGGGGCTGTCTCTCCAAGTTGGGAGGTTAATAGTAAAGCAGATGGAAAGTCAAACCAGAGCACCAGGAGAGGGACTATTCGTTGAGTTTTAGAAACCTTTCGTATTCACAGTGTGTCCGTTCTCTAGGATTCCCGTACATGTTATAGCTGTAGTAATATTCCCTTCAACCTTGAGAGTTGGGACCCATGGAATGGGTGCCAGGCATTATTGCTTTAAAGGGTCTGCATTTGCTCACCCAATCTCACCAATCCTCTCAGTCCCAAGTGTCCCTCCTTATGCCACATCCAGCTGTCATTGTAGATAGGGTCATTCCAGGTTTCATCAGAGACCCTGAACGAATTGTAAAGAATTTCCCAGTTTTCTTGTTTTGTTTTAGAAATTCCTTTTTATAGTGGGTTTGAGCTGATTTTCGCTGCCATGTTTATGCCAGTCTAGACACACTTGATTCCCTTACGGAGACATATCAATACATAGGTTTTAAGATTCTTACTAGTCAGATATATTCCTCTGTGGGAAATAGGGAGTTTTGAGTCCCTTTCACTGAGGAAGGTGTAGGTCTTGTCTATTCCATAGTTGGTTTTTGGAACGGTACTTGTGCTTATAGCAAACTCTGGTTTTATGCATCACCCCACCTCTCCTTCCCCCTTAAGCAGGCATAAGATTGTTTTCTAAATGTGAGACACTGTTCTCTTTCCTAACTCAGTTCAAGTGTAGCCATGTTTACAGGATCTTCATAAGTGATATCTTATGATGTTTCTTTTTCTGTGTGACATATTTCACTTAGTATCATTGTACCTGAATCCACCCATTTTGCAGCTACTGGTCTTATGACATTGATTTCATGGCTGAGGGATATTCCATCGTACGTAAGTACCACAATTTTTTGAACCATTTTTATATTTCCTGGGATATTTAAGGTGTACCCAAGTTGAGGTCCTTGTAAGCAGTGCAGCCCTAAATTTTGGGGTGGCTCTGTCTTATTGATTTTCAGTTTTCCCAAGGTATATTCCCTAGACTGGAAGTGCCCTTGGCTCTGTAGCTCTGTTCCTTACTTGTTTTAGGGAACACAATGTACTCCTCCAGAGCGGAAGTTGGCAATTTACATCCCGCCCATCCGCATAACAAGGCTCCCTGTTCTCCAGGGCCTGTCTTGCCTTTCTGGTTTTTACACATTTTGTGGATGTCCCTTTTGACCGGTGGGAAGTGATACTTCTTTGTAGTGCAGATTTGCATTGCCCGCTTGCTTGCTTGGCCAAAAAGGGCCTATGCGTTTTCTCCTGAATATATTCAGGAGAAAACGCATACGCCCTTTTTGGCCAAGTGCATCATTGTCGAAGTTGTGCCCCTCTTCCTGTGCTTTAAAGGCGATTCCAACGTACCTCTTGAAATCTGTTTCCTGCTATTCTGCCTCACTCTCAAGTCCGCCTCGTTGCCTTCCCTCAACAGATTTTTGGACGATATTTGTCCTTTATTACTCGGCCAGTTTGTGAATTGCTGTGCCCCTGAGCTCCATTTTTCAAATCGTTTTTGGTGAGCTGAGCGCAAGTCCACCATTTTGGTTCAGGACCTCTGCTGGTTCCCGGTGGTGGTTGAGACTTTGGTTAATTCTTCTTCCTGCCGGGAAATTACAGTGATATGTGCCCGTCCAAATGCCTAACAGCTACATTCTCATTGCTTCTCCCTCTTCCCTTTCATCCTCTGCCAAATTGGCAACCTGTGCGAACAAGGAGGTTAAAGGGGCTGTCTCTCCAAGTTGGGAGGTTGATAGTAAAGCAGATGGAAAGTCAAACCGGAGCACCAGGAGAGGGACTATTCGTTGAGTTTTAGAAACCTTTCGTATTCACAGTGTGTCCGTTCTCTAGGTTTCCCGTACATGTTATAGCTGTAGTAATATGCCCTTCAACCTGGAGAGTTGGGACCCATGGAATGGGTGCCAGGCATTTGTGCTTTAATGGGTCTGCATTTGCTCACCCAATCTCACCAATCGTCTCAGTCCCAAGTGTCCCTCCTTATGCCACATCCAGCTGTCATTGTACATAGGGTCATTCCAGGTTTCATCAGAGACCCTGAAGGAATTGTAAAGAATTTCCCAGTTTTTTTGTTTTGTTTTTGAAATTCCTTTTTATAGTGGGTTTGAGCTGATTCTCGCTGCCATGTTTATGCCAGTCTAGACACACTTGATTCCCTTACGGAGACATATCAATACATAGGTTTTAAGATCTTTACTAGTCAGATATATTCCTCTGCGGGAAATATGGGGTTTTGAGTCCCTTTCACTGAGGAATGTGTAGGTCTTGTCTATTCCATAGTTGGTTTTTGGAACGGTACCTGTGCTTATAGCAAACTCTGGTTTTATGCATCACCCCACCTCTCCTTCCCCCTTAAGCAGGCATTAGAGTGTTTTCTAAATGTGAGACACTGTTCTCTTTCCTAACTCAGTTCAAGTGTAGCCATGTTTACAGGTTCTTCATAAGTGATATCTTATGATAAGTTTCTTTTTCTGTGTGACTTATTTCACTTAGAATCATCGTACCTGAATCCACCCATTTTGCTGCTACTGGTCTTATGACATTGATTTCATGGCTGAGGGATATTCCATTGTACGTAAGTACCACAATTTTTTAAACCATTTTTATATTTCCTGGGATATTTAATGTGTTCCCAAGTTGAGGTCCTTGTAAGCAGTGCAGCCCTAAATATTGGGGTGGCTCTGTCTTATTGATTTTCAGTTTTCCAAAGGTATATTCCCTAGACTGGAAGTGCCCTTGGCTCTGTAGCTCTGTTCTTTACTTGTTTTAGGGAACACAATGTACTCCACCAGAGCGGCAGTTGGCAATTTACATCCCGCCCATCAGCATAACAAGGCTCCCTGTTCTCCAGGGCCTGTCTTGCCTTTCTGGTTTTTACACATTTTGTGGATGTCCCTTTTGACCGGTGGGAAGTGATACTTCTTTGTAGTGCAGATTTGCATTGCCCGCTTGCTTGCTTGGCCAAAAAGGGCGTATGCGTTTTCTCCTGAATATATTCAGGAGAAAACGCATACGCCCTTTTTGGCCAAGTGCATCATTGTCGAAGTTGTGCCCCTCTTCCTGTGCTTTAAAGGAGATTCCAACGTACCTGTTGAAATCTGTTTCCTGCTATTCTGCCTCGCTTTCAGGTCCGCCTCGTTGCCTTCCCTCAACAGATTTTTGGACGACAGTTGTCCTTTATTACTCGGCCAGTTTGTGAATTGCTGTGCCCCTGAGCTCCATTTTTCAACTCGTTTTTGGTGAGCTGACCGCAAGTCCAACATTTTGGTTCAGGACCTATGCTGGTTCCCGGTGGGAGGCTGAGACTTTGGATAATTCTTCTTCCTGCCGGGAAATTACAGTGATATGTGCCCGTCCAAGTGCCTAACAGCTACTCTCTCATTGGTTCTCCCTCTTCCCTTTCATCCTCTGCCAAATTGGCAACCTGTGCGAACCAGGAGGTTAAAGGGGCTGTCTCTCCAAGTTGGGAGGTTGATAGTAAAGCAGATGGAAAGTCAAACCGGAGCACCAGGAGAGGGACTATTCGTTGAGTTTTAGAAACCTTTCGTATTCACAGTGTGTCCGTTCTCTGGGTTTCCCGTACATGTTATAGCTGTAGTAATATTCTCTTCAACCTGGAGAGTTGGGACCCATGGAATGGGTGCCAGGTATTTGTGCTTTAAAGTGTCTGCATTTGCTCACCCAATCTCACAAATCCTCTCAGTCCCAAGTGTCCCTCCTTATGCCACATCCAGCTCTCATTGTAGATAGGGTCATTCCAGGTTTCATCAGAGACCCTGAAGGAATTGTAAAGAATTTCCCAGTTTTTTTGTTTTGTTTTTGAAATTCCTTTTTATACTGGGTTTGAGCTGCTTCTCGCTGCCATGTTTATGCCAGTCTAGACACACTTGATTCCCTCATGGAGACATATCAATCCATAGGTTTTAAGATTCTTACTAGTCAGATATATTCCTCTGCGGGAAATATGGGGTTTTGAGTCCCTTTCACTGAGGAAGGTGTAGGTCTTGTCTATTCCATAGTTGGTTTTTGGAACGGTACCTGTGCTTATATCAAACTCTGGTTTTATGCATCACCCCACCTCTCCTTCCCCCTTAAGCAGGCATAAGAGTGTTTTCTAAATGTGAGACACTGTTCTCTTTCCTAACTAAGTTCAAGTGTAGCCATGTTTACAGGATCTTCATAAGTGATATCTTATGATAAGTTTCTTTTTCTGTGTGACTTATTTCACTTAGAATCATCGTACCTGAATCCACCCATTTTGCTGCTACTGGTCTTATGACATTGATTTCATGGCTGAGGGATATTCCATCGTACGTAAGTACCACAATTTTTTGAACCATTTTTATATTTCCTGGGATATTTAAGGTGTACCCAAGTTGAGGTCCTTGTAAGCAGTGCAGCCCTAAATTTTCGGGTGGCTCTGTCTTATTGATTTTCAGTTTTCCCAAGGTATATTCCCTAGACTGGAAGTGCCCTTGGCTCTGTAGCTCTGTTCCTTACTTGTTTTAGGGAACACAATGTACTCCTCCAGAGCGGAAGTTGGCAATTTACATCCCGCCCATCAGCATAACAAGGCTCCCTGTTCTCCAGGGCCTGTCTTGCCTTTCTGGTTTTTACACATTTTGTGGATGTCCCTTTTGACCGGTGGGAAGTGATACTTCTTTGTAGTGCAGATTTGCATTGCCCGCTTGCTTGCTTGGCCAAAAAGGGCCTATGCGTTTTCTCCTGAATATATTCAGGAGAAAACGCATACGCCCTTTTTGGCCAAGTGCATCATTGTCGAAGTTGTGCCCCTCTTCCTGTGCTTTAAAGGCAATTCCAACGTACCTCTTGAAATCTGTTTCGTGCTATTCTGCCTCGCTTTCAAGTCCGCCTCGTTGCCTTCCCTCAACAGATTTTTGGACGATATTTGTCCTTTATTACTCAGCCAGTTTGTGAATTGCTGTGCCCCTGAGCTCCATTTTTCAAATCGTTTTTGGTGAGCTGACCGCAAGTCCACCATTTTGGTTCAGGACCTCTGCTGGTTCCCGGTGGTGGTTGAGACTTTGGTTAATTCTTCTTCCTGCCGGGAAATTACAGTGATATGTGCCCGTCCAAATGCCTAACAGCTACATTCTCATTGGTTCTCCCTCTTCCCTTTCATCCTCTGCCAAATTGGAAACCTGTGCGAACCAGGAGGATAAAGGGGCTGTCTCTCCAAGTTGGGAGGTTGATAGTAAAGCAGATGGAAAGTCAAACCGGAGCACCAGGAGAGGGACTATTCGTTGAGTTTTAGAAACCTTTCGTATTCACAGTGTGTCCGTTCTCTAGGTTTCCCGTACATGTTATAGCTGTAGTAATATGCCCTTCAACCTGGAGAGTTGGGACCCATGGAATGGGTGCCAGGCATTTGTGCTTTAATGGGTCTGCATTTGCTCACCCAATCTCACCAATCGTCTCAGTCCCAAGTGTCCCTCCTTATGCCACATCCAGCTGTCATTGTACATAGGGTCATTCCAGGTTTCATCAGAGACCCTGAAGGAATTGTAAAGAATTTCCCAGTTTTTTTGTTTTGTTTTTGAAATTCCTTTTTATAGTGGGTTTGAGCTGATTCTCGCTGCCATGTTTATGCCAGTCTAGACACACTTGATTCCCTTACGGAGACATATCAATACATAGGTTTTAAGATTCTTACTAGTCAGATATATTCCTCTGCGGGAAATATGGGGTTTTGAGTCCCTTTCACTGAGGAATGTGTAGGTCTTGTCTATTCCATAGTTGGTTTTTGGAACGGTACCTGTGCTTATAGCAAACTCTGGTTTTATGCATCACCCGACCTCTCCTTCCCCCTTAAGCAGGCATTAGAGTGTTTTCTAAATGTGAGACACTGTTCTCTTTCCTAACTCAGTTCAAGTGTAGCCATGTTTACAGGTTCTTCATAAGTGATATCTTATGATAAGTTTCTTTTTCTGTGTGACTTATTTCACTTAGAATCATCGTACCTGAATCCACCCATTTTGCTGCTACTGGTCTTATGACATTGATTTCATGGCTGAGGGATATTCCATTGTACGTAAGTACCACAATTTTTTAAACCATTTTTATATTTCCTGGGATATTTAATGTGTTCCCAAGTTGAGGTCCTTGTAAGCAGTGCAGCCCTAAATATTGGGGTGGCTCTGTCTTATTGATTTTCAGTTTTCCAAAGGTATATTCCCTAGACTGGAAGTGCCCTTGGCTCTGTAGCTCTGTTCTTTACTTGTTTTAGGGAACACAATGTACTCCACCAGAGCGGCAGTTGGCAATTTACATCCCGCCCATCAGCATAACAAGGCTCCCTGTTCTCCAGGGCCTGTCTTGCCTTTCTGGTTTTTACACATTTTGTGGATGTCCCTTTTGACCGGTGGGAAGTGATACTTCTTTGTAGTGCAGATTTGCATTGCCCGCTTGCTTGCTTGGCCAAAAAGGGCGTATGCGTTTTCTCCTGAATATATTCAGGAGAAAACGCATACGCCCTTTTTGGCCAAGTGCATCATTGTCGAAGTTGTGCCCCTCTTCCTGTGCTTTAAAGGAGATTCCAACGTACCTGTTGAAATCTGTTTCCTGCTATTCTGCCTCGCTTTCAGGTCCGCCTCGTTGCCTTCCCTCAACAGATTTTTGGACGACAGTTGTCCTTTATTACTCGGCCAGTTTGTGAATTGCTGTGCCCCTGAGCTCCATTTTTCAACTCGTTTTTGGTGAGCTGACCGCAAGTCCAACATTTTGGTTCAGGACCTATGCTGGTTCCCGGTGGGAGGCTGAGACTTTGGATAATTCTTCTTCCTGCCGGGAAATTACAGTGATATGTGCCCGTCCAAGTGCCTAACAGCTACTCTCTCATTGGTTCTCCCTCTTCCCTTTCATCCTCTGCCAAATTGGCAACCTGTGCGAACCAGGAGGTTAAAGGGGCTGTCTCTCCAAGTTGGGAGGTTGATAGTAAAGCAGATGGAAAGTCAAACCGGAGCACCAGGAGAGGGACTATTCGTTGAGTTTTAGAAACCTTTCGTATTCACAGTGTGTCCGTTCTCTGGGTTTCCCGTACATGTTATAGCTGTAGTAATATTCTCTTCAACCTGGAGAGTTGGGACCCAAGGAATGGGTGCCAGGTATTTGTGCTTTAAAGTGTCTGCATTTGCTCACCCAATCTCACAAATCCTCTCAGTCCCAAGTGTCCCTCCTTATGCCACATCCAGCTCTCATTGTAGATAGGGTCATTCCAGGTTTCATCAGAGACCCTGAAGGAATTGTAAAGAATTTCCCAGTTTTTTTGTTTTGTTTTTGAAATTCCTTTTTATACTGGGTTTGAGCTGCTTCTCGCTGCCATGTTTATGCCAGTCTAGACACACTTGATTCCCTCATGGAGACATATCAATCCATAGGTTTTAAGATTCTTACTAGTCAGATATATTCCTCTGCGGGAAATATGGGGTTTTGAGTCCCTTTCACTGAGGAAGGTGTAGGTCTTGTCTATTCCATAGTTGGTTTTTGGAACGGTACCTGTGCTTATATCAAACTCTGGTTTTATGCATCACCCCACCTCTCCTTCCCCCTTAAGCAGGCATAAGAGTGTTTTCTAAATGTGAGACACTGTTCTCTTTCCTAACTAAGTTCAAGTGTAGCCATGTTTACAGGATCTTCATAAGTGATATCTTATGATAAGTTTCTTTTTCTGTGTGACTTATTTCACTTAGAATCATCGTACCTGAATCCACCCATTTTGCTGCTACTGGTCTTATGACATTGATTTCATGGCTGAGGGATATTCCATCGTACGTAAGTACCACAATTTTTTGAACCATTTTTATATTTCCCTGGATATTTAATGTGTACCCAAGTTGAGGTCCTTGTAAGCAGTGCAGCCCTAAATTTTGGGGTGGCTCTGTCTTATTGATTTTCAATTTTCCCAAGGTATATTCCCTAGACTGGAAGTGCCCTTGGCTCTGTAGCTCTGTTCTTTACTTGGTTTAGGGAACACAATGTACTCCTCCAGAGCGGCAGTTGGCAATTTACATCCCGCCCATCAGCATAACAAGGCTCCCAGTTCTCCAGGGCCTGTCTTGCCTTTCTGGTTTTTACACATTTTGTGGATGTCCCTTTTGACCGGTGGGAAGTGATACTTCTTTGTAGTGCAGATTTGCATTGCCCGCTTGCTTGCTTGGCCAAAAAGGGCGTATGCGTTTTCTCCTGAATATATTCAAGAGAAAACGCATACGCACTTTTTGGCCAAGTGCATCATTGTCGAAGTTGTGCCCCTCTTCCTGTGTTTTAAACGCGATTCCAACGTACCTCTTGAAATCTGTTTCCTGCTATTCTGCCTCGCTTTCAAGTCTGCCTCGTTGCCTTCCCTCAACAGATTTTTGGACGATAGTTGTCCTTTATTACTCGGCCAGTTTGTGAATTGCTGTGCCCCTGAGCTCCATTTTTCAACTCGTTTTTGGTGAGCTGACCGCAAGTACAAAATTTTGGTTCAGGACCTATGCTGGTTCCCGGTGGGGGGCTGAGACTTTGGATAATTCTTCTTCCTGCCGGGAAATTACAGTGATATGTGCCCGTCCAAGTGCCTAACAGCTACTCTCTCATTGGTTCTCCCTCTTCCCTTTCATCCTCTGCCAAATTGGAAACCTGTGCGAACCAGGAGGTTAAAGGGGCTGTCTCTCCAAGTTGGGAGGTTGATAGTAAAGCAGATGGAAAGTCAAACCGGAGCGCCAGGAGAGGGACTATTCGTTGCGTTTTAGAAACCTTTCGTATTCACAGTGTGTCCGTTCTCTAGGTTTCCCGTACATGTTATAGCTGTAGTAATATTCCCTTCAACCTGGAGAGTTGGGACCCATGGAATGGGTGCCATGAATTATTGCTTTAAAGGGTCTGCAATTGCTCTCCCAATCTCACCAATCCTCTCAGTCCCAAGTGTCCAGCCTTATGACACATCCAGCTGTCGTTGTAGATAGGGTCATTCTAAGTTTCATCGGAGACCCTGAAAGAATTGTGAAGAATTTCCCAGTTTTTTTGTTTTGTTTTTAAATTCCTTTTTATAGTGGGTTTGAGCTGATTCTCGCTGCCATGTTTATGCCAGTCTAGACACACTTGTTTCCCTCACGGAGACATATCAATCCATAGGTTTTAATATTCTTACTAGTCAGATATATTCCTCTGCGGGAAATATGGGGTTTTGAGTCCCTTTCACTGAGGAAGGTGTAGGTCTTGTCTATTCCATAGTTGGTTTTTGGAACGGTACCTGTGCTTATATCAAACTCTGGTTTTATGCATCACCCCACCTCTCCTTCCCCCTTAAGCAGGCATAAGAGTGTTTTCTAAATGTGAGACACTGTTCTCTTTCCTAACTCAGTTCAAGTGTAGCCATGTTTACAGGATCTTCATAAGTGATATCTTATGATAAGTTTCTTTTTCTGTGTGACTTATTTCACTTAGAATCATCGTACCTGAATCCACCCATTTTGCTGCTATTGGTCTTATGACATTGATTTCATGGCTGAGGGATATTCCATCGTACGTAAGTACCACAATTTTTTGAACCATTTTTATATTTCCTGGGATATTTAAGGTGTACCCAAGTTGAGGTCCTTGTAAGCAGTGCAGCCCTAAATTTTGGGGTGGCTCTGTCTTATTGATTTTCCTTTTACCCAAGTTATATTCCCTAGACTGGAAGTGCCCTTGGCTCTGTAGCTCTGTTCTTTACTTGTTTTAGGGAACACAATGTACTCCTCCAGAGAGGCAGTTGTCAATTTACATCCCGCCCATCAGCATAACAAAGCTCCCTGTTCTCAAGGGCCTGTCTTGCCTTTCTGGTTTTTACACATTTTGTGGATGTCCCTTTTGACCGGTGGGAAGTGATACTTCTTTGTAGGGCAGATTTGCATTGCCCGCTTGCTTGCTTGGGCAAAAAGGACGTATGCGTTTTCTCCTGAATATATTCAGGAGAAAACGCATACGCACTTTTTGGCCAAGTGCATCATTGTCGAAGTTGTGCCCCTCTTCCTGTGCTTTAAAGGCGATTCCAACGTACCTCTTGAAATCTGTTTCCTGCTAATCTGCCTCGCTTTCAAGTCCGCCTCGTTGCCTTTCCTCAACAGATTTTTGGACGATAGTTGTCCTTTATTACTCGGCCAGCCTGTGAATTGCTGTGTCCCTGAGCTCCATTTTTCAACTCATTTTTGGTGAGCTGACCGCAAGTCAATAATTTTGGTTCCGGACCTATGCTGGTTCCCGGTGGGGGACTGAGACTTTGGATAATTCTTCGTCCTGCCGGGAAATTATAGTGATATGTGCCCGTCCAAGTGCCTAACAGCTACTCTCTCATTGGTTCTCCCTCTTCCCTTTCATCCTCTGCCAAATTGGCAACCTGTGCGAACCGGGAGGTTAAAGCGGCTGTCTCTCCAAGTTGGGAGGTTGATAGTAAAGGAGATGGAAAGTCAAACCGGAGCACCAGGAGAGGGACTATTCGTTGAGTTTTAGAAACCTTTCGTATTCATACTGTGTCCGTTCTCTAGGTTTCCCTTACATGTTATAGCTGTAGTAATATTCCCTTCAACCTGGAGAGTTGGGACCCATGGAATGGGTGTCAGGCATTTGTGCTTTAAAGGGTCTGCATTTGCTCACCCAATCTCACCAATCCTCTCAGTCCCAAGTGTCCAGCCTTATGCCCCATCCAGCTGTCATTGTAGATAGTGTCATTCCAGGGTTCATCACAGACCCTGAAGGAATTGTAAAGAATTTCCCAGTTTTTTTGTTTTGTTTTTGAAATTCCTTTTTATAGTGGGTTTGAGCTGATTCTCGCTGCCATGTTTATGCCAGTCTAGACACACTTGATTCCCTTATGGAGATATATCAATACATAGGTTTTAAGATTCTTACTAGTCAGATATATTCCTCTGCGGGAAATATGGGGTTTTGAGTCCCTTTCACTGAGGAAGGTGTAGGTCTTGTCTATTCCATAGTTGGTTTTTGGAACGGTACCTGTGCTTATATCATACTCTGGTTTTATGCATCACCCCACCTCTCCTTCCCCATTAAGCAGGCATAAGAGTGTTTTCTCAATGTGAGACACTGTTCTCTTTCCTAACTCAGTTCAAGTGTAGCCATGTTTACAGGATCTTCATAAGTGATATCTTATGATAAGTTTCTTTTTCTGTGTGACTTATTTCACTTAGAATCATCGTACCTGAATCCACCCATTTTGCTGCTACTGGTCTTATGACATTGATTTCATGGCTGAGGGATATTCCATCGTACGTAAGTACCACAATTTTTTGAACCATTTTTATATTTCCTGGGATATTTAAGGTATACCCAAGTTGAGGTCCTTGTAAGCAGTGCAGCCCTAAATTTTGGGGTGGCTCTGTCTTATTGATTTTCAGTTTTCCCAAGGTATATTCCCTAGACTGGAAGTGCCCTTGGCTCTGTAGCTCTGTTGTTTACTTGTTTTAGGGAACACAATGCACTCCTCCAGAGAGGCAGTTGGCAATTTACATCCCGCCCATCAGCATAACAAGGCTCCCAGTTCTCCAGGGCCTGTCTTGCCTTTCTGGTTTTTACACATTTTACCGATGTCCCTTTTGACCGGTTGGAAGTGATACTTCTTTGTAGTGCAGATTTGCATTGTGCGGTTGCTTGGTTGGCCAAAATGGGCGCATGCGTTTTCTCCTGAATATATTCAGGAGAAAACACATGCACACTTTATGGACAATTCCATAGTTGTCGAAGTTTTGATGCTTTTCCTCTGTTTAAAGGCGATTCCAATGTACTTCTGGAAATCTGTTTCGTGCACTTCTGTCTCATTTTCAAGTCTGCCTCATGGCTTTCTCTCAACAGATTTTTGGAAGAGAGTAGTCCCTTATAACTCTGCAAGTTAGTGAATTGCTGTGCCCCTGAGCTCCATTTTTCAACTTGCGTTTTTGTAGGCTGACTGCCAATCCACAATTTTGCTTCAGTACCTATACTGGTTCCATTGGGGAGGCTGGCTCAGAGTTTGTTAATTCTTCTTCATTACGGGAATTTAGAGTGACATGTGGCCATCCAAATGCCTACAGCTACTCTCTAATTGTTTCTCCCTCTTCCCTTATATCCTCTGCAAAACGTGTCAACTGTGCGAACCAGGAGGTTAAGGTGCTGACTCTCCAATTTGGGAGATTGATACTAAAGCAGTTGGAATGTCAAAGTGGTGCACAAGGAGAGAAAAAAATTAGTAGAGTTTTAGAAACCTTTCACCATCAGATGGTGTCCATTCTCTAGGTTTCCCATACATGTTATAACTGTAGTGATATTCCCTTCTAACTGGAGAGTTGGGAACCATGGAATGGGTGCCAGGTATTATTGCTTTAAACGGTCTGCATTTTCTCACCAAATCTCACCAATCCTCACAGTCCCAAGTGACCAGCCTTATGCCACATCCAGCTGTCGTTGTAGATAGGGTCATTCTAAGTTTCATCAGAACCCCTGAAGGTATTGTGTAAGAATTTCACTATTTATTTGTTTTGTTTTGAAATTCATTTTTATAGTGGGTTTGAACTGATTCTCACTGCCGTGTTTATGTCGTTCTAGACACACTTGGTTACCTTATGGAGACATATCAATACATAGGTTTTAAGATTCTTACTAGTCAGATATACTACTCTGCGGGGAATAGGGGTGTTGAGCCCCATTCAGTGAGGAAAGAGTTGGTCTTCTCTATTCTGTATTTCGATTATGCCACCGTACCTGTGCTAATATCAAACACTGGTTTTATGCATCACCCCACCTCTCCTTTCCTCTTGAGCAGGCATAAGAGTGTTTTCTAAATGTGAGACTCTTCTCTTTCCTAATTCAGTTCATGTGTAGCCATGTTTACAAGACCTTCATAAGTGATATCTTATGATAAGTTTCTTTTTCTGTGTGACTTATTTCAGTTAGAATCATCGTACATGAATCCACTCATTATGCTGATACTGGCCTTATGACATTGATTTCATGGCTGAGGGATATTCCATCGTACGTATGTACCACAATTTCTTTACAATTTTTGTCTTTCCTGGGATATTTAAGGTGTCCCGAAGTCGAGGTTCTTGTAAGCAGTGCTGCCCTATATTTTGGGTTGGCTGTGTCTTATTGATTTTCAATTTTCCCAAGGTATATTCCCATGACTGGAAGTGCCTTAGGTTGTGAAGCTCTGTTGTTTAATTCTTTTAGGGAACACAATGCACTCCTCCAGAGTGGCTGTTGTCAATCTACATCCCACCCATCAGCATAACAAGGCTCTCTGTTCTCCAGAGCCCCTCTTGCCTTTCTGGTTTTTACACATTTTACGGATATCCCTTTTGACTGGTGGGAAGTGATACTTCTTTGTAGTGCAGATTTGCATGGTGCAGTTGCTTGGTTGGCCAAAATGGGTATATGCGTTTTCTCCTGAATGTATTCAGGGGAAAACACATGCGCCCTTTATGGACAATTCCATAATTGTCGAAGTTGTGATGCTTTTCCTGTGTTTAAAGGCGATTCCAATGTACTTCTGGAAATCTGTTTCGTGCAAATCTCCCTCATTTTCAAGTCCGCCTCATGGCTTTTCGTCAACAGATTTTTGGAAGAGAGTAGTCCTGTATAACTCTGCAAGTTAGTGAATTGCTGTGCCCCTGAGCTCCATTTTTCAACTTGTGTTTTTGTGAGCTGACCGTAAACCCACAATTTTGCTTCAGGACCTATACTAGTTATTGTGGTGGGGCAGGCTGAGAGTTTGGTTAATTCTTCTTCGTGACGGGAAATTAGAGTGACATGTGGTCGTCCAAATGCCTACAGCTACTCTCTCATTGGTTCTCCCTCTTCCCTTATATCCTCTGCACAATGGGCCAACTGTGCGAACCAGGAGGTTATAGGGGCTGACTCTCCAAGTTGGGAGATTGATATTAAGGCAGTTGGAATGTCAAGCTGCAGCACATGGAGAGAAAAAAATTAGTAGAGTTTTAGAAACCTTTCACCATCAGATGGTGTCCATTCTCTAGGTTTCCCATACATGTTATAACTGTAGTGATATTCCCTTCTACCTGGAGAGTTGGGAACCATGGAATCAGTGGCAGGCATTATTGCTTTAAAGCGTCTGCATTTTCACACCCAATCTCACCAATCCTCTCAGTCCCAAGTGAACAGCCTTATGCCACATCCAGCTGTTGTTGTAGATAGGGTCATTCCAAGTTCCATCAGAACCCCTGAAGGTATTGTGTAAGAATTTCACTGTTTCTTTGTTTTGTTTTGAAATTCCTTTTTATAGTGGGTTTGAGCTGATTCTCACTGCCGTGTTTATGTCATTCTAGACACACTTGGTTCCCTTATGGAGACATATCAATACATAGGTTTTAAGATACTTACTCGTCAGATATATTTCTCTGTGGGGAATAGGGATGTTGAGTCCCATTCACTGAGGAAGGAGTCGGGCTTGTCTCTTCTGTATTTGGATTATGGAACGGTACCTGTGTTAATATCAAACTCTGGTTTTGTGAGTCTCCCCACCTCTCCTTCCCCCTTAAGCAAGCATAAGAGTGTTTTCTAAATCTTAGACTCTGTTCTCTTTCCTAATTCAGTTCATATGTAGCCAGGTTTACATTCCCTTCATAAGTGATATCTTATATCAGAATGCACCATGGCCCTTGTCATAATAATGCTCCATGACCCCTGTCATCACAATGCTCCATTCCCTGGTTATCACAATGCTCCATGTCCCTTGTCATAACAATTCTCCACGTACTTGTCATCACAATGCTACATGACACTTCTCATCACAAAGTTACATGCTCGTTTCATCACAATTCTCCATGCACTTGTCATTGCAATGTTCCATGACCCCTGTCATAGCAAGCTCCAAGTGTTTGTCATCACAATGTTTCACGACTTTATCATCAAAATTCTCAATGGCACTTTTCATCACAATGTTCCGTACCCTTGTCATCACAATGCTCCATGTCCTTGTCATCACAATGCTCCATGACCCCTGTCATCACAATGCTCCCTGACACCTGTCATCACAATGCTTCATGCCCCTTGTCATTACAGTGCTCCATGATGCTCGTCATCACAATTACCCAAGGTCTTCTCATCACAATGCTCCACGGTTTTGCCATCACAATGCTCCATGCCCTGGTCATCTCAAAGCTCAATGTCCCTTGTCCTCACAATTCTCCACGTCCTTGTCATCACAATGCTCCTTGGCACTTCTCATCACAATGTTATATGCTCTTGTCATAACAATACTCCATGCACTTGTCATCGCAATGCTCCATGACCCCTGTCATAGGAAGCTCCATGCGCTTGTCATCACAATGTTTCATGACATGGACATTAAAATTATCAATGGCCCTTGTCATCTCAATGCTCCATGCGCTTATCATCACAATGCTCCTTTACCTTTGTCACAAAAATCCTCCATGACACTTGGCATCACAATGCTCCGTGCTATTGTCATCACAATGGAACATGACATATGTCATCACAATGCTCCCTGACACCTGGCTTCACAATACTCCATGACCTTGTCATCACAATGCTCCATGCCCTTGTCATCACAATGTGCCATGCCCACTGTCATCAAAATAAGCCATGATACTTGTCAGACCAAAGCTCCATGCCACCTTTCATCACAATGCTCCATGAACCCTGTCATCAAAATTCACCATGCCCATCATCATAATGCTTCATGCTCTTGTCATCACAATGAAATCAAAATGCTCTATGACCTCTGTCATCACAATGCTCCAAACCCTTGTGATCACAATGTTCCATAACACTTGTCATCACAATACCCCATGACGCTACTCATCACAATTATCCATGGACTTCTCATCACAATGCACCATGACATTTGTCATCACAATGCGCAATACACATGTCATCACAATGCTCCCTGACTCTTGCCATCAGTATGCTCCCTGAACCCTTTCATGACAAGGCTCCATGCCTTTTTCATCACAATGATCCATGCCATTTTCATCACAATGCTCCAAGACCCCTGTAATCACAATGCTCCATGCCCTTGTCATCACAAAGCTCCATGATGCATGTCATCAGAATGCTCCATGGCCTTCTCATCACAATGCTCCATGCCCTTGTCATCACAATGCTCCAATACCCCTGTAATCACAATGGTCCATGCCACTTTTCATCAGAATGCTCCATGAGACTTGTCATCACAAGGCTCTATGGTCTTCTCATCACAATGCTCCAGGACATTGTCATCAAAATGCCCCATTCCCTTATCATCACAATGCTCCATGACACCTGTCATCACAATACTCCATGAGCATTTTCAGCCCAATGCTCCATGACCTTCTCATCACAATGCTCCATGACCAATATCATCACAATTCTCCATGACCACAGTCATCACAACGCTCAATATCACCTGACAACACAATGATCCGGGACTCTTGTCATCACAATGCTCCATTCCCTAGTCATCACAATGCTCCATGACGCCTGTCATCACAATACTCCATGAACATTTTCAGCCCAATGCTCCATGACACTTGTCATCACAATGATGCATGCCCTTGTCATCCCAATGCTCCATGACCCCTGTAATCACAATGCTCCATGACGCTTGTCATCACAGTGCTCCATGACACCTGTCATCACAATGCTCCATGCTTTTGTCAGCAAAATGCTACATGACCTTGTCATTACAATGTTCTATGCACTTGTCATCACAATACTCCATTACCATTGCCATCACAATCCTCCATGAAACTTGGGATCACATTGCTCCATGCCCTTGTAATCACAATGCTCCATGCTCCTTGAAATCAAAATTCTCCATGACCTCTGTCATCACAATGCTCCAACCCTTGTGATCACAATGTTCCATAACACTTGTCATCACAATACCCCATGACGCTACTCATCACAATTATCCATGGACTTCTCATCACAATGCACCATGACATTTGTCATCACAATGCGCAATACACATGTCATCACAATGCTCCCTGACTCTTGCCATCAGTATGCTCCCTGAACCCTTTCATGACAAGGCTCCATGCCTTTTTCATCACAATGATCCATGCCATTTTCATCACAATGCTCCAAGACCCCTGTAATCACAATGCTCCATGCCCTTGTCATCACAAAGCTCCATGATGCATGTCATCAGAATGCTCCATGGCCTTCTCATCACAATGCTCCATGCCCTTGTCATCACAATGCTCCAAGACCCCTGTAATCACAATGGTCCATGCCCCTTTTCATCAGAATGCTCCATGAGACATGTCATCACAGGGCTCCATGGTCTTCTCATCACAATGCTCCAGGACATTGTCATCAAAATGCCCCATTCCCTTATCATCACAATGCTCCATGACCCCTGTCATCACAATACTCCATGAACATTTTCAGCCCAATGCTCCATGACCTTCTCATCACAATGCTCCATGACCAATATCATCACAATTCTCCATGACCACAGTCATCACAACGCTCAATATCACCTGACAACACAATGATCCGGGACTCTTGTCATCACAATGCTCCATTCCCTAGTCATCACAATGCTCCATGACGCCTGTCATCACAATACTCCATGAACATTTTCAGCCCAATGCTCCATGACACTTGTCATCACAATGATGCATGCCCTTGTCATTCCCAATGCTCCATGACCCCTGTAATCACAATGCTCCGTGACGCTTGTCATCACAGTGCTCCATGACACCTGTCATCACAATGCTCCATGCCTTTGTCAGCAAAATGCTACATGACCTTGTCATTACAATGTTCTATGCACTTGTCATCACAATACTCCATTACCATTGCCATCACAGTCCTCCATGAACCTTGGGATCACATTGCTCCATGCCCTTGTCATCACAATGCTCCATGCTCCTTGAAATCAAAATGATCCATGACCTCTGTCATCACAATGCTCCAAACCCTTGTGATCACAATGTTCCATAACACTTGTCATCACAATGCTCCATGATGCCTGTCATCACAATACTCCATGCCCTTTTCATCACAATGCTCCATGACCTTTGTCATCACAATTCTCGATACACTTGTCATCACAATGCTCCCTGACACTTGTCGTCAGAATGCTCCTTGAACCCTGTCACAAAAAGGCTCCATGCCTTTTTCATCAAAATGCACCATGCCATTTTCAACACAATGCTCCATGCCATTGTCATCAAAATACTCCACAAGCTTGTCATCAGAATGCTCCATGTCCCTTGTCATCACAATTTTCCATGCACTTGTCAGCACAATGCTCCCTGACCCTTGTCATCACAATGCTCCAAGCCATTGTCATCACAATGCTCCATTACCTTTGTCATCAGAATCCTCCATGACACTTGGCATCACAATGCTCCATGGCATTGTCATCACAATGGGCCATTACATATGTCATCACAATGCTCCCTGACACCTGTCTTCACAATAATGAATGACCTGGTCATCACAATGCTCCATGCCCTTGTCATCACAATGCGCCATTCCAACTGTCATCGCAATAAGCCATGAAACTTATTAGACCAATGCTCCATGCCCTTGTCATCACAATGCCCCATGCCCTTGTTATCACAATGTTCCATGACCCCTGTCATCACAATGCTCCTTGACTCCAGTCATCACAAGGCTTCATGACCTTTGTCATCACAGTGGTCCATGCCCTTGTCATCAACAGTCTCTGTGACCTTTTTAACCACAATGCTTCATGAACTTTTCATCACAATGCCCTTTGACCCTTGTCATCACAATGCTCTATGCCTTTCTCACCACAATGCTCCATGACCCTTGTCATAACAATGCTGCATGCGCTTGTCAGCACAATGCTCCATGACCCATGTCATCACAATGCACCATGCGCTTGTCGTCACTGTGCTCCACAATCTTGTCATCACAATGCTCCATAAACCTTGTCATCACAATGCTCCATGCACTTCAAATCAAAATGCTCTCTCACCACTGATATCACAATGTTACATCACTATTCATCACAATACTCCCTCAACCCTGTCATCACAATGTTCCATGACTCCTGTCATCACAATGCTACATGCACTTATCATCACAATGTTTGATGATCCCTGACATCACAATGTTCCATAACCCCTGTCATCAAACTGCTCCATGACCCTTTTCATCAAAATGCTCCATGACCCCTAACATCACAACGTTACATAACACCTCTCATCAAAATGTTCCATGACCCTTTTCATCAAATTGGTCCATGACAATGTCATCACAATGCTCCCTACCCTTCTCATCACAATGCACCACGCCCATGTCATCAAAATGCTCCATGACCTTTGTCATCACAAAGCTCCATGACCCTTGGCATCACAATGCTCCATGC
Organism: Hyperoodon ampullatus; assembly: GCF_949752795.1. Taxonomy (NCBI): domain Eukaryota; kingdom Metazoa; phylum Chordata; class Mammalia; order Artiodactyla; family Ziphiidae; genus Hyperoodon; species Hyperoodon ampullatus. Next base: position 987,857 of record NW_027640595.1, on the reverse strand, counting down.
CATTGTCATCACAATACTCCATGAAACCTCTCATCACATTGTTCCATGCAATTGTCATCAAAAAGCTCCATGGTGCTTGTCATCACACTGCTCGATGCCCTTCTCATCACAATGCTCCATGCTCTTGTCATTACAATCCTCCATGACCCATGTATCACTGTGTTCCGTGCCCTTGTCATCACAATGCTCCATGCCCACTCTCATCACAATAATCCATGAAACTTTTCAGACAAATGTTCCATGCCCTTGTCATCACAATGCTCCGTTACCCCTGTCATAACAATGCTCCATGACACCTGCCATCACAACATTCCACGGCCTTGTCATCACAAGGCTCCATGACCCTTGTCATCACAATGCTCCAAGACCCCTGTAATCACAGTGCTACATGCCCTTGTCATCACAAAGCTCAATGATGCATGTCATCAGAATGCTCCATGCCCTTGCCATCACAATGCTCCATTACCCCTGTGATAACAATGCTCCATGACCCCTGCCATCACGATGTTCCATGGCCTTGTCATCACAAGGCTCCATGACCCTTCTCATCACAATGCTCCAAGACACCTGTAATCACAATGCTCCATGTCCCTTTTTATCTCAATGATCCATGAACCCTGTCATCACAATGCACCATGCCCATCATCATAATGCTTCAGGCTATTGTCATCACAATGAAATCAAAATGCTCCATGACCTCTGTCATAACACTGCTCCAAACCCTTGTGATCACAATATTCCATAACACTTGTCATCACAATGCCCCATGACGCTCGTCATCACAATGCCCCATGACGCTCGTCATCACAATTATCTATGGTCTTCTCTTCACAATGCTCCATGAGCTTTGTCATCACAATGCTCAATACACTTGTCATCAAAATGCTCCCTGACACTTGTTCTCTGTATGCTCCTTGAACCCTGTCATGACAAGGCTCCATGCCTTTTTCATCACAATGATCCATGCCTTTTTCATCACAATGCACCAAGACGCCTGTAATTACAATGCTCCATGCCCTTGTCATCACAAAGCTCAATGACGCATGTCATCAGACTGCTCCTTGGCCTTCTCATCACAATGCTCCATGCCCTTGTCATCACAATTTTCCAAGACACTCTAATCACAATGCTCCATGCCCCTTTTCATCAGTATGCTCCATGAGACTTGTCTCACAAGGCTCCATGGATTTCTCATCATAATGCTCCAGCACCTTGTCATCACAATGCTTCACGACCTTGTCATGAAAATTTTCAATGGCCCTTGTCATCATAATGCTCCAAGCCCTAGTCATCACAATGCTCCATTATATTTGTCATCACAATCCTCCATTACATTTGGCATCACAATGCTCCATACCATTGTCATCGCAATGGACCATGACATATGTCATCGCAATGCTCCCTGACACCTGTCTTCACAATACTCCATGCCCTTCTCATCACAATGCCCCATGCCCTTGTCATCACAATGCCCCATGCCCACTGTCATCACAATAATCTATTAAACTTGTCAGACCAATGCTCCATGCCCCTGTCATCACAATGCTCCATGCCCTTGTCATCACAATGCTCCATGACCCTTGTCATCACAATGCTCTGTGACTCCAGTCATCACAATGCTTCATAACATTTGTCATCACAGTGGTCCATGCCCACATCATCACAAGGCTCTGTGACCTTTGTAACCACAATACTCCATGAACTTTTCATCACAATGCTACGTGACCCTTGTCATCACAATGCTCCATGCCCTTGTCATCACAAAGCTCCATGATGCATGTCATCAGAATGCTCCATGGCCTTCTCATCACAATGCTCCATGCCCTTGTCATCACAATGCTCCAAGACCCCTGTAATCACAATGGTCCATGCCCCTTTTCATCAGAATGCTCCATGAGACTTGTCATCACAAGTCTCCATAGTCTTCTCATCACAATGCTCCAGGACATTGTCATCAAAATGCCCCATTCCCTTATCATCACAATGCTCCATGACCCCTGTCATCACAATACTCCATGAACATTTTCAGCCCAATGCTCCATGACCTTCTCATCACAATGCTCCATGACCAATATCATCACAATTCTCCATGACCACAGTCATCACAACGCTCAATATCACCTGACAACACAATGATCCGGGACTCTTGTCATCACAATGCTCCATTCCCTAGTCATCACAATGCTCCATGACGCCTGTCATCACAATACTCCATGAACATTTTCAGCCCAATGCTCCATGACACTTGTCATCACAATGATGCATGCCCTTGTCATCCCAATGCTCCATGACCCCTGTAATCACAATGCTCCGTGACGCTTGTCATCACAGTGCTCCATGACACCTGTCATCACAATGCTCCATGCCTTTGTCAGCAAAATGCTACAAGACCTTGTCATTACAATGTTCTATGCACTTGTCATCACAATACTCCATTACCATTGCCATCACAATCCTCCATGAACCTTGGGATCACATTGCTCCATGCCCTTGTCATCACAATGCTCCATGCTCCTTGAAATCAAAATGATCCATGACCTCTGTCATCACAATGCTCCAAACCCTTGTGATCACAATGTTCCATAACACTTGTCATCACAATGCTCCATGATGCCTGTCATCACAATACTCCATGCCCTTTTCATCACAATGCTCCATGACCTTTGTCATCACAATTCTCGATACACTTGTCATCACAATGCTCCCTGACACTTGTCGTCAGAATGCTCCTTGAACCCTGTCACAAAAAGGCTCCATGCCTTTTTCATCAAAATGCACCATGCCATTTTCAACACAATGCTCCATGCCATTGTCATCAAAATACTCCACAAGCTTGTCATCAGAATGCTCCATGTCCCTTGTCATCACAATTTTCCATGCACTTGTCAGCACAATGCTCCCTGACCCTTGTCATCACAATGCTCCAAGCCATTGTCATCACAATGCTCCATTACCTTTGTCATCAGAATCCTCCATGACACTTGGCATCACAATGCTCCATGGCATTGTCATCACAATGGGCCATTACATATGTCATCACAATGCTCCCTGACACCTGTCTTCACAATAATGAATGACCTGGTCATCACAATGCTCCATGCCCTTGTCATCACAATGCGCCATTCCAACTGTCATCGCAATAAGCCATGAAACTTATTAGACCAATGCTCCATGCCCTTGTCATCACAATGCCCCATGCCCTTGTTATCACAGTGTTCCATGACCCCTGTCATCACAATGCTCCGTGACTCCAGTCATCACAAGGCTTCATGACCTTTGTCATCACAGTGGTCCATGCCCTTGTCATCAACAGTCTCTGTGACCTTTTTAACCACAATGCTTCATGAACTTTTCATCACAATGCTCCATGACCCTTGTCATCACAATGCTCCATGCGCTTGTCAGCACAATGCTCCATGACCCATGTCATCACAATGCACCATGCACTTGTCGTCACAGTGCTCCACAATCTTGTCATCACAATGCTCCATAAACCTTGTCATCACAATGCTCCATGCACTTCAAATCAAAATGCTCTCTCACCACTGATATCACAATGTTACATCACTATTCATCACAATACTCCCTCAACCCTGTCATCACAATGTTCCATGACTCCTGTCATCACAATGCTACATGCACTTATCATCACAATGTTTGATGATCCCTGACATCACAATGTTCCATAACCCCTGTCATCAAACTGCTCCATGACCCTTTTCATCAAAATGATCCATGACCCCTAACATCTCAATGTTACATAACGCCTCTCATCAAAATGTTCCATGACACTTTTCATCAAATTGGTCCATGACAATGTCATCACAATGCTCGCTACCCTTCTCATCACAATGCACCACGCCCTTGTCATCAAAATGCTCCATGACCTTTGTCATCACAAAGCTCCATGACCCTTGGCATCACAATGCTCCATGCCATTGTCATCACAATACTCCATGAAACCTCTCATCACATTGTTCCATGCAATTGTCATCAAAAAGCTCCATGGTGCTTGTCATCACACTGCTCGATGCCCTTCTCATCACAATGCTCCATGCCCTTGTCATTACAATCCTCCATGACCCATGTATCACTGTGTTCCGTGCCCTTGTCATCACAATGCTCCATGCCCACTCTCATCACAATAATCCATGAAACTTTTCAGACAAATGTTCCATGCCCTTGTCATCACAATGCTCCATTACCCCTGTCATAACAATGCTCCATGACCCCTGCCATCACAACGTTCCACGGCCTTGTCATCACAAGGCTCCATGACCCTTGTCATCACAATGCTCCAAGACCCCTGTAATCACAGTGCTACATGCCCTTGTCATCACAAAGCTCCATGATGCATGTCATCAGAATGCTCCATGCCCTTGCCATCACAATGCTCCATTACCCCTGTGATAACAATGCTTCATGACCACTGCCATCACGATGTTCCATGGCCTTGTCATCACAAGGCTCCATGACCCTTCTCATCACAATGCTCCAAGACACCTGTAATCACAATGCTCCATGTCCCTTTTTATCTCAATGATCCATGAACCCTGTCATCACAATGCACCATGCCCATCATCATAATGCTTCAGGCTATTGTCATCACAATGAAATCAAAATGCTCCATGACCTCTGTCATAACACTGCTCCAAACCCTTGTGATCACAATATTCCATAACACTTGTCATCACAATGCCCCATGACGCTCATCATCACAATTATCTATGGTCTGCTCTTCACAATGCTCCATGACTTTTGTCATCACAATGCTCAATACACGTGTCATCAAAATGCTCCCTGACACTTGTTCTCTGTATGCTCCTTGAACCCTGTCATGACAAGGCTCCATGCCTTTTTCACCACAATGATCCATGCCTTTTTCATCACAATGCTCCAAGACGCCTGTAATTACAATGCTCCATGCCCTTGTCATCACAAAGCTCAATGACGCATGTCATCAGACTGCTCCTTGGCCTTCTCATCACAATGCTCCATGCCCTTGTCATCACAATTTTCCAAGACACTCTGAGACTTGTCTCACAAGGCTCCGTGGTTTTCTCATCACAATGCTCCAGCACCATGTCATCACAATGCTTCACGACCTTGTCATGAAAGTTTTCAATGGCCCTTGTCATCATAATGCTCCAAGCCCTAGTCATCACAATGCTCCATTTTATTTATCATCACAATCCTCCATTACATTTGGCATCACAATGCTCCATGCCATTGTCATCGCAAGGGACCATGACATATGTCATCACAATGCTCCCTGACACCTGTCTTCACAATACTCCATGCCCTTCTCATCACAATGCCCCATGCCCTTGTCATCACAATGCCCCATGCCCACTGTCATCACAATAATCTATTAAACTTGTCAGACCAATGCTCCATGCCCCTGTCATCACAATGCTCCATGCCCTTGTCATCACAATGCTCCATGACCCCTGTCATCACAATGCTCTGTGACTCCAGTCATCACAATACTTCATAACATTTGTCATCACAGTGGTCCATGCCCACATCATCACAAGGCTCTGTGACCTTTGTAACCACAATACTCCATGAACTTTTCATCACAATGCTCCGTGACCCTTGTCATCACAATGTTCCATGCCTTTGTCAGAACAATGCTCCATGACCCTTGTCATCACAATGTGCCACGTTATTTTCATCACAACGGTCCACAACCTTGTCATCGTAATGCTCCATAAACCTTGTAATCACAATGCTCCATGCACTTCTCATCAAAATGCTCTCTCAACAGAGATATCACAATGTTCCATCACTAGTCATCACAATTCACCCGCACCCCTGTAATCACAATGTTCCATGACCCTTGTCATCACAATGCTACATCCCCCTATCATCACAATGTTCCATGACCCCTGACATCACAATGTTCCATAACCCCTGTCATCAAAATGCTCCATGACCCTTTTCATCCCAAAGCTCCATGACCCCTGACATCACAATGTTCCATAACCCCTGTCATCAAAATGCTCCATGACCCTTTTCATCCCAAAGCTCCATGACCCTTGACATCACAATGTTCTATAACCCCTGTCATCAAAATGTTCCATTACACTTTTCATCAAATTGCTGCATGACCCTGTCATCAAAATGATCCCTGGCCTTCTCATCACAATGCACCACGCCCTTGACATCAAAATGCTCCATGACTTTTGTCATCACAAAGCTCCATAACCCTTGGAATCACAATGTTCCATGAACCCTCTCATCACATTGTTCCATGCCCTTGTCATCACAAAGCTCCATGACGCTTGTCAAAACAATGTACGATGCCCTTCTCATCACAATGCTCCATGCCCTTGTCATTACAATCCTCCATGACCCATGGATCACAGTGTTCCGTGACCTTGTCATCACAATGCTCCATGCCCACTCTCATCACAATAATCCATGAAACTTTTCAGACCAGTGCTCCATGCCCTTCTCATCACAATGCTCCATTACCCCTGTCATAACAATGCTCCATGACCCCTTCCTTCACAATGTTCCACACCATTGTCATCACAATGCTCCAAGACCCCTGTAATCACAATGCTCCATGCCCTTGTCATCACAAAGCTCAATGACGCATGTCATCAGAATGCTCCATGGCCTTCTCATCACAATGCTCCTTGCCCTTGTCATCACAATGCTCCAAGACCCCTGTAATCACAATGCTCCATGCCTCTTTTCATCTCAATGCTCCATGAACGCTGTCATCACAATGCACCATGCCCATCACCATAATGCTTCAGGCTATTGTCATCACAATGAAATCAAAATGCTCCATGACCTCTGTCATCACAATGCTCCAAACCCTTGTGATCACAATGTTCCATAAAACTTATCATCACAACACCCCATGACGCTCATCATCAAAATTATCCATGGTCTTCTCATCACAATGCTCCATGAACTTTGTCATCACAATGCTCAATACACTTGTCATCACAATGCTCCATGACACTTGTCGTCAGTATGCTCCTAGAACCCTGTCATGACAAGGCTTCATGCCTTTTTCATTACAATGATCCATGCCATTTTCATCACAATACTCCATGCCCTTGTCAGCACAAATATCCATGACGCATGTCATCAGAATGCTCCATGGCTTTCTCATCACAATACTCCATGCCCTTGTCATCACAATGCTCCAAGACCCCTGTAATCACAATGCTCCATGCCCCTTTTCATCAGAATGTTCCATGAGAATTGTCATCACAAGGCTCCATGGACTTCCCATCACAATGCTCCAGGACCTTGTCATTACAGTGCTCAATTCCCTTCTCATTACAATGCTCCATGACCCGTGTCATCACAATACTCCATGAACATTTTCAGCCCAATGCTTCATGACCTTCTCATCACAATGCTCCATGACCCATATCATCACAATACTCCATGACCACTGTCATCACAACACTCCATGACCCCTGACAACACAATGATCCGGGACTCTTGTCATCACAATGCTCCATTCCCTAGTCATCACAATGCTCCATGACCCCTGTCATCACAATACTCCATGAACATTTTCAGCCCAATGCTCCATGACACTTGTCATCACAATGATGCATGCCCTTGTCATCCCAATGCTCCATGACCCCTGTAATCACAATGCTCCGTGACGCTTATCATCGAAGTGCTCCATGACCCTTATCATCACAATTCTCCATGCCTGTGTCATCAAAATCCTACATGACCTTGTCATCACAATGCTCCATGAGCTTGTCATCACAATACTCCATTACCATTTTCATCACAATCCTCCATGAACCTTGGGATCACATTGCTCCATGCCCTTGTCATCACAATGCTCCATGCTCCTTGAAATCAAAATGGTCCATGACCTCTGTCATCACAATGCTCCAACCCCTTGTGATCACAATGTTCCATAACACTTGTCATCACAACACTCCATGATGACTGTCATGACAATACTCCATGCACTTGTCGTCACAATGCTCCATGACCTTTGTCATCACAATTCTCAATACACTTGTCATCACAATGCTCCCTGACACTTGTCGTCAGATTACTCCTTGAACACTGTCATGAAAATGCTCCATGCCTTTTTCATAAGAATGCTCCATGCCCTATTCATCAAAACGTTCCATGTCATTGTCATCACAATACTCCACAAGCTTGTCATCAGAATGCTCCCTGATCATTGTCTTCAGAATGCTCCATGACCCCTGTCATCAAAATGCTCCATACCCCTTGTCATTACAGTGTTCCATGACGCTCGTCATCACAATTATCCATGGTCTTCTCATCACAATGCTCCACGGTCTTGCCATCACAATGCTCCATGCATTGGTCATCACGATGCTCCATGTCCTCAGTCATCACAATGCTCCATGACCCCTGTCATCACAATGCTCCATACCCCTTGTCATTACAGTGCTCCATGACGCTCGTCATCACAATTATCCATAGTCTTCTCATCACAATGCTCCACGGTCTTGCCATCACAATGCTCCATGCCCTGGTCATCACAATGCTCCATGTCCCCTGTCATCACAATTCTCCACGTTCTTGGCATCACTATGCTCCATGATACTTCTCATCACAGTGTTACATGTTTTGTCATCACAATTCTCTATGCACTTGTCATCGTAATGCTCCATGACCCCTGTCATAGCAAGCTCCATGTGATTGTCATCACAATGCTTCATGAACATGTCATCAAAATTCTCAATGGCCCTTGTTATCACAATGCGCCATGACCCTTGTCATCACAATGCTCCAAGCCCTTGTCATCAAAATGCTCCATTACGTTTGTCATCACAATCCTCCATGACACTTGGCATCACAATGCTACATTCCATTGTCATTGCAATAGACCATGACATATGTCATCACAATGCTCCCTGACACCCTTCTTCACAATACTCCATTACCTTCTCATCACAATGTTCCATGCCCTTGTCATCACAATGCGCCATGCCCACTGTCATCACAATAATCCATGAAACTTGTCAGAAAAATGTTCCATGACCCTGTCATCACAATGCTCCATGCCCTTTCATCACAATGCTCTATGACCCCTGTCATCACAATGCTCCGTGACTACAGTCATCACAATGCTTCATGAACTTTGTCATCACAATGGCCCATGCCCTCGTCATCACAAGGCTCTGTGACCTTTGTGACCACAACACTCCATGAACATTTCATCACAATGCTCGGTGACCCTTGTCATCACAATGCTCCATGCCTTTGTCAGCACATTACTCCATGACACATGGCATCAAATGTGCCATGCGCTTGTCATCACAATGCTCCACATCGTTGTCATCACAATGCTCCATAAACCTTGTCATCACAATGCCCCATGCGTTTGTCAGCACAATGTTCCATGACCCATGTCAGCACAATGTGCCCTGTGTTTCTCATCACAATGTTCCACAGCCTTGTCATCACAATGCTCCATGCACCTCTCATCAAAATGCTCTCTCACCACTGATATCACAATGTTCCATCACTAGTCAACACAATACTCCCTCCACCCTGTCATCCCAATGTTCCATGACCCTTGTCAAAACAATGCTACATGCTCTTATCATCACAATGCTCCATGACCCCTGACATCACAATGTTCCATAACCCCTGTCATCACAATGCTCCATGACCCTTTTCATCACAATGCTCCATGACCCCTAACATCACAATGTTCCATAAACACTGTCATCAAAATGTTCCATGACCCTTTTCATCCAATTGCTCCATGACCCTGTCATCACAATGCTCCCTGCCCTTCTCATCACAATGCACCACGCCCTTGTCATCAAAATGCTCCATGGCCTATGTCATCACAAAGCTCCATGACGCTTGGAATCACAATGCTCCATGCCATTGTCATCACAAACCTCCATGAAACCTCTCATCACATTGCTCCATGCCGTTGTCATCACAAAGCTCCATGACGCTTGTCATCACAATGCTCCATGCCCTTGTCATTGCAATCTTCCATGACACATGTATCACTGTGTTCCGTGCCCTTGCCATCACAATGCTCCATGCTCACTCTCATCACAATAATCCATGAAACTTTTCAGACCAATGCTCCATGCCCTTGTCATCATAATGCTCCATTACACCTGTCATAACAATGCTCCATGACCCCTGCCATCACAATGTTCTACAGCCTTGTCATCACAAGACTCCATGGCCCTTGTCATCACAATGCTCCAAGACCCCTGTAATCACAATGCTCCATGCCCATGTCATCACAAAGCTCCCTGACGCATGTCATCAGAATGCTCCATGGCCTTCTCATCACAATACTCCATGCCCTTGTCATCACAATGCTCCTAGACCCTTGTTATTACAATGATCCATGCCTCTTTTCATCTCAATGCTCCATGAACCCTGTCATCACAATGCACCATGCCCATCATCATAATGCTTCATGCTATTGTCATCACAATGAAATCAAATTTCTCCATGACCTCTCTCATCACAATGCTCCAAACCCTTGTGATCACAATGTTCCATAACACTTGTCATCACAACGCCCCATGACGCTGGTCATCACAATTATCCATGGACTTCTCATCACAATGCTCCATGACCTTTGTCATCACAATTCTCAATACACTTGTCATCACAATGCTCCCTGACACTTGTCATCAGTATGCTCATTGAACCCTGTCATGACAAGTCTCCATGCCTTTTTCATCACAATGATCCATGCCCTTTTCATCACAATGCTTCATGCCATTGTCATCACAATACTCCACAAGCTTGTCATCAGAATGCTCCGTGACCCTTGTCATCTCAATGATCCATGACCCCTGTCATCACAATGCTCCATGACACCTGTCATCACAATGCTCCATGCCCCTTGTCATTACAGTGCTCCATGATGTTCGTCATCACAATTATCCATGGTCTTCTCATCACAGTGCTCCACGGTCTTGCCATCACAATGCTCCATGCTCTGGTCATCACAATGCTCCATGTCCCCAGTCATCACAATGCTCCATGACCCCTGTCATCACAATGCTCCATACTGCTTGTCATTACAGTGCTCCATGACACTCGTAATCACAATTGTCCATGATCTTCTCATCACAATGCTCCACGCCCTTGTCATCAAAATGCTCCATGACACTTGTCATCACAATGCTCCATGACCACTGTCATAACAATGCTCCATGACCCCTGTCATCACAAGGCTCCATACCACTTGTCATTACAGTGCTCCATGACGCTCCTCATCACAATTATCCATGGTCTTCTCATCACAATGCTCCACGGTCTTGCCATCACAGTGCTCCATGCCTTGGGCATCACAATGCTCCATGTCCCCGGTCATCACAATGCTCCATGACCACTGTCATCACAGTGCTCTATACCCCTTGTCATTACAGTGCTCCATGACCCTCGTCATCACAATTATCCATGGTCTTCTCATCACAATGCTCCACGATCTTGCCATCGCAATGCTCCATGACCTGGTCATCACAATGCTCCATGTCCTCTGTCATCACAATTCTCCACGATCTTGGCATCACTATGCTCCATGACACATCTCATCACAGTGTTACATGATTTGTCATCACAATTCTCTATGCACTTGTCATCGCAATGCTCCATGACCCCGTCATAGCAAGCTCCATGTGCTTGTCATCACAATACTCCATGCCCTTGTCGTCCAAATTCTCCATGACCTTTGTCATCACAATGCTCCCTGACACTTGTCGTCAGAATGCTCCCTGAAAATTGTCATGAAAAGGCTCCATGTCTTTTTCATCACAATGCCCCATGCCATTTTCATCAAAATGCTCCATGTCATTGTCATCAAAATACTCCAGAAGCTTGTCATCAGAATGCTCCATGAACCTTGTCATCACAATGCTCCATGACCCCTGTTATCACAATGCTCCATACACCTTGTCATTACAGTGCTCCATGACGCTCATCATCACAATTATCCATGGTCTTCTAATCACAATGCTCCACGGTCTTGCCATCACAATACTCCATGCCCTGGTCATCACAATGCTCCATGTCCCCTGTCATCACAATTCTCCACGTTCTTGGCATCACTGTGCTCCATGATGCTTTTCATCACAGTGTTACATGCTTTGTCATCACAATTCTCTATGCACTTGTCATCGCAATGCTCCATGATCCCTGTCACAGCAAGCTCCATGTGATTGTCATCACAATGCTTCATGAACATGTCATCAAAATTCTCAATGGCCCTTGTTATCACAATGCTCCATGACCCTTGTCATCACAATGCCCCAAGCGCTTGTCATCAAAATGCTCCATTACCTTTGTCATCACAATCCTCCATGACACTTAGCATCACAATGCTCCATTCCATTGTCATCGCAATGGACCATGACATATGTCATCACAATGCTCCCTGACACCCTTCTTCACAATACTCCGTGACCTTCTCATCACAATGCTCCATGCCCTTGTCATCACAATGTGCCATGCCCACTGTCATCACAATAATCCCTTAAACTTGTCAAACCAATGCAACATGCCCCTGTCATCACAATGCTCCATGCCCTTTCATCACAATGCTCTATGACCCCTGTCATCACAATGCTCCGTGACTCCAGTCATCACAATGCTTCATGACCTTTGTCATCACAATGGTCCATGCCTTCCTCATCACAAGGCTCTGTGACCTTTGTCACCACAGCGCTCCATGAACATTTCATCACAATGCTCGGTGACCCTTGTCATCCCAATGCTCAATGCCTTTGTTAGCACAATACTCCATTACCCAAGGCATCACAATGTGCCATGCGCTTGTCATCACAATGCTCCACATCTTTGTCATCACAATGCTCCATAAACCTTGTCATCACACTGCTCCATGCACTTCTCATCAAAATTCTCTCTCACCACTGATATCACAATGTTCCATCACTAGTCAACACAATACTCCCTCACCCCTGTCATCACAATATTCCATGACCCTTGTCACAACAATGCTACATGCCTTTATCATCACAATGCTCCATTCCCCTGAAATCACAATGTTCCATAACCCCTGTCTTCACAATGCTCCCTGCCCTTCACAACAGAATGCACCACACCCTTGTCATCAAAATGCTCCCTGACCTTTGTCATCACAAAGCTCAATGACCCTTGTCATCACAATGCTGCATGCCATTGTCATCACAATGCTCCATGAACCCTCTCATCACATTGTTCCATGCCCTTGTCATCACAGGCTCCATGATGCTTTTCATCACAATGCTCGATGCCATTCTTATCACAATGCTCCATGCGCTTGTCATTACAATCCTCCATGACCCATGTATCACAGTGTTCCATGCCCTTGTCATCACAATGCTCCTTGCCCCCTCTCATCACAATAATCCATGAAACTTTTCAGACCAATGCTGCATGCCCTTGTCATCACAATGCTCCATTACCCCTGTCATAACAATGCTCCATGACCCCTGCCATCACAATGTTCCACAGCCTTGTCATCACAAGGCTCCATGACCCTTGTCATCACAATGCTCCAAGACCCCTGTAATCACAATGCTCCATGCCCTTGTCATCACAAAGCTCCATGACGCATGTCAACAGAATGCTCCATGGCCTTCTCATTCACGATGTTCCATGCCTTTGTCATCACAATGCTCCAAGACTCCTGTAATCACAATGCGCCATGCCCCTTTTCATCTCAATGCTCCATAAACCCTGTCATCACAATGCACCATGCCCATCATCATAATGCTTCAGGCTATTGTCATCACAATGAAACCAAAATGCTCCATGACCTCTGTCATCACAATGCTCCAAATCCTTGTGATCAATATGTTCCATAACACTTATCATCACAACACCCCATGACGCTCGTCATCACAATTATCCATGGTCTTCTCATCACAATGCTCCATGACCTTTGTCATCACAATACTCAATACCCTTGTCATCACAATGCTCCCTGACACTTGTTGTCAGTTTGCTCCTTGAACCCTGTCATGACAAGGCTCCATGCCTTTTTCATCACAATGATCCATGCCCTTTTCATCACAGTGCTCCAAGACCGCTGTAATCACAATGCTCCATGCCCTTGTCATCACAAAGCTCCATGATGCATGTCATCAGAACGCTCCATGGCCTTCTCATCCCAATGTTCCATGCCCTTGTCATCACAATGCTCCAAGACCCCTGTAATCACAATGCTCCATGGCACTTTTCATCAGAATGCTCCATGAGACTTGTCATCACAAGGCTCCATGGTCTTCTCATCACAGTGCTCCAGTGCCTTGTCATCACAATGCTCCATGACCCCTGTCATCACAGTACTCCATGGACATTTTCAGCCCAATGCTCCATGACCTTCTCATCACAATGCGCCATGACCCCTGTCATCACAATGCTCCATGACCACTGTCATCACAACGCTCCATGAACCCTGACAACACAATGATCCGGGACTCTTGTCATTAAAATGCTCCATGACCATTGTCATCACAATGATCCATGCGCTTGTCATCCCAAGGCTCCATGACCCGTGTAATCACTATGCACCGTGATGCTTGTCATCACAGTGCTCCATGAACCTTGTCATCATAATGCTCCTTGCCTTTGTCAACAAAATGGTACATAATCTTGTCATCACAATTCTCCATGCGCTTGTCATCACAATCCTCCATGACCATTGGGATCACATTGCTTCATGCCCTTGCCATCTCTCTCTTGCCTTTCTGGTTTTTACAGATATTCGGATGTCCCTTTTGACCGGTGGTAAGTGACAATTCTTTGTAGTGTGGATTTGTATTGCGCGCTTGCTTCATTGGTCAAAAAGGGTGTATGCGTTTTCTTCTAAATATATTCAGGAGAAAAGGCATACGCCCTTTTTGGCCAAGTGCATCTCTGTCCAAGTTGGGATGCATTTCCTGTGCTTTAAAGGCGATTCCAATTTACCTCTTGAAATATGTTTTGTGCAATTCTGCCTCATTTTCAAGGCCGCTTCATTTCCTTCCCTCAACAGATTTTTGGAAGTGAGTAGTCCCTTATAAGTCTGCAGGTTTGTGAATTGCTGTGCCCCTGAGCTCCAATTTTCAAATCCCATCTTTGTGAGCTGGCCGCAAATCCACAATTTTGCTTCAGGACCTATACTGGTTCCAGGGGTGGCTATATTGGTTCCCTGTGGGTGGCTGAGGCTTTGGTTAATTCTTCTTCCGGCCGGGAAATTAGAGTGACATGTGCCCGTCCAAATGCCTACATCTACTCTCTGATTGGTTCTCCCTCTTCCCTTTCATCCTCTGCACAATTAGCAAACTGTGCGAACCAGGAGGTTATAGGGGCTGACTCTCCTAAGTTGGGACATTGATAGTAAAGCAGTTGGAATGCCAAAGTGGAGCACAAGGAGAGGAAAAATTAGGAGAGTTTTAGAAACCTTTCGCCATCACAGGGTGTCCATTTTCTAGGTTTCCCATACATGTTATAATTGTAGTGATATTCCCTTCTACCTGGAGATTTGGGACACATGGAATGGTGGCATGCATTACTACTTTAAAAGGTCTGCATTTTCTCTCCCAATCTCACCAGTCCTCTCAGTCCCAAGTGTCCAGCCTTATGTCTCATCCAGCTGTCTTTGCAGATAGGGTCATTCCAGGTTTCATCAGAACCCCTGAAGGAATTGTGTAAGAATTTCGTTGTTTTGGGGGGTTTATTTGAAATTCATTTTTATAATGGGGTTGAGCTGATTTTCACTGACGTGTTTATGCCAGTCTAGACACAATTGATTCCCTTACGGAGACATATCAATACATAGGTTTTAAGATTCTTAGTACTCAGATATATTCCTCTGTGGGGCATAGGGGTGTTGAGTCCTGTTCACTGAGGAAGGTGTAGGTCTTGTCTATTCTGTATTTGGTTTATGGAATGGTACCTGTGCTAATATCAAACTCTGGTTTTATGCATCACCCCACCTCTCCTTTCCCCTGAAGCAGGCATAAGTGATTTTTGCTAAATGTGAGACTCTGTTCTCTTTCCTAATTCAGTTCATGTGTTGTGATATTGACATTCCCTCTCTAAGTCATATCTTATGATAAGATTCTTTTTCTGCGTGACTAATTTCCCTTAAAATCATCATACGTAAATCCACTCATTATGCTGCTACTGGCCTTATACACATTGATTTCATGTCTGAGGGATATTCCGTTGTACAAAATTACCACAAGTTCTTTATGCATTTCTCTTTTTCCTGGGATATTTTAGGTGTACCAAAGTTGAGGTTCTTGTATGCAGAGCAGCCCTAAACTTTGGGGTGCCTGTGTCTTATTGACATTTAGTCTTCCCAAGTTATATGTCTATGAGTTGAAGTCCCCTTGCTCCGGGGCTTTGTATTTTAGATGTTTTAAAAGCAGCATACACTTCTTCAGAGTGGCTCTTGGATATTTATACCCCACCCATCAGCGTGACTAGGCTCCCTGTTTTCCATGGCCTCTCCTGCATTTCTGGTTTGTACACATTTTTTGGATGGCCTTTCTGAGCAGTGGAAATTGAGACTTCTTTGTTGTGCGGATTTGCATTTCCCTCTTGCTTGGTTGGGCAAAAACTCTGCATGTGTTTTTTTCCTGAAGATATTCACGAAAAAAACGCATACACCCTTTTGCACAACCGCATCATTTTAGAAATTCTGCTGCTTTTCATATGCTTTAAATGTGAGTACAATCTAGCTTTTGAAATCTGTTTCCTGCAATTCTGCCTCTCATTCAGATCCTCTTCGTTGCCTTACCTGAATATATTTTTGGACGTTGGTTATCATTTATATCTTTGCAGGTCTTTGAATTGTCTGCTCCTGAGCTCCATTTTGCAACTCGCTTTTTTTGTGAGCTGGCCGCCAAACCATTGGATTACTTCTGGCCCTATTCTGGTTCTGGGGAGGCAGGCTGAGCCTTTGGTTAATTCTTCTTCCTAATGGGAAATTAGAGTGACATGTGCCTGTCAAAAGTCCTACAGCTAATCTCTCATTGGTTCCCCCTCTTCCCATTTACCCTCTGCACAAATTGCAAACTGTGGGAAACAGGAGGTTAAAGGTGCTGATTCTCCAAGTGGGGAGATTGTTAGTAATGTGGCTGGAATGGCGAACCCCAGCACCAGGAGATCAAAAATGAGGTGCATTTTAGACACCTTTCCTGAGCACACGGTGTACATTCATCTCGGTTTCCCAGGCATGTTTTCGCTGTCAGAAGACTCCCTTGAACCTGCAGATTTGGGACCCATGGAATGGGTACCAGGCAGTATTACTTTAAAAGGTCTGCATTTCCTCACCCAGCCTCTCTAACATCTCTTAGCGTGCATAGCTTCCAGCCTTATATAATCATCCTGCTGTGGGTCTACATGTGTTCAATCCATGTTACATCGTAGCCCTTCAACAAAAGTTGTAAGAATTTTTGTCTGTCTCACTGTTTTTATAAATAGTTTTAAATTTATTTTTATATTGGTTACAGCTGATTTTCAAAGCTCTGTTTTTTGCTGCTGTACATCCACTTGATTCATGTACTGTGAGACAACAATAAATTCTTTTTCAGATGCTTACCAGTCATATGTATTATTTTCCAGTGACTTGAGTGGGCTGAGTGCAGTTCTTTGAGGTACCGTGTAGGCCTTGTCAGTTATTCAATTTGGTACTTGGAATGGTATCTTTGCTAATTTCAACCTCCTGGATAATACCTCACCATTCCCCACCTTTCCCATTTAGCAGCCTTATGTCTATTTTCTACATATTTGACTATGTTTCTGTTTTGTAATTTATTTCATGTGTAGCCATTTTTGATTCCACCTTTAAGTGACATCTTATGATATGTGTCTTTTTCTTTCTGACATATGTCACTTAGAATGATCATATGTAACTCCTCCAGAGTTGTTACAACTGGCCTTATTTCATTGATTTCTGGATGAGTAATATTCCACTCTACATAAGTACCCCATCTCTTTTATCCATTTTATCCTTCCAGGGACATTTAGGTTATATCCAAGTTGAGGCCCTTTTTAACAGAGAGGTGGTAAACGTTCGGGTGCCTGTTTTCTGTCGATTTTTGTTTTTCCCAAGGTACACGCCCATGAGTGCAAGTGCCCTATGCTCTGTAGCTCATTTTTTAGATGTTTTAGCAAACACAATACACTTCTCCAGAGTGGCCGTTGGCAAATTACATTTCCACTATCAGCCTCACAGGGCTCCCTTTTCTCCTCGCCCTGTCCTGCATTTCTGGTGTTTACACTTTATGTGGATGGCCCTTTTGACTGATGTGAAGTGATACATTTTGTGTTATTGATTTCCAGTGCCCACCTGTTTGGTTGGATAAAATGTGTGTATGGCCTTTACTTGAATATATTCAGAAAAAATGCATACACCCTTTTTGGCCAACTGCATCATTGGCGATGTTCAGCCCCTTTTCTTGTGCTTTAATGGGGAGTCCTTTCTACCTCTTCAATTCTGTTTCCTGCCACTCTCCCTTGCTTACAAGTCCTTTTCTGTGACTTACCTCAAGACATTTTTCGATGATAGATATTTTCAACTCTGCAGTTTCATGAATTTTAGTGCCCCTGAGTTCCATTTTTCAACTTGTGTTTTTGGAAACTGGACACAAAACAGCGGGATTTCCTCTAGCCCTATTCTGTTTCCGTGGGCAATTCTAGCCTTTGATGAATTTGTCTTCTGGATTGGAAATTAGAGTGGCATGTGCCTGTCCGAACACCTAAGACTTGTCTCTAAATTTTTCTCATCCTTCCGCTTCATCCTCTGGACAAATTCCAAACTGTGTGCAACAGGATGTTGACGGTGCTGATATCCCCAAGTGAGGAGATTGTTAGGAAATATGCTGGAGGGTTGAACCCGAGCACCAGGCGATGAGGAGATGAGGTGCCTTTTCCAAACTCTTTCCGATCAAACGGTGTACCATCCTCTAGGTGTGACAGGCATGTTTTAGCTGTAGGAAGGGTCCCGTGCATGTAAGGAGAACACCAGGGATTTTTCCAAATCAGTGCCTCCCCGAACCCCAAACTGGGGAATTTTTAAGCTACGGCTACACGTATGTCCTTTAAGGGCCTTGGGAAATAGGCAGAGCCCAAACTTTAGATGACTGAAATCTTCAGGGTCAGAAGCGCTCACCATCGGCCTTGCTTAGGTTACATTTTATCTGTCATTGATAGATGATGTCAATAAAAAATATCTATTCTTTTTCAGAGTATTTCCCCTTATAGGTTATTGCAAAATATTCAGTGTAGTTCACTGTGCTATACAGTAGTTCCTTGTTGATGATCTTTTTTTTTTTTTTTTTTTTTTTTGTGGTTTGCGGGCCTCTCATTGTTGTGGCCTCTCCCGTTGCGGAGCACAGGCTCCAGATGCGGAGGCTCAGCGGCCCTGGCTCACAGGTCCAGCCGCTCCGCGGCATGTGGGATCTTCCTGGACCGGGGCACGAACCCATGTCCCCAGCATCGGCAGGCGGACTCTCAACCACTGCGCCAACAGGGAAGGCCGATGATCTATTTTATACATAGCAGTGTGTATGTGTTAATCCCAAACTGTTAATTTATCCCTTCTCCTACCTTTCCCCTTTGGTAATAATAAATTATAAGATTTTATACTTCTCAGAAATGGGGGAGCTGAAAGAGAGGTATCATTTTCAATGGAAAAGCATTCAAAACAAGATTGAAGCTTCAGCCAAGAGTATTCGATGTACATCCATGGAAATAAATCACTTCATTTGTCTAATGTTGACCTGACAAATAAGACAGACGTCTTCACTGAACTTGCTTATAGGAAAGTGATGGAAATATCAAATGTAAGTCTTAGAAACATCTTATTTTACCCGAGCATTATACACTGCTCTATGTTAACTACAGTTTGGCTCACACATCTGTTCATTGAAGTTACAATGTTCTCAATTTCTGTTACTGATCCTCCAGAGTGGACCCCAACAGGAGTCCCCGTGCCCAGTGTCATTGGAGCCAACAGATCAAGACTGAGTTTGGTTCAGAAGCAAAGGAAACATTATTTTGAAAACAGAATGGAGAGGTGAGAGCGTGCACTCCCCCATGGGCTGTGGGCTGGGCTGCTGTGTAGGGTCCCCGGCAGCGTCAGTGGGAGGGAGGGGATGGAGCTCTCGGGGACTGCGTTGGCTGCAGCTCAGGCTCTATGCCGCGGAGTCTGCATGGGACCCCGCTAGCTGAGGTGTCGACCCAGCCATTCTGCACTAGGAAATCGGGTCTGAAGTGCCGGGTGTGGGACCTCTGCATGCGGAACCCTAGGAGCACGTGAAATTAGACAAAGCACAAAGGAAAAACAGGTTAGACTTTATTTAATTGCCCAGATTCTCTTTTTATCTCCCAGGAATTTTTAATGAACGTTGCCGGAGACGAACACCTCCTCTGCTTTTTGTTCCGTTCCTTATTCTTGGGGTGTTGAGGGTGCAGACCCCTCTTTTGTAACTGCTTCATGCTGTGGTGGGAGCCCTGATACATGTGGGGAGGGGCAAAACGTCTCCACACCAGCCTCCTGGTGAGGTTGATTGTCCCAAGGCCTCCTGCCTCACTTCTCGTCCGCCTGAGCACCAGCATTGGAAGTGTTACAGATTCTAATGACCTTTAAGGGTCCAGGAAAGAGAAGCGCAGAGATGCTGCGGTGGCAGGTTTCACCCCACCCCACATATGTTCGGCGACCTTAGGCTGACAGTTTTTGCCAGACTAGATGCTCTGACCAGTAGTCTGTGCTTTCTTTAATTAGGTCCCTGAATTAATGTACAAACAGCACCATGTGTCAGAGCCCTGCCCGCGCAACTCCCAGACAGTCCAGGGTCAGTGGTGATCCAGGACCATGACGTCCACTGAGTCAACGGGCTTTAGAAGTAGCCAGCAGTCCAGCCGGTCATATTGGCCACCATCACCGCGGTGTCTGTAGGGTTTTCTATGGTGAAAGCGTGATATACCTTTCCCCCACCAAGCTTTTTAGCTCCCCTCTGGGTGCAGTAAGTC
The DNA here is from genome assembly GCF_949752795.1 of Hyperoodon ampullatus. Taxonomy (NCBI): domain Eukaryota; kingdom Metazoa; phylum Chordata; class Mammalia; order Artiodactyla; family Ziphiidae; genus Hyperoodon; species Hyperoodon ampullatus. The sequence continues at coordinate 966,866 of NW_027640595.1, read as the reverse complement.
CTGCAAGCAGTAGTCTGCTCTTTCGGGGCACAGTCTTGTCGTTTTCTGAGAGAAACTCCAGGTCAAGTGATGGTCACACGAGTCATCTTGGGGGACCGGTGCCCCCGTTTATCTCTCTGGAGGTTGGAGTTGGAGGGCCTCCTCACTCGAGGTCAGTGTGTCCACAGAGCGACCCCTGCAACTTCAGGGCATGATGGGTGGTTAGGATCACCACGTGGGGTCCTTTTCCCTTAGGATGGAGCTGGCCTTGCGGGCTGCTGCTTTCCAGCTTTTTAGATACCCCAGTATCCTGGCCTGATGAGTCGGTGGGCAAAGCCCTTGGTGACCATAGTTTATCATACCTGAAGGGCATTCTTGTGTTGCTCCATTTCAAGTGGTCCCAGTTTTTGCACTAAGGCTCCAAGGGCGATTAACCTTTGACCGGGTATGTAAAGGTCAAAGGGTTTAGCTAAATTAGGGAGTTCCTCGGCAAGGGTCTGTATTGACTGCTCTTTCCATTCTTGAAAGGCTGCTTCTGGATTCTATTCAAAAGGATCATCATCTTTTCGTGTCAGTGTTTCATGTAGAGGCCCAGCTATTAGACTGTAGTTAGGGATCCAGATGCAGAAAACCTTGGCCTCCCCAGGAACCCCTAAGCTGTCTTCTAGTTGTAGAAGAGGTAAGGCTGCAAATGGCTTCTTCCCTATCCTGGGATGCGTTTCTCTGAATATCTGTGAGAATGAAGCCCAGGCATGTCACCTTAGCCTGGGATATTTGAGCGTTTTTCTTGGACACCTTCTATCCTTTCTTGGCTAGGTAGTTCAGAGGCGTCTTTAGTAGGCCTGGCGATCAGAATGTCATCTGCATATTGAAGGAGGTTTCCCTTTTACAGAGGTTGAACTTTAAGGTCTTTAGAGGACATTTCCCCAATGATGGTGTGGGGATTTTTGAACCATTGGGGCAGGACGGCCCAGCATTATTGATTTTGTTGCATGTTGTGTCCTGCCACTCACAAGCCAAAAATTCTTGTGACTCTGAGATGAATGGAATACAGAAGAAGGCATCATTGAAGTCTGATACAGAATGCCATGGCCTGGTGGAAGGTAGAATGACCAGCAGGGAGTAGGAAATAGGAGCTACTGGATGTATATCCTCGGTGGCTTCACTGACCGTCCTGATATCCTTTACCAGGTCTCCAGCAGCCCATGGGGCTCTCGTGGTCAGGCCAATCCCAGGATATGGAGCTCACCTGGGCTGCACCCTACCCCACAGCCCACGGGGCTCTCGTGGTCAAGTCCCTCCCAGTGTATGGAGCTCACCTCTTCAGCTACCCAGCAGCCCATGGGGCTCTCCTACTCAGGTCCTTCCCAGGATATGGAGCTCCCCTGGGCAGGTACCCCAGCAGGGCTGGACACACAGGAACTGTGCACATAGCCCACCTTGCAGAGAACCCCCAGATCACCTGTCGCTCACAGCTGACACAGAATACCTCAGAGCAGGACTTGAACTAACAAACAGCAGCTCTGACAGGTCTGTGACCATGGCTATCACTCTCTGCAGGCTCTTTCTGCCTGGTCTTCCAGACACTTCCACTGCAGCCAGGGCACCAGGCCTCTGTCTCCACACACCATCATTCCTCTCCCTGACTCCTGGGTTCCTCTCATTAGGATAGGGTCTTCTTGAAGTTGTTTTCCACTCATGGACCAGATAAAATGATAAGAAAACAAGCCGCAGCTGCAGCCCCTTGTCTATCCTGACTCTCAAGAGCCCACACCTGTTCCTAGGGCCTGGCCCATTTAGCAAGTTTCATTTTCTGCAACTGTGAGCCCCTGAGGGGTGAGAATTGGCTGATTTTGGCAGCCTGAAACTGCCTGCCAGCCCTCCACAGGTGTGCCTGGGTTGAGGGCAATATAAACAGCTCTCCAGTGAGCGACAGCCCTTGTAGCTGTGACTGACACCATATTCTCTGGCCCGTAGGCAGTGCCGGGGCTGTGCTGGTGGGAGGGATTGAGGGACCGTGGCTTAGTGGGTGGCCCAGTGTGAGTGGGGCTCTGCTGGACTTTCTGCAGGAGTTGCCAGACTGCCACCTGCTAAAGAAGAGGATGTGTCACCGATACATGCCACTGGAATTTCTCCCCAGGCAGAGGTGAGGAAGTAAAAAAGCAGTGGGGGCCGTGGCAGGAGGGGTATCTCAGGCCGGGAAATGGAAAGCTTCCAGAAGAGCATCTGTGGCCAGGACCATCCTGACTGGCCTGCAGGCACCAAGTCGGCCTGTGTGCTGTCGCTGGTGTGGCTCCACAGCCCTTCCTCTAGGCTTGCAAGTTCTTGTACATATTCAGGTGTTTTAACTGGAAAGGGTGGGAAGAGTTCAGCTGCAGCAGGACTGGGGCTCAGCTCACGTTTACTCACAGATGCCTTGGCTCGGTCCCCCAGCTTTGCAATGAGGACCCTCCTTGCTTGGGGGGTGGGCTGCTGGCTGTATGGGAGATGATTCCCCACCTCTGACCAATTTCAGAATTCTTTACCGCTGGAACAAGTGCCCTGATAGGGTTTTCCTCTATCTGGTGGGTTCAGTTTTTTTTTTTTCTTTTTTGGTTCATGTTAGCTTTTATTCCTCTTTTATGTATTTATAGATATAAGCATGGAAATAATTCATTCATATAAATACATCTGTGTGAAGGGAAGAACTTTTTCCTCTATTATTTTTAAATTTTATTTTTTTAAATTTTGAAATTTAATTTTATTTATTTTTTATACAGCAGGTTATTATTAGTTATGTATTTTATGCATATACATGTATACAGGTCAATCCCAATCTCCCAACTCATCCCAACACCACCACCCCATGGCTTCCCACACTTGGTGTCCATACGTGTGTTCTCTACCTCTGTCTCTATTTCTTCCCTGCAAACCAGTTCATCTGTACCATTTTTCTAGGTTCCACATATATGCATTAATATACAATATTTGTTTGTCTCTTTCTGACTTACTTCATTCTGTATGACAGTCTCTAGATCCATCGACGTCTCTACAAATGACCCAGTTTCATTCCTTCTTATGGCTGAGTAATATTCCATTTTATATATGTACCACATCTTTATCCATTCGTCTGTCTGTGGGTATTTAGGTTGTTTCCATTACCTGGCTATCGTAAATAGTGCTGAAATCAGCATTGTGGTGAATGTGCCTTTTTGATTTATGGTTTTGTCTGGGTATATGGCCAGAAGTGGGATTGCTGGATCATATGGTAATTCTATTTTTGTTTTTTTTAAGGAAACTCCATACTTTTCTCCATCGTGACTGTATCAATTTACATTTCCACCACTAGTGGAAGAGGGATCCTTTTGTCCACACCCTACCCAGAATTCGTTTTTTGTAGATTTTCTGATGATGCCGATTCTAACAGGTGTGAGGTGATACCTCATTGTAGATTTGATTTTCATTTCTCTAATAATTAGTGATGTTGAGAAGCTTTTCATGTGCGTCTTGGCCATCTCTGTGTCTTCTTTGAAGAAACGTCTCTTTAGATCTTCTGCCCATTTTTGTATTGGGTTGTTTGTTTTTTAAATATTAAGCTGCATGAGCTCTTTATATATATTGGAGATTAAACCTTTGTCCATTGATTCGTTTGCAAATATTTTCGCCCATTCTGAGGGATGCTTTTTGCCATTCCCGTTTTTTTAACAAAAAAAGAAAGAAAGAAAAAGAAGCAGAACACTAATGTGTGTAAAATATGCCTTTTGAAACTGTCGTTTGAAATATGGACGTCCATTGAATTTTTTGGTCCATATATGAACCGAGGATTTGTTTTCAGGGCAGGTGTCATTTACAGGCCTGCAATGATTTTGAATATCAACTGACCATTAGCGCTGGGATTAAAGCTGCTGTTGTGTGAAACGGCCACAAGGTGGCAGCAGTTCTCCCTTACCACATCTGGTTACTGGGGCAACCGAGCGTCAATGTAAGTCGTGTTCTAGATTGGAATTTAGAATGGAATGTGCCAGGAGAAAGCCCCTCAAGTTTGTCTCACTACTTCTTGTTCGTGTTTTTAATTTAATTTTTTTATTTTTTATTACAGCAAATTTGATTACAATGTTTGGCTTGTTGTAGGTGTGGAAGATGTGGTTCTTTTACACATACACATATGTCTGTTCTTCTTGGGATCCTTTTCCCATGTACCTTATGACAGAATGTTGAGTAGTCTTCTCTTGGTATTCTGTAGGTCTTTGGTGATTATATATGTCACCTGTGTTTGTATATGTCTGTTAACCCCAATATCATAATGAAACCAATCCTCACACCTTTCCATTGGTGAACCATAAGTTTGTTGAATGAATCTGTGATTGCCCTTCTGCGTGGAAATATCTGCCCTGGTATCCATTTTTCGGTCACACCTATAAGAGATATGATATGATATGTGTCTTTCACTTTCTGACTTACTACAAGTCACGTGATTACCTCTAGACACACCGACGGTGCTGCAAATGGCATTGTGTCCTTTTATTCCTTGGCTTCTATTCTGCCTTAGCGAGGTCCATTTTCAACAATGTGATTCCCTGAGGGCTGAGGTTTAGCTGACCTGGAGAGCCTGACCCTGCCGGCTTGCCTCCCCTGGTGTGCCTGGGTTGAGGTCAATATAAACAGCGCTGCAGGCAGCAATAGCCCCTGAAGCTGTGCCTTACTCCATATTCTCTGCCCCGTCAGCAGTCTCGGGGCTGTGCTGGTGGGAGGGAGTGAGGGGCCACGTCTTTGTGGGTGGCCCAGTGTCAGTGGGTCTCTGCTGGACTTTCTGCAGGAGTTTCCAGGCTGCCACCTGTAAAGAAGAGGATGTGTCACCCATACCTTCCGCTGGAATTTCTCTCCGGACAGAGGTGAGGAAGGAAAAACGCAGTGGGGGCCGGGACAGGAGGGGTATCTCAGGCAGGGCTATGGAAAGCTTCCAGAAGAGCGCCCAGGGCCAGGACTATCCTGGCTGGCCTGCAGGCACCAAGTTGGCCTGCGTGCTGTCGCTGGTGTGGCTCCACGCCCCTTCCTCTAGGCTTTCAAGCCCTTGTACATATTCAGGTGTTTTACCTGGGAAGGGTGGGAAAAGTTCAACAGCAGCTGGCCTGGGGCTCAGCTCACGGTTACTCACAGATGCCTCGGCATGGCACCCCGCTTTGCAATGAGGACGCTCCTTGCATAGGAGTGGGCTGCTGGCTCTATCGGTGATGATTTCCCACCTCTGACCAATTTCAGAATTGTTTACCACTGGAGCAAGTGCCCTGATAGGGTTTTCCTCTGTCTAACTCGTGGGTTCAGGTTTTCTTTTTTCTTTTTTGGTTCAAGTTAGATTTTATTCCTCTTTTATGTATTTATAGATATAAGCATGGAAATAATTCATTCATATAAATACATCTGTGTGAAGGGAAGAACTTTTTTCTGTTTTATTTTTAAATTTTATTTTTTAAAATTTTGAAATTTAATTTTATTTATTTTTTTATACAGCAGGTTATTATTAGTTATGTATTTTATGCATATACATGTATACAGGTCAATCCCAATCTCCCAACTCATCCCAACACCACCTGCCCATGGCTTCCCACACTTGGTGTCCATACGTGTGTTCTCTACCTCTGTGTCTCTATTTCTTCCCTGCAAACCAGTTCATCTGTTCCATTTTTCTAGGTTCAACGTATATGCATTAATATACAATATTTGTTTGTCTCTTTCGGACTTACTTCATTCTGTATGACAGTCTCTAGATCCATCGACGTCTCTACAAATGACCCAGTTTCATTCCTTCTTATGGCTGAGTAATATTCCATTTTATATATGTACCACATCTTTATCCATTCATCTGTCTGTGGGTATTTAGGTTGTTTCCATTACCTTGCTATCGTAAATAGTGCTGAAATGAGCATTGTGGTGAATGTGCCTTTTTGATTTATGGTTTCTCTGGGTATATGCCCAGAAGTGGGATTGCTGGATCATATGGTAATTCTATTTCTAGTTTTTTTAAGGAAACTCCATACTGTTCTCCATCGTGACTGTATCAATTTACATTTCCACCACTAGTGGAAGAGGGATCCTTTTGTCCACACCCTCCCCAGAATTCGTTGTTTGTAGATTTTCTGATGATGCCGATTCTAACAGGTGTGAGGTGATACCACATTGTAGTTTTGATTTGCATTTCTCTAATAATTAGTGATGTTGAGCAGCATTTCATGTGCGTCTTGGCCGTCTCTGTGTCTTCTTTGAAGTAACGTCTCTTTAGATCTTCTGCCCATTTTTGTATTGCGTTGTTTGTTTTTTTAATATTAAGCTGCATGAGCTCTTTATATATATTGGAGATTAATCCTTTGTCCATTGATTCGTTTGCAAATATTTTCGCCCATTCTGAGGGATGCTTTTTGCCATTCCCGTTTTTTAAAAAAAAAAAAGAAAGAAAGAAAAAGAAGCAGAACACTAATGTGTGTAAAATATGCCTTTTGAAACTGTCGTTTTGAAATATGGACGTCCTTTGAATTTTTTGGTCGATATATGAACCCAGGATTTGTTTTCAGGGCAGGTGTCATTTACAGGCCTGCAATGATTTTGAATATCAACTGACCATTAGCGCTGGGATTAAAGCTGCTGTTGTGTGAAACGGCCACAAGGTGGCAGCAGTTCTCCCTTACCAAATCTGGTTACTGGGGCAACAGAGCCTCAATGGAAGTCGTGTTCTAGATTGGAATTTAGAATGGAATGTGCCAGGAGAAAGCCCCTCAAGTTTGTCTCACTACTTCTTGTTCGTGTTTTTAATTTATTTTTTTATTTTTTATTACAACAAATTTGATTACAATGTTTGGTTTGTTGTAGGTGTGGAAGATGTGGTTCTTTTACACATATACATATGTCAGTTCTTCCTGGGATCCTTTTCCCATGTACCTTATGACAGAATGTTGAGTAGTCTTCTCTTGGTATTCTGTAGGTCTTCGGTGATTATATATGTCACCTGTGTTTGTATATGTCTGTTAACCCCAATATCATAATGAAACCAATCCTCACACCTTTCCATTGGTGAACCATAAGTTTGTTGAATGAATCTGTGATTGCCCTTCTCCGTGGAAATATCTGCCCTGGTATCCATTTTTCGGTCACACCGATAAGAGATATGATATGATATGTGTCTTTCACTTTCTGACTTACTACAAGTCACGTGATTACCTCTAGACACACCTACGGTGCTGCAAATGGCATTGTGTCCTTTTATTCCTTGGCTTCTCTTCTGCCTTAGCGAGGTCCATTTTCAACAATGTGATTCCCTGAGGGCTGAGGATTAGCTGACCTGGGTAGCCTGACCCTGCCGGCTGGCCCTCCCCTGGTGTGCCTGGGTTGAGGTCAATATAAACAGCGCTGCAGGCAGCAATAGCCCCTGAAGCTCTGCCTGACGCCATATTCTCTGCCCAGTCAGCAGTCTCGGGGCTGTGCTGGAGGGAGAGAGTGAGGGGTCACGGCTTTGTGGGTGGCCTGTTGTGAGTGGGTCTCTGTTGGACTTTCTGCAGGAGTTGCCAGGCTTCCACCTGTAAAGAAGAGGATGTGTCACCCATACCTTCCGCTGGAATTTCTCTCCGGACAGAGGTGAGGAAGGAAAAAAGCAGTGGGGGCCGGGACAGGAGGGGTATCTCAGGCAGGGCAATGGAAAGCTTTCAGAAGAGCGCCCAAGGCCAGGACCATCATGGCTTGCCTGCAGGCACCAAGTTGGCATGCGTGCTGTCGCTTTTGTGGCTCCACGGCCCTTCCTCTAGGCTTTCAAGCCCTTGTACATATTCAGGTGTTTTACCTGGGAAGGGTGGGAAAAGTTCAACAGCAGCTGGCCTGGGGCTCAGCTCACGGTTACTCACAGATGACTCGGCATGGCCCGCAGCTTTGCAATGAGAACGCTCCTTGCGTAGGAGTGGGCTGCTGGCTCTATGGGAGATGATTCCCCACCACTGACCAATTTCAGAATTGTTTACCGCTGGAGCAAGTGCCCTGATAGTGTTTTCCTGTGTATAACTGGTGGGTTCAGGTTTTTTTTTTCTTTTTTGGTTCAAGTTAGATTTTATTCCTCTTTTATGTATTTATAGATATAAGCATGGAAATAATTCATTCATATAAATACATCTGTGTGAAGGGAAGAACTTTTTTCTGTTTTATTTTTAAATTTTATTTTTTTAAATTTTGAAATTTAATTTTATTTATTTTTTTATACAGCAGGTTATTATTGGTTATGTATTTTATGCATATACATGTATACAGGTTAATCCCAATCTCCCAAATCATCCCACCACCACCACCCCATGGCTTCCCACACTTGGTGTCCATACATGTGTTCTCTACCTCTGTGTCTCTATTTCTTCCCTGCAAACCAGTTCATCTGTACCATTTTTCTAGGTTCCACATATATGCATTAATATACAATATTTGTTTTTCTCTTTCTTACTTACTTCATTCTGTATGACAGTCTCTAGATCCATCGACGTCTCTACAAATGACCCACTTGCATTCCTTCTTATGGCTGAGTAATATTCCATTTTATATATGTACCACATCTTTATCCATTCGTCTGTCTGTGGCTATTTAGGTTGCTTCCATTAACTGGCTATTGTAAATAATGCTGAAATGAGCATTGTGGTGAATGTGCCTTTTTGATTTATGGTTTTCTCTGGGTATATGCCCAGAAGTGGGATTGCTGGATCATATGGTAATTCTATTTCTAGTTTTTTTAAGGACACTCCATACTGTTCTCCATCGTGACTGTATCAATTTACATTTCCACCACTAGTGGAAGAGGGATCCTTTTGTCCACACCCTCCCCAGAATTCGTTGTTTGTAGATTTTCTGATGATGCCGATTCTAACAGGTGTGAGGGGATACCTCATTGTAGTTTCGATTTGCATTTCTCTAATAATTAGTGATGTTGAGCAGCTTTTCATGTGCGTCTTGGCCATCTCTGTGTCTTCTTTGAAGAAACGTCTCTTTAGATCTTCTGCCCATTTTTGTATTGGGTTGTTTGTTTTTTTAATATTACGCTGCATGAGCTGTTTGTATATATTGGAGATTAAACCTTTGTCCATTGATTCGTTTGAAAATATTTTCGCCCATTCTGAGGGATGCTTTTTGCCATTCCCGTTTTTTTAACAAAAAAAGAAAGAAAGAAAAAGAAGCAGAACACTAATGTGTGTAAAATATGCCTTTTTAAACTCTCGTTTTGAAATATGGACGTCCTTTGAAATTTTTGGTCGATATATGAATCCAGGATTTGTTTTCAGGGCAGGTGTCATTTACAGGCCTGCAATGATTTTGAATATCAACTGACCATTAGCGCTGGGATTAAAGCTGCTGTTGTGTGAAACGGCCACAAGGTGGCAGCAGTTCTCCCTTACCAAATCTGGTTACTGGGGCAACAGAGCCTCAATGGATGTTGTGTTCTAGATTGGAATTTAGAATGGAATGTGCCAGGAGAAAGCCCCTCAAGTTTGTCTCACTACTTCTTGTTTGTGTTTTTAATTTATTTTTTTTTATTTTTTATTACAACAAATTTGATTACAATGTTTGGCTTGTTGTAGGTGTGGAAGATGTGGTTCTTTTACACATATACATATGTCAGTTCTTCCTGGGATCCTTTTCCCATGTACCTTATGACAGAATGTTGAGTAGTCTTCTCTTGGTATTCTGTAGGTCTTTGGTGATTATATATGTCACCTGTGTTTGTATATGTCTGTTAACCCCAATATCATAATGAAACCAATCCTCACACCTTTCCATTGCTGAACCATAAGTTTGTTTAATGAATCTGTGATTGCCCTTCTCCGTGGAAATATCTGCCCTGGTATCCATTTTTTGGTCACACCTATAAGAGATATGATATTATATGTGTCTTTCATTTTCTGACTTACTACAAGTCACGTGATTACCTATAGACACACCTACGGTGCTGCAAATGGCATTGTGTCCTTTTATTCCTTGGCTTCTATTCTGCCTTAGCGAGGTCCATTTTCAACAATGTGATTCCCTGAGGGCTGAGGATTAGCTGACCTGGGTAGCCTGACCCTGCCGGCCGGCCCTCCCCAGGTGTGCCTGGGTTGAGGTCAATATAAACAGCGCTGCAGGCAGCAATAGCCCCTGAAGCTGTGCCTGACTCCATGTTCTCTGACTCGTCAGCAGTCTCGGGGCTGTGCTGGTGGGAGGGAGTGTGGGGCCACGGCTTTGTAGGTGGCCCGGTGTGAGTGGGTCTCTGCTGGACTTTCTGCAGGAGTTGCCAGGATGCCACGTGTAAACAAGAAGATGTATCACCCACACCTTCCGTTGGAATTTCTCTCCGGACAGAGGTGAGGAAGGAAAAAAGCAGTGGGGTCAGGGACAGGAGGGGTATCTCAGGCAGGGCAATGGAAAGCTTCCAGAAGAGCGCCCAGGGACAGGACCATCCTCGCTGGCCTGCAGGCAACAAGTTGGCCTGCGTGCTGTCGCTGGTGTGGCTCCTCGGCCCTTCCTCTAAGCTTTCAAGCCCTTGTACATATTCAGGTGTTTTACCTGGGAAGGGTGGGAAAAGTTCAGCAGCAGCTGGCCTGGGGCTCAGCTCACAGTTACTCACAGATGCCTCAAGCCCCTTTCACTGAGGAAGGTGTAGGTCTTGTCTATTCCATAGTTGGTTTTTGGAACGGTACCTGTGCTTATATCAAACTCTGGTTTTATGCATCACCCCACCTCTCCTTCCCCCTTAAGCATGCATAAGAGTGTTTTCTAAATGTGAGACACTGTTCTCTTTCCTAAATCAGTTCAAGTGTAGCCATGTTTACAGGCTCTTCATAAGTGATATCTCATGATAAGTTTCTTTTTCTGTGTGACTTATTTCATTTAGAATCATCGTACCTGAATCCACCCATTTTGCTGCTACTGGTCTTATGATATTGATTTCATGGCTGAGGGATATTCCATCGTACGTAGGTACCACAATTTTTTGAACCATTTTTATATTTCCTGGGATATTTAAGGTGTACCCAAGTTGAGGTCCTTGTAAGCAGTTCAGCCTTAAATTTTGGGATGGCTCCGTCTTATCGATTTTCAGTTTTCCCAAGGTATATTCCCTAGACTGGAAGTGCCCTTGGCTCTGTAGCTCTGTTGTTTTCTTGTTTTAGGGAACACAATGCACTCCTCCAGAGAGGCAGTTGGCAATTTACATCCCGCCCATCAGCATAAAAAGGCTCCCTGTTCTCCAGGGCCTGTCTTTCCTTTCTGGTTTTTACACATTTTGTGGATGTCCCTTTTGACCGGTGGGAAGTGATACTTCTTTGTAGTGCAGATTTGCATTGCCCGCTTGCTTGCTTGGCCAAAAAGGGCGTATGCATTTTCTCCTGAATATATTCAGGATAAAACGCATACGCCCTTTTTGGCCAAGTGCATCATTGTCGAAGTTGTGCCCCTCTTCCTGTGCTTTAAATGCGTTTCCAACGTACCTCTTGAAATCTGTTTCCTGCGATTCTGCCTCGCTTTCAAGTCCGCCTCGTTGCCTTCCCTCAACAGATTTTTGGACGATAGTTGTCCTTTATAACTCGGCCAGTTTTTGAATTTCTGTGCCCCTGAGCTAAATTTTTCAACTCGTTTTTGGTGAGGTGACCGCAAGTCCAAAATTTTGGTTCAGGACCTATGCTGGTTCCCGGTGGGTGGCTGAGACTTTGGTTAATTCTTCTTCCTGCCGGGAAATTACAGTGATATGTGCCCGTCCAAATGCCTAACAGCTACTCTCTCATTGGTTCTCCCTCTTCCCTTTCATCCTCTGCCAAATTGGCAACCTGTGCGAACCAGGAGGTTAAAGGGGCTGTCTCTCCAAGTTGGGAGGTTGATAGTAAAGCAGATGTAAAGTCAAACCGGAGCACCAGGAGAGGGACTATTCGTTGAGTTTTAGAAACCTTTCGTATTCACAGTGTGTCCGTTCTCTAGGTTTCCCGTACATGTTATAGCTGTAGTAATATTCCCTTCAACCTGGAGAGTTGGGACCCATGGAATGTGTGCCATGCATTATTGCTTTAAAGGGTCTGAATTTGCTCACCCAATCTCACCAATCCTCTCAGTCCCAAGTGTCCAGCCTTATGCCACATCCAGCTGTCATTGTAGATAGGGTCATTCCAGGTTTCATCAGAGACCCTGAAGGAATTGTAAAGAATTTCCCAGTTTTTTTGTTTTGTTTTTTTTTTTTTTTTTTTTTTTTTTTTGTGGTACGCGGGCCTCTCACTGTTGTGGCCTCTCCCGTTACGGAGCACAGGCTCCGGATGCGCAGGCTCAGCAGCCATGGCTCACGGGCCCAGCCGCTCCGCGGCATATGGGATCCTCCCAGACTGGGGCACGAACCCGTATCCCCTGCATCGGCAGGCGGACTCTCAACCACTGCGCCACCAGGGAGGCCCTGTTTTGTTTTTGAAATTCCTTTTTATAGTGGGTTTGAGATGACTCTCGCTGCCATGTTTATGCCAGTCTAGACACACTTGATTCCCTTATGGAGACATATCAATACATAGGTTGTAAGATTCTTACTAGTCAGATATATTCCTCTGCGGGAAATATGGGGTTTTGAGTCCCTTTCACTGAGGGAGGTGTAGGTCTTGTCTATTCCATAGTTGGTTTTTGGAACGGTACCTGTGCTTATAGCAAACTCTGGTTTTATGCATCACCCCACCTCTCCTTCACCCTTAAGCAGGCATAAGAGTGTTTTCTAAATGTGAGACACTGTTCTCTTTCCTAACTCAGTTCAAGTGTAGCCATGTTTACAGGATCTTCATAAGTGATATCTTATGATAAGTTTCTTTTTCTGTGTGACTTATTTCTCTTAGAATCATCGTACCTGAATCCACCCATTTTGCTGCTACTGGTCTTATGACATTGATTTCATGGCTGAGGGATATTCCATCGTACGTAAGTACCACAATTTTTTGAAAAATTTTTATATTTCCTGGGATATTTAAGGTGTACCCAAGTTGAGGTCCTTGTAAGCAGTTCAGCCTTAAATTTTGGGATGGCTCCGTCTTACCGATTTTCAGTTTTCCCAAGGTATATTCCCTAGACTGGAAGTGCCCTTGGCTCTGTAGCTCTGTTGTTTACTTGTTTTAGGGAACACAATGCACTTCTCCAGAGAGGCAGTTGGCTAGTTACATCCCGCCCATCAGCATAACAAGGCTCCCTGTTCTCCAGGGCCTGTCTTTCCTTTCTGGTTTTTACACATTTTGTGGATGTCCCTTTTGACCGGTGGGAAGTGATACTTCTTTGTAGTGCAGATTTGCATTGCCCGCTTGCTTGCTTGGCCAAAAAGGGCGTATGCATTTTCTCCTGAATATATTCAGGAGAAAACGCATACGCCCTTTTTGGCCAAGTGCATCATTGTCGAAGTTGTGCCCCTCTTCCTGTGCTTTAAATGCGTTTCCAACGTACCTCTTGAAATCTGTTTCCTGCGATTCTGCCTCGCTTTCAAGTTCGCCTCGTTGCCTTCCCTCAACAGATTTTTGGACGATAGTTGTCCTTTATTACTCGGCCAGTTTGTGAATTGCTGTGCCCCTGAGCTCCATTTTTCAACTCGTTTTTGGTGAGGTGACCGCAAGTCCAAAATTTTGGTTCAGGACCTATGCTGGTTCCCGGTGGGTGGCTGAGACTTTGGTTAATTCCTCTTCCTGCCGGGAAATTACAGTGATATGTGCCCGTCCAAATGCCTAACAGCTACTCTCTCATTGGTTCTCCCTCTTCCCTTTCATCCTCTGCCAAATTGGCAACCTGTGCGAACCAGGAGGTTAAAGGGGCTGTCTCTCCAAGTTGCGAGGTTGATAGTAAAGCAGATGTAAAGTCAAACCGGAGCACCAGGAGAGGGACTATTCGTTGAGTTTTAGAAACCTTTCGTATTCACAGTGTGTCCGTTCTCTAGGTTTCCCGTACATGTTATAGCTGTAGTAATACTCCCTTCAACCTGGAGAGTTGGGACCCATGGAATGTGTGCCATGCATTATTGCTTTAAAGGGTCTGCATTTGCTCACCCAATCTCAGCAATCCTCTCAGTCCCAAGTGTCCAGCCTTATGCCACATCCAGCTGTCATTGTAGATAGGGTCATTCCAGGTTTCATCAGAGACCCTGAAGGAATTGTAAAGAATTTCCCAGTTTTTTTGTTTTGTTTTTGAAATTCCTTTTTATAGTGGGTTTGAGATGACTCTCGCTGCCATGTTTATGCCAGTCTAGACACACTTGATTCCCTTATGGAGACATATCAATACATAGTTTGTAAGATTCTTACTAGTCAGATATATTCCTCTGCGGGAAATATGGGGTTTTGAGTCCCTTTCACTGAGGAATGTGTAGGTCTTGTCTATTCCATAGTTGGTTCTTGGAACGGTACCTGTGCTTATAGCAAACTCTGGTTTTATGCATCACCCCACCTCTCCTTCACCCTTAAGCAGGCATAAGAGTGTTTTCTTTTTTTTTTTTTTTTTTTTTTTTTTTTTTTTTTTTTTTTGTGGTATGCGGGCCTCTCACTGTTGTGGCCTCTCCCGTTGCGGAGCACAGGCTCCGGATGCGCAGGCTCAGCGGCCATGGCTCACGGGCCCAGCCGCTCCGCGGCATATGGGATCCTCCCAGACCGGGGCACGAACCCGTATCCCCTGCATCGGCAGGCGGACTCTCAACCACTGCGCCACCAGGGAGGCCCATAAGAGTGTTTTCTAAATGTGAGACACTGTTCTCTTTCCTAACTCAGTTCAATTGTAGCCATGTTTACAGGATCTTCATAAGTGATATCTTATGATAAGTTTCTTTTTCTGTGTGACTTATTTCTCTTAGAATCATCGTACCTGAATCCACCCATTTTGCTGCTACTGGTCTTATGACATTGATTTCATGGCTGAGGGATATTCCATCGTACGTAAGTACCACAATATTTTGAACCATTTTTATATTTCCTGGGATATTTAATGTGTACCCAAGTTGAGGTTCTTGTAAGCAGTGCAGCCCTAAATTTTGAGGTGGCTCTTTCTTACTGATTTTCAGTATCCCCAAGGTATATTCCCTAGACTGGAAGTGCCCTTGGCTCTGTAGCTCTGTTGTTTACTTGTTTTAGGCCACACAATGCATTCCTCCAGAGAGGCAGTTGACAATTTTCATCTCTCCCAAAACAATAACAAGGCTCCCTGTTCTTCAGGGCCTGTCTTGCCTTTCTGGATTTTACACATTTTGTGGCTGTCCCTTTTGACCAGTGGGAAGTGATACTTATTTGTAGTGCAGATTTGCATTGCCCGCTTGCTTGCTTGGCCAAAAAGGGCCTATGCGTTTTCTCCTGAATATATTCAGGAGAAAACGCATACGCCCTTTTTGGCCAAGTGCATTATTGTCGAAGTTGTGCCCCTGTTCCTGTGCTTTAAAGGCGATTCCAACGTACCTCTTGAAATCTGTTTCCTGCTATTCTTCCTGCCTTTCAAATCCGCCTAGTTTTCTTCCCTCAAAAGATTTTTGGACGATAGTTGTCCTTTATTACTCTGCCAGTTTTTGAATTGCTGTGCCCCTGAGCTCCATTTTTCAACTCGTTTTTTGTGAGCTGAACGCAAGCCAAAATTTTGGTTCAGGACCTATACTGGTTCCCGGTGGGGGGCTGAGACTTTTGTTAATTCTTCTTCCTACCGGGAAATTAGAGTGACATGTGCCCGTCCAAATACCTAACAGCTACTCTCTCATTGGTTCTCCCTCTTCCCTTTCATCCTCTGCCAAATTGGCAACCTGTGCGAAGCAGCAGGTTAAAGGGGCTGTCTCTTCAAGTTGGGAGACTGATAATAAAGCAGTTGGAAAGTCAAACCAGAGAACCAGGAGAGGGACTATTCTTTGAGTTTTAGAAACCTTTCGTATTCACATTGTGTCCATTCTCTAGGTTTTCCGTACATGTTATAGCTCTAGTAATAGTTCCTTCAACCTGGAGAGTTGAGACCCATGGAATGGGTTCCACATATTATTGTTTTAAAGGGTCTGCATTTGCTCACCCACTCTCACCAACCCTCTCAGTCCCAAGTGTCCTGCCTTATGCCACATCCAGCTGTCGTTGTAGATAGGGTCATTCCAGGTTTCATCAGAGACCCTGAAGGAATTGTAAAGAATTTCACTGTTTTTTGTTTTGTTTTTGAATTTCCTTTTCTAGTGGGTTTGAGCTGATTCTCGCTGCCATGTTTATGCCAGTCTAGACACACTTGATTCCCTTACGGAGACATATCAATACATAGGTTTTAAGATTCTTACTAGTAAGATATATTCCTCTGCTGGAAATATGGGGTTTTGAGTCCCGTTCACAGAGGAAGTAGTAGGTCTTGTCTATTCTGTATTTGGATTATGGAACCGTACCTGTGCTAATATCAAACTCTGCTTTTATTCATCACCCCACCTCTGCTTTCCCCTTAAGCATGCATAAGAGTGTTTTCTAAATATGAGACTCTGTTCCCTTTCCTAATTCCTTCCATGTGTAGCCATGTTTATATACCTGTCATAAGTGATATCTTATGATAAGTTTATTTTTCTGTGTGATTTTTTCAGTTAGATTCATCGTACATGAATCCCGTCATTATGCTGCTACTGGCCTTATGACATTGACTTCATGGCTGAGGGATATTCCATCATACGTATGTACCACAATTTCTTTACCATTTTTGTCTTTCCTGGTATTTATAAGGTGTCCCGAAGTCGAGGTTCTTGTAAGCAGTGCTGCCATAAATTTTGGGGTGGCTGTGTCTTATTGATTTTCAATTTTCCCAAGGTATATTCCCGTGACCGGAAGTGCCTTAGGTTGTGAAGCACTGTTGTTTACTTCTATTTGGGAACACAATGCACTCCTCCAGAGTGGCTGTTGGCAATTTACATCCCACCCATCCGCATAACAAGGCTCCCTGTTCTCCAGATCCTGTCTTGCCTTTCTTGTTTTTACACATTTTACGGATGTCCCTTTTGACCGGTTGGAAGTGATACTTCTTTGTAGTGCAGATTTGCATTGTGCGGTTGCTTGGTTGGCCAAAATGGGTGTATGCGTTTTCTCCTGAATATATTCAGGAGAAAACGCATGCGCCCTTTATGGACAATTCCATAATTGTCGAAGTTGTGATGCTTTTCCTGTGTTTAAATGCGATTCCAATGTACTTCTGGAAATCTGTTTCGTGCACTTCTGCCTCATTTTCCAGTCAGCCTCATGGCTTTCTCTCAACAGATTTTTGGAAGAGAGTAGTCCTTTATAACTCTGCAAGTTAGTGAATTGCTGTGCCCCTGAGTTCCATTTTTCAACTCGCGTTTTTGTGAGCTGACTGCCAATCCACAATTTTGCTTCAGGACCTATACTGGTTCCATTGGGGGGGCTGGCTCAGAGTTTGTTAATTCTTCTTCGTGACGGGAATTTAGAGTGACATGTGGCCTTCCAAATGCCTACAGCTACTCTCTAATTGTTTCTCCCTCTTCCCTTATATCCTCTACACAACGTGCCAACTGTGCGAACCAGGAGGTTATAGGTGCTGAATCTCCAATTTGGGAGATTGATACTAAAGCAGTTGGAATGTCAAACTGGTGCACAAGGAGAGAAAAAAATTAGTAGAGTTTTAGAAACCTTTCACCATCAGATGGTGTCCATTCTCGAGGTTTCCCATACATGTTATAACTGTAGTGATATTCCCTTCTACCTGGAGAGTTGGGACCCATAGAATGGGTGCCAGGTATTATTGCTTTAAACGGTCTGCATTTTCTCACCCAATCTCACCAATCCTCTCAGTCCCAAGTGACCAGCCGTATGCCACATCCAGCTGTCGTTGTAGATAGGGTCATTCTAAGTTTCATCAGAACCCCTGAAGGTATTGTGTAAGAATTTCACTGTTTATTTGTTTTGTTTTGAAATTCATTTTTATAGTGGGTTTGAGCTGATTCTCTCTGCCGTGTTTATGTCATTCTAGACACACTTGGTTACCTTATGGAGACATATCAATACATAGGTTTTAAGATTCTTACTAGTCAGATATACTACTCTGCGGGGAATAGGGGTGTTGAGCCCCGTTCAGTGAGGAAAGAGTAGGTCTTGTCTATTTTGTATTTGGATTATGCAACCGTACCTGTGCTAATATCAAACTCTGGTTTTATGCATCACCCCACCTCTCCTTTCCTCTTGAGCAGGCATAAGAGTGTTTTCTAAATGTGAGACTCTTCTCTTTCCTAATTCAGTTCATGTGTATCCATGTTTACAAGACCTTCATAAGTGACATCTTATGATAAGTTTCTTTTTCTGTGTGACTTATTTCAGTTAGAATCATCGTACATGAATCCACTCATTATGCTGCTACTGGCCTTATGACATTGATTTCATGGCTGAGGGATATTCCATCGTACGTATGTACCACAATTTCTTTACTATTTTTGTCTTTACTGGGATATTTAAGGTGTCCCGAAGTCGAGGTTCTTGTAAGCAGTGCTGCCCTATATTTTGGGTTGGCTGTGTCTTATTGATTTTCAATTTCCCCAAGGTATATTCCCATGACTGGAAGTGCCTTAGGTTGTGAAACTCTGTTGTTTAATTCTTTTAGGGAACGCAATGCACTCCTCCAGAGTGGCTGTTGGCAATCTGCATCCCACCCATCAGCATAACAAGGCTCCCTGTTCTCTAGAGCCCCTCTTGCCTTTCTGGTTTTTACACATTTTACGGATATCCCTTTTGACTGGTGGGAAGTGATACTTCTTTGTAGTGCAGATTTGCATTGTGCGGTTGCTTGGTTGGCCAAAATGGGTGTATGCGTTTTCTCCTGAATATATTCAGGAGAAAACGCATGCACCCTTTATGGACAATTCCATAATTGTCGAAGTTGTGATGCTTTTCCTGTGTTTAAAGGCGATTCCAATGTACTTCTGGAAATCTGTTTCGTGCAAATCTCCCTCATTTTCAAGTCCGCCTCATGGCTTTTCCTCAACAGATTTTTGGAAGAGATTAGTCCTGTATAACTCTGCAAGTTAGTGAATTGCTGTGCCCCTGAGCTCCATTTTTCAACTTGTGTTTTTGTGAGCTGACCGCAAACCCACAATTTTCCGTCAGGACCTATACTAGTTATGGGGGTGGGGCAGGCTGAGAGTTTGGTTAATTCTTCTTCGTGACGGGAAATTAGAGTGACATGTGGCCGTCCAAATACCTACAGCTACTCTCTCATTGGTTCTCCCTCTTCCCTTATATCCTCTGCACAATGTGCCAACTGTGCCAACCAGGAGGTTATAGGGGCTGACTCTCCAAGTTGGGAGATTGATATTAAAGCAGTTGGAATGTCAAGCTGCAGCACATGGAGGGAAAAAAAATTAGTAGAGTTTTAGAAACCTTTCACCATCAGAGGGTGTCCATTCTCTAGGTTTCCCATACATGTTATAACTGTAGTGATATTCCCTTCTACCTGGAGAGTTGGGAACCATGGAATCAGTGGCAGGCATTATTGCTTTAAATGGTCTGCATTTTCTCACCCAATCTCACCAATCCTCTCAGTCCCAGGTGAACAGCCTTATGCCACATCCAGCTGTTGTTGTAGATAGGGTCATTCCAAGTTTCATCAGAACCCCTGAAGGTGTTGTGTAAGAATTTCACTGTTTCTTTGTTTTGTTTTGAAATTCCTTTTTATAGTGGGTTTGAGCTGATTCTCACGGCCGTGTTTATGTCATTCTAGACACACTTGGTTCCCTTATGGAGACATATCAATACATAGGTTTTAAGATCCTTACTAGTCAGATATATTTCTCTGTGGGGAATAGAGGTGTTGAGTCCCATTCACCGAGGAAGGAGTCGGGCTTGTCTCTTCTGTATTTGGATTATGGAACGGTACCTGTGTTAATATCAAACTCTGGTTTTGTGTGTCTCCCCACCTCTCCTTCCCCCTTAAGCAAGCATAAGAGTGTTTTCTAAATCTGAGACTCTGTTCTCTTTCCTAATTCAGTTCATATGTAGCCAGGTTTACATTCCCTTCATAAGTGATATCTTATATCAGAATGCACCATGGCCCTTGTCATAATAATGCTCCATGACCCCTGTCAACACAATGCTCCATTCCCTGGTTATCACAATGCTCCATGTCCCTTGTCATAACAATTCTCCACGTACTTGTCATCACAATGCTACATGACACTTCTCATCACAAAGTTACATGCTCGTTTCATCACAATTCTCCATGCACTTGTCATTGCAATGTTCCATGACCCCTGTCATAGCAAGCTCCAAGTGTTTGTCATCACAATGCTTCACGACTTTATCATCAAAATTCTCAATGGCACTTTTCATCACAATGTTCCGTACCCTTGTCATCACAATTCTCCATGCCCTTGTCATCACAATGCTCCATGACCCCTGTCATCACAATGCTCCCTGAAACCTGTCATCACAATGCTTCATGCCCCTTGTCATTACAGTGCTCCATGATGCTCGTCATCACAATTACCCATGGTCTTCTCATCACAATGCTCCACGGTTTTGCCATCACAATGCTCCATGCCCTGGTCATCTCAAAGCTCAATGTCCCTTGTCCTCACAATTCTCCACGTCCTTGTCATCACAATGCTCCATGGCACTTCTCATCACAATGTTATATGCTCTAGTCATAACAATACTCCATGCACTTTTCATCGCAATGCTCCATGACCCCTGTCATAGGAAGCTCCATGCGCTTGTCATCACAATGTTTCAGGACATGGACATTAAAATTATCAATGGCCCTTGTCATCTCAATGCTCCATGCGCTTATCATCACAATGCTCCTTTACCTTTGTCACAACAATCCTCCATGACACTTGGCATCACAATGCTCTGTGCTATTGTCATCACAATGGAACATGACATATGTCATCACAATGCTCCCTGACACCTGGCTTCACAATACTCCATGACCTTGTCATCACAATGCTCCATGCCCTTGTCATCACAATGTGCCATGCCCACTGTCATCAAAATAATCCATGAAACTTGTCAGACCAAAGCTCCATGCCACCTTTCATCACAATGCTCCATGAACCCTGTCATCACAATGCACCAAGCCCATCATCATAATGCTTCATGCTCTTGTCATCACAATGAAATCAAAATGCTCTATGACCTCTGTCATCACAATGCTCCAAACCCTTGTGATCACAATGTTCCATAACACTTGTCATCACAATACCCCATGACGCTAGTCATCACAATTATCCATGGACTTCTCATCACAATGCCTCATGACATTTGTCATCACAATGTGCAATACACATGTCATCACAATGCTCCCTGACTCTTGCCATCAGTATGCTCCCTGAACCCTTTCATGACAAGGCTCCATGCCTTTTTCATCACAATGATCCATGCCATTTTCATTACAATGCTCCAAGACCCCTGTAATCACAATGCTCCATGCCCTTGTCATCACAAAGCTCCATGATGCATGTCATCAGAATGCTCCATGGCCTTCTCATCACAATGCTCCATGCCCTTGTCATCACAATGCTCCAAGACCCCTGTAATCACAATGGTCCATGCCCCTTTTCATCAGAATGCTCCATGAGACTTGTCATCACAAGGCTCCATGGTCTTCTCATCACAATGCTCCAGGACATTGTCATCAAAATGCTCCATTCCCTTATCATCACAATGCTCCATGACCCCTGTCATCACAATACTCCGTGAACATTTTCAGCCCAATGCTCCATGACCTTCTCATCACAATGCTCCATGACCAATATCATCACAATGCTCCATGACCACAGTCATGACAACGCTCAATATCACCTGACAACACAATGATCCGGGACTCTTGTCATCACAATGCTCCATTCCCTAGTTATCACAATGCTCCATGACCCCTGTCATCACAATACTCCATGAACATTTTCAGCCCAATTCTCCATGACACTTGTCATCACAATGATGCATGCCCTTGTCATCCCAATGTTCCATGACCCCTGTAATCACAATGCTCCATGACGCTTGTCATCACAGTGCTCCATGACACCTGTCATCACAATGCTCCATGCCTTTGTCAGCAAAATGCTACATGACCTTGTCATTACAATGTTCTATGCACTTGTCATCACAATACTCCATTACCATTGCCATCACAATCCTCCATGAACCTTGGGATCACATTGCTCCATGCCCTTGTCATCACAATGCTCCATGCTCCTTAAAATCAAAATGATCCATGACCTCTGTCATCACAATGTTCCAAACCCTTGTGATCACAATGTTCCATAACACTTGTCATCACAATGCTCCATGATGCCTGTCATCACAATACTCCATGCCCTTTTCATCACAATGCTCCATGGCCTTTGTCATCACAATTCTCGATACACTTGTCAACACAGTGCTCCCTGACATTTGTCATCAGAATGCTCCTTGAACCCTGTCACAAAAAGGCTCCATGCCTTTTTCATCAAAATGCACCATGCCGTTTTCATCCCAATGCTCCATGCCATTGTCATCAAAATACTCCACAAGCTTGTCATCAGAATGCTCCATGTCCCTTGTCATCACAATTTTCCATGCACTTGTCAGCACAATGCTCCCTGACCCTTGTCATCACAATGCTCCAAGCCATTGTCATCACAATGCTCCATTACCTTTGTCATCAGAATCCTCCATGACACTTGGCATCACAATGCTCCATGGCATTGTCATCACAATGGGCCATTACATATGTCATCACAATGCTCCCTGACACCTGTCTTCACAATAATGAATGACCTGGTCATCACAATGCTCCATGCCCTTGTCATCACAATGCGCCATTCCAACTGTCATCGCAATAAGCCATGAAACTTATTAGACCAATGCTCCATGCCCTTGTCATCACAATGCCCCATGCCCTTGTTATCACAATGCTCCGTGACCCCTGTCATCACAATGCTCCGTGACTCCAGTCATCACAAGGCTTCATGACATTTGTCATCACCATGGTCCATGCCCTTGTCATCAACAGTCTCTGTGACCTTTTTAACCACAATGCTTCATGAACTTTTCATCACAGTGCTCTTTAACCCTTGTCATCACAATGCTCTATGCCTTTCTCTGCACAATGCTCCATGACCCTTGTCATCACAATGCTCCATGCGCTTGTCAGCACAATGCTCCATTACCCATGTCATCACAATGCACCATGCGCTTGTCGTCACAGTGCTCCACAATCTTGTCATCACAATGCTCCATAAACCTTGTCATCACAATGCTCCATACACTTCAAATCAAAATGCTCTCTCACCACTGATATCACAATGTTACATCACTATTCATCACAATACTCCCTCAACCCTGTCATCACAATGTTCCATGACTCCTGTCATCACAATGCTACATGCACTTATCATCACAATGTTCGATGATCCCTGACATCACAATGTTCCATAACCCCTGTCATCAAAATGCTCCATGACCCTTTTCATCAAAATGCTCCATGGCCCCTGACATCACAATGTTACATAACGCCTCTCATCAAAATGTTCCATGACCCTTTTCATCAAATTGGTCCATGACAATGTCATCACAATGCTCCCTGCCCTTCTCATCACAATGCACCACGCCCTTGTCATCAAAATGCTCCATGACCTTTGTCATCACAAAGCTCCATGACCCTTGGCATCACAATGCTCCATGCCATTGTCATCACAATACTCCATGAAACCTCTCATCACATTGTTCCATGCAATTGTCATCAAAAAGCTCCATGGTGCTTGTCATCACACTGCTCGATGCCCTTCTCATCACAATGCTCCATGCCCTTGTCATTACAATCCTCCATGACCCATGTATCACTGTGTTCCGTGCCCTTGTCATCACAATGCTCCATGCCCACTCTCATCACAATAATCCATGAAACTTTTCAGACAAATGTTCCATGCCCTTGTCATCACAATGCTCCATTACCACTGTCATAACAATGCTCCATGACCCCTGCCATCACGATGTTCCATGGACTTGTCATCACAAGGCTCCATGATCCTTCTCATCACAATGCTCCAAGACCCCTGTAATCACAATGCTCCATGTCCCTTTTTATCTCAATGATCCATGAACCCTGTCATCACAATGCACCATGCCCATCATCATAATGCTTCAGGCTATTGTCATCACAATGAAATCAAAATGCTCCATGACCTCTGTCATAACACTGCTCCAAACCCTTGTGATCACAATATTCCATAACACTTGCCATCACAATGCCCCATGACGCTCGTCATCACAATTATCTATGGTCTTCTCATCACAATGCTCCATGACCTTTGTCATCACAATGCTCAATACACTTGTCATCAAAATGCTCCCAGACACTTGTTCTCTGTAAGTTCCTTGAACCCTGTCATGACAAGGCTCCATGCCGTTTTCATCACAATGATCCATGCCTTTTTCATCACAGTGCTCCAAGACACCTGTAATTACAATGCTCCATGCCCTTGTCATCACAAAGCTCAATGACGCATGTCATCAGACTGCTCCTTGGCCTTCTCATCACAATGCTCCATGCCCTTGTCATCACAATTTTCCAAGACACTCTAATCACAATGCTCCATGCCCCTTTTCGTCAGTATGCTCCATGAGACTTGTCTCACAAGGCTCCATGGTTTTCTCATCACAATGCTCCAGCACCTTGTCATCACAATGCTTCACGACCTTGTCATGAAAATTATCAATGGCCCTTGTCATCATAATGCTCCAAGCCCTAGTCATCACAATGCTCCATTTTATTTATCATCACAATCCTCCATTACATTTGGCATCACAATGCTCCATGCCATTGTCATCGCAAGGGACCATGACATATGTCATCACAATGCTCCCTGACACCTGTCTTCACAATACTCCATGACCTTCTCATTACAATGCCCCATGCCCTTGTCATCACAATGCCCCATGCCCACTGTCATCACAATAATCTATTAAACTTGTCAGACCAATGCTCCATGCCCCTGTCATCACAATGCTCCATGCCCTTGTCATCACAATGCTCCATGACCACTGTCATCACAATGCTCTGTGACTCCAGTCATCACAATGCTTCATAACATTTGTCATCACAGTGGTCCATGCCCACATCATCACAAGGCTCTGTGACCTTTGTAACCACAATACTCCATGAACTTTTCATCACAATGCTCCGTGACCCTTGTCATCACAATGCTCCAAGCCTTTGTCAGAACAATGCTCCATGACCCTTGTCATCACAATGTGCCACGTGATTTTCATCACAACGGTCCACAACCTTGTCATTGTAATGCTCCATAAACCTTGTAATCACAATGCTCCATGCACTTCTCATCAAAATGCTCTCTCAACAGAGACATCACAATGTTCCATCACTAGTCATCACAATACTCCCTCACCCCTGTAATCACAATGTTCCATGACCCCTGTCATCACAATGCTACATCCCCTTATCATCACAATGTTCCATGACCCCTGACATCACAATGTTCCATAACCCCTGTCATCAAAATGCTCCATGACCCTTTTCATCCCAAAGCTCCATGACCCCTGACATCACAGTGTTCTATAACCCCTGTCATCAAAATGTTCCATTACACTTTTCATCAAATTGCTGCATGACCCTGTCATCAAAATGCTCCCTGCCCTTCTCATCACAATGCACCACGCCCTTGACATCAAAATGCTCCCTGACTTTTGTCATCACAAAGCTCCATAACCCTTGGAATCACAATGTTCCATGAACCCTCTCATCACATTGTTCCATGCCCTTGTCATCACAAAGCTCCATGACGCTTGTCAAAACAATGTTCGATGCCCTTCTCATCACAATGCTCCATGCCCTTGTCATTACAATCCTCCATGACCCATGGATCACAGTGTTCCGTGACCTTGTCATCACAATGCTCCGTGCCCACTCTCATCACAATAATCCATGAAACTTTTCAGACCAATGCTCCATGCCCTTCTCATCACAATGCTCCATTACCCCTGTCATAACAATGCTCCATGACCCCTGCCATCACAATGTTCCACACCATTGTCATCACAAGGCTCCATGACCCTTGTCATCACAATGCTCCAAGACCCCTGTAATCACAATGCTCCATGCCCTTGTCATCACAAAGCTCAATGACGCATGTCATCAGAATGCTCCATGGCCTTCTCATCACAATGCTCCTTGCCCATGTCATCACAATGCTCCAAGACCCCTGTAATCACAATGCTCCATGCCCCTTTTCATCTCAATGCTCCATGAACGCTGTCATCACAATGCACCATGCCCATCACCATAATGCTTCAGGCTATTGTCATCACAATGAAATCAAAATACCCCATGACCTCTGTCATCACAATGCTCCAAACCCTTGTGATCACAATGTTCCATAAAACTTATCATCAGAACACCCCATGACGCTCATCATCACAATTATCCATGGTCTTCTCATCACAATGCTCCATGAACTTTGTCATCACAATGCTCAATACACTTGTCATCACAATGCTCCGTGACACTTGTCGTCAGTATGCTCCTAGAACCCTGTCATGACAAGGCTCCATGCCATTTTCATAAAAATGATCCATGCCATTTTCATCACAATGCTCCATGCCCTTGTCTGCACAAAGCTCCATGACGCATGTCATCAGAATGCTCCATGGCCTTCTCATCACAATGCTCCATGCCCTTGTCATCACAATGATCCAAGACCCCTGTAATCACAATGCTCCATGCTCCTTTTCATCAGAATGTTCCATGAGAATTGTCATCACAAGGCTCCATGGACTTCCCATCACAATGCTCCAGGACCTTGTCATCACAGTGCTCAATTCCCTTCTCATTACAATGCTCCATGACCCCTGTCATCACAATACTCCATGAACATTTTCAGCCCAATGCTTCATGACCTTCTCATCACAATGCTCCATGACCCATATCATCACAGTCCTCCATGACCACTGTCATCACAACACTCCATGACCCCTGACAACACACTGATCCGGGACTCTTGTCATCACAATGCTCCATTCCCTTGTCATCACAATGCTCCATGAACATTTTCAGCCCAATGCTCCATGACACTTGTCATCACAATGATCCATGCCCTTGTCATCCCAATGCTCCATGAGCCCTGTAATCACAATGCTCCGTGACGCTTATCATCACAGTGCTCCATGACCCTTAACATCACAATTCTCCATGCCTGTGTCATCAAAATCCTACATGACCTTGTCATCACAATGCTCCATGAGCTTGTCATCACAATACTCCATTACCATTTTCATCACAATCCTCCATGAATCTTGGGATCACATTGCTCCATGCCCTTGTCATCACAATGCTCCATGCTCCTTGAAATCAAAATGGTCCATGACCTCTGTCATCACAATGCTCCAACCCCTTGTGATCACAATGTTCCATAACACTTGTCATCACAACACTCCATGATGACTGTCATGACAATACTCCATGCACTTGTCGTCACAATGCTCCATGACCTTTGTCATCACAATTCTCAATACACTTGTCATCACAATGCTCCCTGACACTTGTCGTCAGAATACTCCTTGAACACTGTCATGAAAAGGCTCCATGCCTTTTTCATCAGAATGCTCCATGCCCTTTTCATCACAACGCTCCAGGTCATTGTCATCACAATACTCCACAAGCTTGTCATAAGAATGCTCCCTGATCATTGTATTCAGAATGCTCCATGACCCCTGTCATCACAATGCTCCATACCCCTTGTCATTACAGTGTTCCATGACGCTCGTCATCACAATTATCCATGGTCTTCTCATCACAATGCTCCACAAACCTTGTCATCACAATGCTCCATGCGTTTGTCAGCACAATGATCCATGACCCATGTCATCACAATGTGCCCTGCGTTTCTCATCACAATGCTCCACAGCCTTGTCATCACAATGCTCCATGCACCTCTCATCAAAATGCTCTCTCACCACTGATATCACAATGTTCCATCACTAGTCAACACAATACTCCCTCCACCCTGTCATCCCAATGTTCCATGACCCTTGTCACAACAATGCTACATGCTCTTATCATCACAATGCTCCATGACCCCTGACATCACAATGTTCCATAACCCCTGTCATCACAATGCTCCATGACCCTTTTCATCACAATGCTCCATGACCCCTAACATCACAATGTTCCATAAACACTGTCATCAAAATGTTCCATGACCCTTTTCATCCAATTGCTCCATGACCCTGTCATCACAATTCTCCCTGCCCTTCTCATCACAATGCACCACGCTCTTGTCATCAAAATGCTCCATGGCCTATGTCATCACAAAGCTCCATAACCCTTGGAATCACAATGCTTCATGCCATTGTCATCACAAAGCTCCATGAAACCTCTCATCACATTGCTCCATGCCGTTGTCACCACAAAGCTCCATGACGCTTGTCATCACAATGCTCCATGCCCTTGTCATTGCAATCCTCCATGACACATGTATCACTGTGTTCCGTGCCCTTGTCATCACAATGCTCCATGCTCACTCTCATCACAATAATCCATGAAACTTTTCAGACCAATGCTCCATGCCCTTGTCATCACAATGCTCCATTACACCTGTCATAACAGTGCTCCATGACCCCTGCCATCACAATGTTCTACGGCCTTGTCATCACAAGACTCCATGGCCGTTGTCATCACAATGCTCCAAGACCCCTGTAATCACAATGCTCCATGCCCATGTCATCACAAATCTCCCTGACGCATGTCATCAAAATGCTCCATGGCCTTCTCATCACAATACTCCATGCCCTTGTCATCACAATGCTCCAAGACCCTTGTTATTACAATGATCCATGCCTCTTTGCATCTCAATGCTCCATGAACCCTGTCATCACAGTGCACCATGCCCATCATCATAATGCTTCATGCTATTGTCATCACAATGAAATCAAAATTCTCCATGACCTCTCTCATCACAATG
This sequence comes from Hyperoodon ampullatus, assembly GCF_949752795.1. Taxonomy (NCBI): domain Eukaryota; kingdom Metazoa; phylum Chordata; class Mammalia; order Artiodactyla; family Ziphiidae; genus Hyperoodon; species Hyperoodon ampullatus. The sequence continues at coordinate 937,969 of NW_027640595.1, read as the reverse complement.
CTCCAAACCCTTGTGAACACAATGTTCCATAACACTTGTCATCACAACGCCCCATGACGCTGGTCATCACAATTATCCATGGACTTCTCATCACAATGCTCCATGACCTTTGTCATCACAATTCTCAATACACTTGTCATCACAATGCTCCCTGATACTTGTCATCAGTATGCTCATTGAACCCTGTCATGACAAGTCTCCATGCCTTTTTCATCACAATGATCCATGCCCTTTTCATCACAATGCTCCATGCCATTGTCATCACAATACTCCACAAGCTTGTCATCAGAATGCTCCGTGACACTTTTCATCTCAATGATCCATGACCCCTGTCATCACAATGCTCCAAGACACCTGTCATCACAATGCTCCATGCCCCTTGTCATTACAGTGCTCCATGATGTTCGTCATCACAATTATCCATGGTCTTCTCATCACAGTGCTCCACGGTCTTGCCATCACAATGCTCCATGCCCTGGTCATCACAATGCTCCATGTCCCCAGTCATCACAATGCTCCATGACCCCTGTCATCACAATGCTCCATACTGCTTGTCATTACAGTGCTCCATGACACTCGTAATCACAATTGTCCATGGTCTTCTCATCACAATCCTCCACGACCTTGTCATCAAAATGCTCCATGACCCTTGTCATCACAATGTTCCATGACCACTGTCATAACAATGCTCCATGACCCCTGTCATCACAAGGCTCCATACCACTTGTCATTACAGTGCTCCATGACGCTCCTCATCACAATTATCCATGGTCTTCTCATCACAATGCTCCACCGTCTTGCCATCACAGTGCTCCATGCCTTGGGCATCACAATGCGCCATGTCCCCGGTCATCACAATGCTCCATGACCACTGTCATCACAATTATCCATGATCATCTCATCACAGTGCTCCACGACCTTGCCATCACAAGGCTCCATGCCCTGGTCATCACAATGCTCCATGTCCCCAGTCATCACAATGCTCCATGTCCCCGGTCATCACAATGCTCCATGACCACTGTCATCACAATGCTCTATACCCCTTGTCATTACAGTGCTCCATGACGCTCGTCATCACAATTATCCATGGTCTTCTCATCACAGTGCTCCACGGTCTTGCCATCACAATGCTCCATGCACTGGTCATCACAATGCTCCATGTCCCCTGTCATCACAATTCTCCACGTTCTTGGCATCCCTATGCTCCATGATACTTCTCATCACAGTGTTACATGTTTTGTCATCACAATTCTCTATGCACTTGTCATCGCAATGCTCCATGACCCCTGTCATAGCAAGCTCCATGTGATTGTCATCACAATGCTTCATGAACATGTCATCAAAATTCTCAATGGCCCTTGTTATCACAATGCGCCATGACCCTTGTCATCACAATGATCCAAGCCCTTGTCATCAAAATGCTCCATTACGTTTGTCATCACAATCCTCCATGACACTTGGCATCACAATGCTACATTCCATTGTCATTGCAATAGACCATGACATATGTCATCACAATGCTCCCTGACACCCTTCTTCACAATACTCCATGACCTTCTCATCACAATGCTCCATGCCCTTGTCATCACAATGCACCATGCCCACTGTCATCACAATAATCCATGAAACTTGTCAGAAAAATGCTCCATGACCCTGTCATCACAATGCTCCATGCCCTTTCATCACAATGCTCTATGACCCCTGTCATCACAATGCTCCGTGACTCCAGTCATCACATTGCTTCATGACCTTTGTCATCACAATGGTCCATGCCCTCGTCATCACAAGGCTCTGTGACCTTTGTGACCACAACACTCCATGAACATTTCATCACAATTCTCGGTGACCCTTGTCATCACAATGCTCCATGCCTTTGTCAGCACATTCCTCCATGACACATGGCATCAAATGTGCCATGCGCTTGTCATCACAATGCTCCACATCGTTGACATCACAATGCTCCATAAACCTTGTCCACACAATGTTCCATGCGTTTGTCAGCACAATGTTCCCTGACCCATGTCATCACAATGTGCCCTGCGTTTCTCATCACAATGCTCCACAGCCTTGTCATCACAATGCTCCATGCACCTCTCATCAAAATGCTCTCTCACCACTGATATCACAATGTTCCATCACTAGTCAACACAATACTCCCTCAACCCTGTCATCCTAATGTTCCATGACCCTTGTCACAACAATGCTACATGCTCTTATCATCACAATGCTCCATGACCCCTGACATCACAATGTTCCATAACCCCTGTCATCACAATGCTCCATGACCCTTTTCATCACAATGCTCCATGACCCCTAACATCACAATGTTCCATAAACACTGTCATCAAAATGTTCCATGACCCTTTTCATCCAATTGCTCCATGACCCTGTCATCACAATTCTCCCTGCCCTTCTCATCACAATGCACCACGCTCTTGTCATCAAAATGCTCCATGGCCTATGTCATCACAAAGCTCCATGACGCTTGGAATCCCAATGCTCCATGCCATTGTCATCACAAAGCTCCATGAAACCTCTCATCACATTGCTCCATGCCGTTGTCATCACAAAGCTCCATGACGCTTGTCATCACAATGCTCCATGCCCTTGTCATTGCAATCCTCCATGACACATGTATCACTGTGTTCCGTGCCCTTGTCATCACAATGCTCCATGCTCACTCTCATCACAATAATCCATGAAACTTTTCAGACCAATGCTCCATGCCCTTGTCATCACAAGGCTCCATTACACCTGTCATAACAATGCTCCATGACACCTGCCATCACAATGTTCTACGGCCTTGTCATCACAAGACTCCATGACCCTTGTCATCACAATGCTCCAAGACCCCTGTAATCACAATGCTCCATGCCCATGTCATCACAAAGCTCCCTGACGCATGTCATCAGAATGCTCCATGGCCTTCTCATCACAATACTCCATGCCCTTGTCATCACAATGCTCCAAGACCCTTGTTATTACAATGATCCATGCCTCTTTTCATCTCAATGCTCCATGAACCCTGTCATCACAATGCACCATGCCCATCATCATAATGCTTCATGCTATTGTCATCACAATGAAATCAAATTTCTCCATGACCTCTCTCATCACAATGCTCCAAACCCTTGTGATCACAATGTTCCATAACACTTGTCATCACAACGCCCCATGACGCTGGTCATCACAATTATCCATGGACTTCTCATCACAATGCTCCATGACCTTTGTCATCACAATTCTCAATACACTTGTCATCACAATGCTCCCTGACACTTGTCATCAGTATGCTCACTGAACCCTGTCATGACAAGTCTCCATGCCTTTTTCATCACAATGATCCATGCCCTTTTCATCACAATGCTTCATGCCATTGTCATCACAATACTCCACAAGCTTGTCATCAGAATGCTCCGAGACCCTTGTCATCTCAATGATCCATGACCCCTGTCATCACAATGCTCCATGACACCTGTCATCACAATGCTCCATGCCCCTTGTCATTACAGTGCTCCATGATGTTCGTCATCACAATTATCCATGGTCTTCTCATCACAGTGCTCCACGGTCTTGCCATCACAATGCTCCATGCCCTGGTCATCACAATGCTCCATGTCCCCAGTCATCACAATGCTCCATGACCCCTGTCATCACAATGCTCCATACTGCTTGTCATTACAGTGCTCCATGACACTCGTAATCACAATTGTCCATGGTCTTCTCATCACAATGCTCCACGCCCTTGTCATCAAAATGCTCCATGACCCTTGTCATCACAATGCTCCATGACCACTGTCATAACAATGTTCCATGACCCCTGTCATCACAAGGCTCCATACCACTTGTCATTACAGTGCTCCATGACGCTCCTCATCACAATTATCCATGGTCTTCTCATCACAATGCTCCACGGTCTTGCCATCACAGTGCTCCATGCCTTGGGCATCACAATGCTCCATGTCCCCGGTCATCACAATGCTCCAAGACCACTGTCATCACAATGCTCTATACCCCTTGTCATTACAGTGCTCCATGACCCTCGTCATCACAATTATCCATGGTCTTCTCATCACAATGCTCCACGATCTTGCCATCGCAATGCTCCATGCCCTGGTCATCACAATGCTCCATGTCCCCTGTCATCACAATTGTCCACGATCTTGGCATCACTATGCTCCATGACACTTCTCATCACAGTGTTACATGCTTTGTCATCACAATTCTCTATGCACTTGTCATCGCAATGCTCCATGACCCCGTCATAGCAAGCTCCATGTGCTTGTCATCACAATACTCCATGCCCTTGTCATCACAATTCTCCATGACCTTTGTCATCACAATGCTCCCTGACACTTGTCGTCAGAATGCTCCCTGAAAATTGTCATGAAAAGGCTCCATGTCTTTTTCATCACAATGCCCCATGCCATTTTCATCAAAATGCTCCATGTCATTGTCATCAAAATACTCCACAAGCTTGTAATCAGAATGCTCCATGAAACTTGTCATCACAATGCTCCATGACCCCTGTTATCACAATGTTCCATACCCCTTGTCATTACAGTGCTCCATGACGCTCATCATCACAATTATCCATGGTCTTCTAATCACAATGCTCCACGGTCTTGCCATCACAATACTCCATGCCCTGGTCATCACAATGCTCCATGTCCCCTGTCATCACAATTCTCCACGTTCTTGGCATCACTGTGCTCCATGATGCTTTTCATCACAGTGTTACATGCTTTGTCATCACAATTCTCTATGCACTTGTCATCGCAATGCTCCATGATCCCTGTCACAGCAAGCTCCATGTGATTGTCATCACAATGCTTCATGAACATGTCATCAAAATTCTCAATGGCCCTTGTTATCACAATGCTCCATGACCCTTGTCATCACAATGCTCCAAGCCCTTGTCATCAAAATGCTCCATTACCTTTGTCGTCACAATCCTCCATGACACTTGGCATCACAATGCTCCGTTCCATTGTCATCGCAATGGACCATGACATATGTCATCACAATGCTCCCTGACACCCTTCTTCACAATACTCCATGACCTTCTCATCACAATGCTCCATGCCCTTGTCATCACAATGCGCCATGCCCACTGTCATCACAATAATCCCTGAAACTTGTCAAACCAATGCAACATGCCCCTGTCATCACAATGCTCCATGCCCTTTCATCACAATCCTCTATGACCCCTGTCATCACAATGCTCCGTGACTCCAGTCATCACAATGCTTCATGACCTTTGTCATCACAATGGTCCATGCCCTCGTCATCACAAGGCTCTGTGACCTTTGTCACCACAGCGCTCCATGAACATTTCATCACAATGCTCGGTGACCCTTGTCCTCCCAATATTCAATGCCTTTGTTAGCACAATACTCCATGACCCATGGCATCACAATGTGCCATGTGCTTGTCATCACAATGCTCCACATCTTTGTCATCACAATGCTCCATAAACCTTGTCATCACACTGCTCCATGCACTTCTCATCAAAATGCTCTCTCACCACTGATATCACAATGTTCCATCACTAGTCAACACAATACTCCCTCACCCCTGTCATCACAATATTCCATGACCCTTGTCACAACAATGCTACATGCCTTTATCATCACAATGCTCCATTCCCCTGACATCACAATGTTCCATAACCCCTGTCATCACAATGCTCCCTGCCATTCACAACAGAATGCACCACACCCTTGTCATCAAAATGCTCCATGACCTTTGTCATCACAAAGCTCAATGACCCTTGTCATCACAATGCTGCATGCCATTGTCATCACAATGCTCCATGAGCCCTCTCATCACATTGTTCCATGCCCTTGCCATCACAGGCTCCATGATGCTTTTCATCACAATGCTCGATGCCATTCTTATCACAATGCTCCATGCGCTTGTCATTACAATCCTCCATGACCCATGTATCACAGTGTTCCATGCCCTTGTCATCACAATGCTCCTTGCCCCCTCTCATCACAATAATCCATGAAACTTTTCAGACCAATGCTGCATGCCCTTGTCATCACAATGCTCCATTACCCCTGTCATAACAATGCTCCATGACCCCTGCCATCACAATGTTCCACAGCCTTGTCATCACAAGGCTCCATGACCCTTGTCATCACAATGCTCCAAGACCCCTGTAATCACAATGCTCCATGCCCTTGTCATCACAAAGCTCCATGACGCATGTCAACAGAATGCTCCATGGCCTTCTCATTCACGATGTTCCATGCCTTTGTCATCACAATGCTCCAAGACTCCTGTAATCGCAATGCTCCATGCCCCTTTTCATCTCAATGCTCCATGAACCCTGTCATCACAATGCAACATGCCCATCATCATAATGCTTCAGGCTATTGTCATCACAATGAAACCAAAATGCTCCATGACCTCTCTCATCACAATGCTCCAAATCCTTGAGATCAATATGTTCCATAACACTTATCATCACAACGCCCCATGACGCTCGTCATCACAATAATCCATGGTCTTCTCATCACAATGCTCCATGACCTTTGTCATCACAATACTCAATACCCTTGTCATCACAATGCTCCCTGACACTTGTTGTCAGTTTGCTCCTTGAACCCTGTCATGACAAGGCTCCATGCCTTTTTCATCACAATGATCCATGCCCTTTTCATCACAGTGCTCCAAGACCGCTGTAATCACAATGCTCCATGCCCTTGTCATCACAAAGCTCCATGATGCATGTCATCAGAACGCTCCATGGCCTTCTCATCCCAATGTTCCATGCCCTTGTCATCACAATGCTCCAAGACCCCTGTAATCACAATGCTCCATGGCACTTTTCATCAGAATGCTCCATGAGACTTGTCATCACAAGGCTCCATGGTCTTCTCATCACAGTGCTCCAGTACCTTGTCATCACAATGCTCCATGACCCCTGTCATCACAGTACTCCATGGACATTTTCAGCCCAATGCTCCATGACCTTCTCATCACAATGCGCCATGACCCCTGTCATCACAATGCTCCATGACCACTGTCATCACAACGCTCCATGAACCCTGACAACACAATGATCCGGGACTCTTGTCATTAAAATGCTCCATGACCATTGTCATCACAATGATCCATGCGCTTGTCATCCCAATGCTCCATGACCCCTGTAATCACAATGCTCCGTGATGCTTGTCATCACAGTGCTCCATGAACCTTGTCATCATAATGCTCCTTGCCTTTGTCAACAAAATGGTACATAATCTTGTCATCACAATTCTCTATGTGCTTGTCATCACAATCCTCCATGACCATTGGGATCACATTGCTTCATGCCCTTGCCATCTCTCTCTTGCCTTTCTGGTTTTTACAGATATTCGGATGTCCCTTTTGACCGGTGGTAAGTGACAATTCTTTGTAGTGTGGATTTGTATTGCGCGCTTGCTTGATTGGCCAAAAAGGGCGTATGCGTTTTCTTCTGAATATATTCAGGAGAAAAGGCATACGCCCTTTTTGGCCAAGTGCATCTCTGTCCAAGTTGGGATGCTTTTCCTGTGCTTTAAAGGCGATTCCAATTTACCTCTTGAAATATGTTTTGTGCAATTCTGCCTCATTTTCAAGTCCGCTTCATTGCCTTCCCTCAACAGATTTTTGGAAGAGAGTAGTCCTTTATAAGTCTGCAGGTTTGTGAATTGCTGTGCCCCTGAGCTCCAATTTTCAAATCCCATCTTTGTGAGCTGGCCGCAAATCCACAATTTTGCTTCAGGACCTATACTGGTTCCAGGGGTCGCTATATTGGTTCACTGTGGGTGGTTGAGGCTTTGGTTAATTCTTCTTCCTGCCGGGAACTTAGAGTGACATGTGCCCGTCCAAATGCCTACATGTACTCTCTGATTGGTTCTCCCTCTTCCCTTTCATCCTCTGCACAATTAGCAAACTGTGCGAACCAGGAGGTTATAGGGGCTGACTCTCCTAAGTTGGGAGATTGATAGTAAAGCAGTTGGAATGCCAAAGTGGAGCACAAGGAGAGGAAAAATTAGGAGAGTTTTAGAAACCTTTCACCATCACAGGGTGTCCATTTTCTAGGTTTCCCATACATGTTATAATTGTAGTGATATACCCTTCTACCTGGAGATTTGGGACACATGGAATGGTGGCATGCATTACTACTTTAAAAGGTCTGCATTTTCCCTCTCAATCTCACCAGTCCTCTCAGTCCCAAGTGTCCAGCCTTATGTCTCATCCAGCTGTCTTTGCAGATAGGGTCATTCCAGGTTTCATCAGAAACCCTGAAGGAATTGTGTAAGAATTTCGCTGTTTTTTTGGGGTTTTTTGAAATTCATTTTTATAATGGGGTTGAGCTGATTTTCACTGACGTGTTTATGCCAGTCTAGACACAATTGATTCCCTTACGGAGACATATCAATACATAGGTTTTAAGATTCTTAGTAGTCAGATATATTCCTCTGTGGGGCATAGGGGTGTTGAGTCCCGTTCACTGAGGAAGGTGTAGGTCTTGTCTATTCTGTATTTGGTTTATGGAATGGTACCTATGCTAATATCAAACTCTGGTTTTATGCATCACCCCACCTCTCCTTTCCCCTGAAGGAGGCATAAGAGATTTTTGCTAAATGTGAGACTCTGTTCTCTTTCCTAATTCAGTTCATGTGTTGTGATATTGACATTCCCTCTATAAGTGATATCTTATGATAAGATTCTTTTTCTGTGTGACTAATTTCCCTTAAAATCATCATACCTAAATCCACTCTTTATGCTGCTACTGGCCATATATACATTGATTTCACGTCTGAGTGATATTCCGTTGTACAAAATTACCACAAGTTCTTTATACATTTCTCTTTTTCCTGGGATATTTTAGGTGTACCAAAGTTGAGGTTCTTGTATGCAGAGCAGCCCTAAACTTTGGGGTGCCTGTGTCTTATTGACATTTAGTCTTCCCAAGTTATATGTCCATGAGTTGAAGTCCCCTTGCTCCGGGGCTTTGTATTTTAGATGTTTTAAAAACAGCATACACTTCTTCAGAGTGGCTCTTGGATATTTATACCCCACCCATCAGCGTGACTAGGCTCCCTGTTTTCCATGGCCTCTCCTGCATTTCTGGTTTGTACACATTTTTTGGATGGCCTTTCTGAGCAGTGGAAATTGAGACTTCTTTGTTGTGCGGATTTGCATTTCCCTCTTGCTTGGTTGGGCAAAAATTCTGCATATGTTTTTTTCCTGAAGATATTCACGAAAAAAACGCATACACCCTTTTGCCCAACCACATCATTTTAGAAATTCTGCTGCTTTTCATATGCTTTAAATGTGAGTACAATCTACCTTTTGAAATCTGTTTCCTGCAATTCTGCCTCTCATTCAGATCCTCTTCGTTACCTTACCTGAATATATTTTTGGACGTTGGTTATCATTTATATCTTTGCAGGTCTTTGAATTGTCTGCTCCTGAGCTCCATTTTGCAACTCGTTTTTTTGTGAGCTGGCCGCCAAACCATTGGATTACTTCTGGCCCTATTCTGGTTCTGGGGAGGCAGGCTGAGCCTTTGGTTAATTCTTCTTCCTAATGGGAAATTAGAGTGACATGTGCCTGTCAAAAGTCCTACAGCTAATCTCTCATTGGTTCCCCCGCTTCCCATTTATCCTCTGCACAAATTGCAAACTGTGTGAAACAGGAGGTTAAAGGTGCTGATTCTCCAAGTGGGGACATTGTTAGTAATGTGGCTGGAATGGCGAACCCCAGCACCAGGAGATCAAAAATGAGGTGCATTTTAGACACCTTTCCTGAGCACACGGTGTACATTCATCTCGGTTTCCCAGGCATGTTTTCGCTGTCAGAAGATTCGCTTGAACCTGCAGATTTGGGACCCATGGAATGGGTACCAGGCAGTATTACTTTAAAAGGTCTGCATTTTCTCACCCAGCCTCTCTAACATCTCTTAGCATGCATAGCTTCCAGCCTTATATAATCATCCTGCTGTGGGTCTACATGTGTTCAATCCATGTTACATCGTAGCCCTTCAACAAAAGTTGTAAGAATTTTTGTCTGTCTCACTGTTTTTATAAATAGTTTTAAATTTATTTTTATATTGATTACAGCTGATTTTCAAAGCTCTGTTTTTTGCTGCTGTACATCCACTTGATTCATGTACTGTGAGACAACAATAACTTCTTTTTCAGATGCTTACCAGTCATATGTATTATTTTCCAGTGACTTGAGTGGGCTGAGTGCAGTTCTTTGAGGTACCGTGTAGGCCTTGTCAGTTATTCAATTTGGTACTTGGAATGGTATCTTTGCTAATTTCAACCTCCTGGATAATACCTCACCATTCCCCACCTTTCCCATTTAGCAGCCTTATGTCTATTTTCTACATATTTGACTATGTTTCTGTTTTGTAATTTATTTCATGTGTAGCCATTTTTGATTCCACCTTTAAGTGACATCTTATGATATGTGTCTTTTTCTTTCTGACATATGTCACTTAGAATGATCGTATGTAACTCCTCCAGAGTTGTTACAACTGGCCTTATTTCATTGATTTCTGGATGAGTAATATTCCACTCTACATAAGTACCCCATCTCTTTTATTCATTTTATCCTTCCAGGGACATTTAGGTTATATCCAAGTTGAGGCCCTTTTTAACAGAGAGGTGGTAAACGTTCGGGTGCCTGTTTTCTGTCGATTTTTGTTTTTCCCAAGGTACACGCCCATGAGTGCAAGTGCCCTATGCTCTGTAGCTCATTTTTTAGATGTTTTAGCAAACACAATACACTTCTCCAGAGTGGCCGTTGGCAAATTACATTTCCACTATCAGCCTCACAGGGCTCCCTTTTCTCCTCGCCCTGTCCTGCATTTCTGGTGTTTACACTTTATGTGGATGGCCCTTCTGACTGATGTGAAGTGATACATTTTGTGATATTGATTTCCAGTGCCCACCTCTTTGGTTGGATAAAAAGTGTGTATGGCCTTTACTTGAATATATTCAGAAAAAATGCATACACCCTTTTTGGCCAACTGCATCATTGGCGATGTTCAGCCCCTTTTCTTGTGCTTTAATGGGGAGTCCTTTCTACCTATTCAAATCTGTTTCCTGCCACTCTCCCTTGCTTACAAGTCCTTTTCTGTGACTTACCTCAAGACATTTTTCGACGATAGATATTTTCAACTCTGCAGTTTCATGAATTTTAGTGCCCCTGAGTTCCATTTTTCAACTTGTGTTTTTGGAAACTGGACACAAAACAGCGGGATTTCCTCTAGCCCTATTCTGTTTCCGTGGGCAATTCTAGCCTTTGATGAATTTGTCTTCTGGATTGGAAATTAGAGTGGCATGTGCCTGTCCGAACACCTAAGACTTGTCTCTAAATTTTTCTCATCCTTCCGCTTCATCCTCTGGACAGATTCCAAACTGTGTGCAACAGGATGTTGACGGTGCTGATATCCCCAAGTGAGGAGATTGTTAGGAAAGATGCTGGAGGGTTGAACCCGAGCACCAGGTGATGAGGAGATGAGGTGCCTTTTCCAAACTCTTTCCAATAAAACGGTGTACCATCCTCTAGGTGTGACAGGCATGTTTTAGCTGTAGGAAGGGTCCCGTGCATGTAAGGAGAACACCAGGGATTTTTCCAAATCAGTGCCTCCCCGAACCCCAAACTGGGGAATTTTTAAGCTACGGCTACACGTATGTCCTTTAAGGGCCTTGGGAAATAGGCAGAGCCCAAACTTTAGATGACTGAAATCTTCAGGGTCAGAAGCGCTCACCATCGGCCTTGCTTAGGTTACATTTTATCTGTCATTGATAGATGATGTCAATAAAAATATCTATTCTTTTTCAGATTATTTCCCCTTATAGGTTATTGCAAAATATTCAGTGTAGTTCCCTGTGCTATACAGTAGTTCCTTGTTGATGATCTATTTTATACATAGCAGTGTGTATGTGTTAATCCCAAACTGTTAATTTATCCCTTCTCCTACCTTTCCCCTTTGGTAATAATAAATTATAAGCTTTTATACTTCTCAGAAATGGGGGAGCTGAAAGAGAGGTATCATTTTCAATGGAAAAGCATTCAAAACAAGATTGAAGCTTCAGCCAAGAGTATTCGATGTACATCCATGGAAATAAATCACTTCATTTCTCTAATGTTGACCTGACAAATAAGACAGACATCTTCACTGAACTTGCTTATAGGAAAGTGATGGAAATATCAAATGTAAGTCTTAGAAACATCTTATTTTACCCGAGCATTATACACTGCTCTATGTTAACTACAGTTTGGCTCACACATCTGTTCATTGAAGTTACAATGTTCTCAATTTCTGTTACTGATCCTCCAGAGTGGACCCCAACAGGAGTCCCGGTGCCCAGTGTCATTGGAGCCAACAGATCAAGACTGAGTTTGGTTCAGAAGCAAAGGAAACATTATTTTGAAAACAGAATGGAGAGGTGAGAGCGTGCACTCCCCCATGGGCTGTGGGCTGGGCTGCTGTGTAGGGTCCCCGGCAGCGTCAGTGAGAGGGAGGGGATGGAGCTCTCGAGGGCTGCGTTGGCTGCAGCTCAGGCTGTATGCCGCGGAGTCTGCATGGGACCCCGCTAGCTGAGGTGTCGACCCAGCCATTCTGCACTAGGAAATCGGGTCTGAAGAGCCGGGTGTGGGACCTCTGCATGCGGAACCCTAGGAGCACGTGAAATTAGACAAAGCACAAAGGAAAAACAGGTTAGACTTTATTTTATTGCCCAGATTCTCTTTTTATCTCCCAGGAATTTTTAATGAACGTTGCCGGAGACGAACACCTCCTCTGCTTTTTGTTCCGTTCCTTATTCTTGGGGTGTTGAGGGTGCAGACCCCTCTTTTGTAACTGCTTCATGCTGTGGTGGGAGCCCTGATACATGGGGGGAGGGGCAAATCGTCTCCCCACCAGCCTCCTAGTGAGGTTGATTGTCCCAAGGCCTCCTGCCTCACTTCTCGTCCGCCTGAGCACCAGCATTGGAAGTGTTACAGATTCTAATGACCTTTAAGGGTCCAGGAAAGAGAGGCACAGAGATGCTGCGGTGGCAGGTTTCACCCCACCCCACATATGTTCGGCGACCTTAGGCTGACAGTTTTTGCCAGACTAGATGCTCTGACCAGTAGTCTGTGCTTTCTTTAATTAGGTCCCTGAATTAATGTACAAACAGCACCATGTGTCAGAGCCATGCCCGCGCAACTCCCAGACAGTCCAGGGTCAGTGGTGATCCAGGACCATGACGTCCACTGAGTCAATGGCCTTTAGAAGTAGCCAGCAGTCCAGCCGGTCATATTGGCCACCATCACCGCGGTGTCTGTAGGGTTTTCTATGGTGAAAGCGTGATATACGTTTCCCCCGCCAAGCTTATTAGCTCCCCTCTGGGTGCAGTAAGTCCTGCAAGCAGTAGTCTGCTCTTTCGGGGCACAGTCTTGTTGTTTTCTGAGAGAAACTCCAGGTCAAGTGATGGTCACACAAGTCATCCTGGGGGCCCGTTGCCCCCGTTTATCTCTCTGGAGGTTGGAGTTGGAGGGCCTCCTCACTCGAGGTCAGTGTGTCCACAGAGCGACCCCTGCAACTTCAGGGCATGATGGGTGGTTAGGATCACCACGTGGGGTCCTTTTCCCTTAGGAGGGAGCTGGCCTTGCGGGCTGCTGATTTCCAGCTTTTTAGATACCCCAGTATCCTGGCCTGATGAGTCGGTGGGCAAAGCCCTTGGTGACCATAGTTTATCATACCTGAAGGGCATTCTTGTGTTGCTCCATTTCAAGTGGTCCCAGTTTTTGCACTAAGGCTCCAAGGGCGATTAACCTTTGACCGGGTATGTAAAGGTCAAAGGGTTTAGCTAAATTAGGGAGTTCCTGGGCAAGGGTCTGTATTGACTGCTCTTTCCATTCTTGAAAGGCTGCTTCTGGATTCTATTCAAAAGGATCATCATCTTTTTGTGTCAGTGTTTCATGTAGAGGCCCAGCTATTACACTGTAGTTAGGGATCCAGATGCAGAAAACCTTGGCCTCCCCAGGAACCCCTAAGCTACCTTCTAGTTTTAGAAGAGGTAAGGCTGCAAATGACTTCTTCCCTATCCTGGGATGCGTTTCTCCGAATATCTGTGAGAATGAAGCCCAGGCATGTCACCTTAGCCTGGGATATTTGAGCGTTTTTATTGGACACCTTCTATCCTTTCTTGGCTAGGTAGTTCAGAGGCGTCTTTAGTAGGCCTGGCGATCAGAATGTCATCTGCATATTGAAGGAGGGTTCCCTTTTACAGAGGTTGAACTTTTAGGTCTTTAGAGGACATTTCCCCAATGATGGTGTGGGGATTTTTGAACCATTGGGGCAGGACGGCCCAGCATTATTGCTTTTGTTGCATGTTGTGTCCTGCCACTCACAAGCCAAAAATTCTTGTGACTCTGAGATGAATGGAATACAGAAGAAGGCATCATTGAAGTGTAATACAGAATGCCATGGCCTGGTGGAAGGTAGAATGACCAGCAGGGTGTAGGAAATAGGAGCTACTGGATGTATATCCTCGGTGGCTTCACTGACTGTCCTGATATCCTTTACCAGGTCTCCAGCAGCCCATGGGGCTCTCGTGGTCAGGCCAATCCCAGGATATGGAGCTCACCTGGGCTGCACCCCTACCCCACAGCCCACGGGGCTCTCGTGGTCAAGTCCCTCCCAGGGTATGGAGCTCACCTCTGCAGCTACCCAGCAGCCCATGGGGCTCTCCTACTCAGGCCCTTCCCAGGATACGGAGCTCCCCTGGGCAGGTACCCCAGCAGGGCTGGACATACAGGAACTGCGCACATAGCCCACCTTGCAGAGAACCCCCAGCTCACCTGTCGCTCACAGCTGACACAGAATACCTCAGAGCAGGACTTGAACTAACAAACAGCAGCTCTGACAGGTCTGTGACCATGGCTATCACTCTCTGCAGGCTCTTTCTGCCTGGTCTTCCAGACACTTCCACTGCAGCCAGGGCACCAGGCCTCTGTCTCCACCCACCATCACTCCTCTCCCTGACTCCTTGGTTCCTCTCATTAGGATAGTGTCTTCTTGAAGTTGTTTTCCACTCATGGACCAGATAAAATGATAAGAAAACAAGCCGCAGCTGCAGCCCCTTGTCTATCCTGACTCTCAAGAGCCCACACCTGTTCCTAGGGCCTGGCCCGTTTAGCAAGTTTCATTTTCTGCAACTGTGAGCCCCTGAGGGGTGAGGATTGGCTGATTTTGGTAGCCTGAAATTGCCTGCCAGCCCTCCACAGGTGTGCCTGGGTTGAGGGCAATATAAACAGCTCTCCAGTGAGCGACAGCCCTTGTAGCTGAGACTGATGCCATATTCTCTGCCCCGTAGGCAGTGCCGGGGCTGTGCTGGTGGGAGGGAGTGAGGGGCCGTGGCTTTGTGGGTGGCCCAGTGTGAGTGGGGCTCTGCTGGACTTTCTGCAGGAGTTGCCAGGCTGCGACCTGCTAAAGAAGAGGATGTGTCACCGATACCTGCCGCTGGAATTTCTCCCCAGGCAGAGGTGAGGAAGTAAAAAAGCAGTGGGGGCCGTGGCAGGAGGGGTATCGCAGGCCGGGAAATGGAAAGCTTCCAGAAGAGCATCTGGGGCCAGGACCATCCTGACTGGCCTGCAGGCACCAAGTAGGCCTGTGTGCTGTCGCTGGTGTGGCTCCACAGCCCTTCCTCTAAGTTTGCAAGTTCTTGTACATATTCAGGTGTTTTACCTGGAAAGGGTGGGAAGAGTTCAGCTGCAGCAGGACTGGGGCTCAGCTCACGTTTACTCACAGATGCCTTGGAACGGTCCCCCAGCTTTACAATGAGGACCCTCCTAGCTTGGGGGGTGGGCTGCTGGCTGTATGGGAGATGATTCCCCACCTCTGACCAAATTCAGAATTGTTTACCGCTGGAGCAAGTGCCCTGATAGGGTTTTCCTCTGTATAACTGGTGGGTTCAGGTTTTTTTTCCTTTTTTGGTTCAAGTTAGATTTTATTCCTCTTTTATGTATTTATTGATATAAGCATGGAAATAATTCATTCAGATAAATACATCTGTGTGAAGGGAAGAACTTTTTTCTCCTTTATTTTTAAATTTTATTTTTTTAAATTTAAAATTTAATTTTATTTATATTTTTATACAGCAGGTTATTATTAGTTATGTATTTTATGCATATACATGTATATAGGTCAATCCCAATCTCCCAACATATGCCACCAACACCACCCCATGGCTTCCCACACTTGGTGTCCATACGTGTTCTCTACCTCTGTGTCTCTATTTCTTCCCTGCAAACCAGTTCATCTATACCATTTTTCTAGGTTCCACATATATGCATTAATATACAATATTTGTTTTTCTCTTTCTGACTTACTTCATTCTGTATGACAGTCTCTAGATCCATCGACGTCTCTACAAATGACCCAGTTTCATTCCTTCTTATGGCTGAGTAATATTCCATTTTATATATGTACCACATCTTTATCCAATCGTCTGTCTGTGGGTATTTAGGTTGCTTCCATTACCTGGCTATTGTAAGTAGTGCTGAAATGAGCATTGTGGTGGATGTGCCTTTTTGATTTATGGTTTTCTCTGGGTATATGCCCAGAAGTGGGATTGCTGGATCATATGGTAATTCTATTTCTAGTTTTTTTAAGGAAACTCCATACTGTTCTCCATCGTGACTGTATCAATTTACATTTCCACCACTAGTGGAAGAGGGATCCTTTTGTCCACACCCTCCCCAGAATTTGTTGTTTGTAGATTTTCTGATGATGCCGATTCTAACAGGTGTGAGGTGACACCTCATTGTAGTTTTGATTTGCATTTCTCTAATAATTAGTGATGTTGAGCAGCTTTTCATGTGCGTCTTGGCCATCTCTGTGTCTTCTTTGAAGAAACGTCTCTTTAGATCTTCTGCCCAATTTTGTATTGGGTTGTTTGTTTTTTTAATATTAAGCTGCATGAGCTCTTTATATATATTGGAGATTAAACCTTTGTCCATTGATTCGTTTGCAAATATTTTCGCCCATTCTGAGGGATGCTTTTTGCCATTCCCGTTTTTTTAACAAAAAAAGAAAAAAAAGAAGCAGAACACTAATGTGTGTAAAATATGCCTTTTGAAACTGTCGTTTTGAAATATGGACGTCCTTTGAATTTTTTGGTCGATATATGACCCCAGGATTTGTTTTCAGGGCAGGTGTCATTTACAGGCCTGCAATGATTTTGAATATCAACTGACCATTAGCGCTGGGATTAAAGCTGCTGTTTTGTGAAAAGGCCACAATGTGGCAGCAGTTCTCCCATACCAAATCTGGTTATTGGGGCAACAGAGCCTCAATGGAAGTCGTGTTCTAGATTGGAATGTAGAATGGAATGTACCAGGAGAAAGCCCCTCAAGTTTGTCTCACTACTTCTTGTTCGTGTTTTTAGTTTAATTATTTATTTTTCATTACAGCAAATTTGATTACAATGTTTGGCTTGTTGTAGGTGTGGAAGATGTGGTTCTTTTACACATATACATATGTCTGTTCTTCCTGGGATCCTTTTCCCATGTACCTTATGACAGAATGTTGAGTAGTCTTCTCTTGGTATTCTGTAGGTCTTTGGTGATTATATATGTCACCTGTGTTTGTATATGTCTGTTAACCCCAATATCAAAATGAAACCAATCCTCACACCTTTCCATTGGTGAACCATTAGTTTGTTTAATGAACCTGTGATTGCCCTTCTCCGTGGAAATATCTGCCCTGGTATCCATTTTTTGGTCACACCTATAAGAGATATGATATGATATGTGTCTTTCACTTTCGGACTTACTACAAGTCACATGATTACCTCTAGACACACCTACGGTGCTGCAAATGGCATTGTGTCCTTTTATTCCTTGGCTTCTATTCTGCCTTAGCGAGGTCCATTTTCAAGAATGTGATTCCCTGAGGGCTGAGGATTAGCTGACCTGGGTAGCCTGACCCTGCCGGCCGGCCCTCCCCAGGTGTGCCTGGGTTGAGGTCAATATAAACAGCGCTGCAGGCAGCCATAGCCCCTGAAGCTGTGCCTGACTCCATATTCTCTGCCCCGTCAGCAGTCTCGGGGCTGTGCTGGTGGGAGGGAGTGAGGGGCCACGGCTTTGTGGGTGGCCTGGTGTGAGTCGCTCTCTGCTGGACTTTCTGCAGGAGTTCCCAGGCTGCCACCTGTAAAGAAGAGGATGTGTCACCCATACCTTCCGCTGAAATTTCTCTCCGGACATAGCTGAGGAAGGAAAAAAGCAGTGGGTGCCGGGACAGGAGGGGTATCTCAGGCAGGGCAATGGAAAGCTTCCAGAAGAGCGCCCAGGGCCAGGACCATCCTGGCTGGCCTGCAGGCACCAAGTTGGCCTGCGTGCTGTCGCTGGTGTGGCTCCACGGCCCTTCCTCTAGGCTTTCAAGCCATTGTACATATTCAGGTGTTTTACCTGGGAAGTGTGGGAAAAGTTCAACAGCAGCTGGCCTGCTGCTCAGCTCACCGTTACACACAGATGCCTCGGCATGGCCCCCAGCTTTGAAATGAGGACGCTCCTTGCGTAGGAGTGGGCTGCTTGCTCTATGGGAGATAATTCCCGACCTCTGACCAATTTCAGAATTGTTTACCACTGGAGCAAGTGCCCTGATAGGGTTTTCCTCTGTCTAACTCGTGGGTTCAGGTTTTTTTTTTCTTTTTTGGTTCAAGTTATATTTTATTCCTCTTTTATGTATTTATAGATATAAGCATGGAAATAATTCATTCATATAAATACATCTGTGTGAAGGGAAGAACTTTTTTCTGTTTTATTTTTAAATTTTATTTTTTTAAATTTTGAAATTTAATTTTATTTATTTTTTTATACAGCAGGTTATTATTAGTTATGTATTTTATGCATATACATGTATACAGGTCAATCCCAATCTCCCAACTCATCCCACCACCACCAACCCATGGCTTCCTACACTAGGTGTCCATAAGTGTGTTCTCTACCTCTGTGTCTCTATTTCTTGCCTGCAAACCAGTTCATCTGTACCATTTTTCTAGGTTCCACATACATGCATTAATATACAATATTTGTTTGTCTCTTTCTGACTTACTTCATTCTGTATGACAGTCTCTAGATCCATCGACGTCTCTACAAATGACCCAGTTTCATTCCTTCTTATGGCTGAGTAATATTCCATTTCATATATGTACCACATCTTTATCCATTCATCTGTCTGTGGGTATTTAGGTTGCTTCCATTACCTGGCTATCGTAAATAGTGCTGAAATGAGCATTGTGGTGAATGTGCCTTTTTGATTTATGGTTTTCTCTGGGTATATGCCCAGAAGTGGGATTGCTGGATCATATGGTAATTCTATTTCTAGTTTTTTTAAGGAAACTCCATACTGTTCTCCATCGTGACTGTATCAATTTACATTTCCACCACTAGTGGAAGAGGGATCCTTTTGTCCACACCCTCCCCAGAATTTGTTGTTTGTAGATTTTCTGATGATGCCGATTCTAACAGGCGTGAGGTGATACCTCATTGTAGTTTTGATTTGCATTTCTCTAATAATTAGTGATGTTGAGCAGCTTTTCATGTGCGTCTTGGCCGTCTCTGTGTCTTCTTTGAAGAAACGTCTCTTTAGATCTTCTGCCCATTTTTGTATTGGGTTGTTTGTTTTTTTAATATTAAGCTGCATGAGCTCTTTATATATATTGGAGATTAATCCTTTGTCCATTGATTCCTTTGCAAATATTTTCGCCCATTCTGAGGGATGCTTTTTGCCATTCCCATTTTTAAAAAAAAGAAAGAAAGAAAGAAAAAGAAGCAGAACACTAATGTGTGTAAAATATGTCTTTTGAAACTGTCGTTTTGAAATATGGACGTCCTTTGAATTTTTTGGTCGATATATGAACCCAGGATTTGTTTTCAGGGCAGGTGTCATTTACAGGCCTGCAATGATTTTGAATATCAACTGACCATTAGCGCTGGGATTAAAGCTGCTGTTGTGTGAAACGGCCACAAGGTGGCAGCAGTTCTCCCTTACCAAATCTGGTTACTGGGGCAACAGAGCCTCAATGGAAGTCGTGTTCTATATTGGAATTTAGAATGGAATGTGCCAGGAGAAAGCCCCTCAAGTTTGTCTCACTACTTCTTGTTCGTGTTTTTAATTTAATTTTTTTATTTTTTATTACAACAAATTTGATTACAATGTTTGGCTTGTTGTAGGTGTGGAAGATGTGGTTCTTTTACACATATACATATGTCTGTTCTTCCTGGGATCCTTTTCCCATGTACCTTATGACAGAATGTTGAGTAGTCTTCTCTTGGTATTCTGTAGGTCTTCGGTGATTATATATGTCACCTGTGTTTGTATATGTCTGTTAACCCCAATATCATAATGAAAACAATCCTCACACCTTTCCATTGGTGAACCATAAGTTAGTTGAATGAATCTGTGATTGCCCTTCTCCGTGGAAATATCTGCCCTGGTATCCATTTTTCGGTCACAACTATAAGAGATATGATATGATATGTGTCTTTCACTTTCTGACTTACTACAAGTCACGTGATTACATCTAGACACACCTACGGTGCTGCAAATGGCGTTTTGTCCTTTTATTCCTTGGTTTGTCTTCTGCCTTAGCGAGGTCCATTTTCAACAATGTGATTCCCTGAGGGCTGAGGATTAGCTGACCTGGGTAGCCTGACCCTGCTGGCTGGCCCTCCCCTGGTGTGCCTGGGTTGAGGTCAATATAAACAGCACTGCAGGCAGCAATAGCCCCTGAAACTCTGCCTGACGCCATATTATCTGCCCAGTCAGCAGTCTCGGGGCTGTGCTGGTGGGAGAGAGTGAGTTGTCACGGCTTTGTGGGTGGCCCGTTGTGAGTGGGTCTCTGTTGGACTTTCTGCAGGAGTTGCCAGGCTTCCACCTGTAAAGAAGAGGATGTGTCACCCATACCTTCCGCTGGAATTTCTCTCCGGACAGAGGTGAGGAAGGAAAAAAGCAGTGGGGGCCGGACAGGAGGGGTATCTCAGGCAGGGCAATGGAAAGCTTTCAGAAGAGCGTCCAAGGCCAGGACTATCATGGCTGGCCTGCAGGCACCAAGTTGGCCTGCGTGCTGTCGCTTTTGTGGCTCCACGGCCCTTCCTCTAGGCTTTCAAGCCCTTGTACATATTCAGGTGTTTTACCTGGGAAGGGTGGGAAAAGTTCAACAGCAGCTGGCCTGGGGCTCAGCTCACTGTTACTCACAGATGTCTCGGCATGGCCCGCAGCTTTGCAATGAGAACGCTCCTTGCGTAGGAGTGGGCTGCTGGCTCTATGGGAGATGATTCCCCACCTCTGAACAATTTCAGAACTGTTTACCACTGGAGCAAGTGCCCTGATAGGGTTTTCCTGTTTATAACTGGTGGGTTCAGGTTTTCTTTTTTCTTTTTTGGTTCAAGTTAGATTTTATTCCTCTTTTATGTATTTATAGATATAAGCATGGAAATAATTCATTCATATAAATACATCTGTGTGAAGGGAAGAACTTTTTTCTGTTTTATTTTTAAATTTTATTTTTTTAAATTTTGAAATTTAATTTTATTTATTTTTTTATACAGCAGGTTATTATTAGTTATGTATTTTATGCATATACATGTATACAGGTCAATCCCAATCTCCCAACTCATCCCACCACCACCACCCCATGGCTTCCCACACTTGGTGTCCATACATGTGTTCTCTAGCTCTGTGTCTCTATTTCTTCCCTGCAAACCAGTTCATCTGTACCATTTTTCTAGGTTCCACATATATGCATTAATATACAATATTTGTTTTTCTCTTTCTGACTTACTTCATTCTGTATGACAGTCTCTAGATCCATCGACGTCTCTACAAATGACCCAGTTTCATTCCTTCTTATGGCTGAGTAATATTCCATTTTATATATGTACCACATCTTTATCCATTCGTCTGTCAGTGGGTATTTAGGTTGCTTCCATTAACTGGCTATTGTAAATAGTGCTGAAATGAGCATTGTGGTGAATGTGCCTTTTTGATTTATGGTTTTCTCTGGGTATATGCCCAGAAGTGGGATTGCTGGGTCATATGGTAATTCTATTTCTAGTTTTTTTAAGGAAACTCCATACTGTTCTCCATCGTGACTGTATCAATTTACATTTCCACCACTAGTGGAAGAGGGATCCTTTTGTCCACACCCTCCCCAGAATTCGTTGTTTGTAGATTTTCTGATGATGCCGATTCTAAAAGGTGTGAGGTGATACCTCATTGTAGTTTTGATTTGCATTTCTCTAATAATTAGTGATGTTGAGCAGCTTTTCATGTGTGTCTTGGCCATCTCTGAGTCTTCTTTGAAGAAGCGTCTCTTTAGATCTTCTGCCCATTTTTGTATTGGGTTTTTTGTTGTCTTAATATTTAGCTGCATGAGCTCTTTATATATATTGGAGATTAAACGTTTGTCCATTGATTCATTTGCAAATATTTTCGCCCATTCTGAGGGATGCTTTTTGCCATTCCCGTTTTTTTAACAAAAAAAGAAAGAAAGAAAAAGAAGCAGAACACTAATGTGTGTAAAATATGCCTTTTGAAACTGTCGTTTTCAAATATGGACATCCTTTGAATTTTTTGGTCGCTATGTGAACCCAGGATTTGTTTTCAGGGCAGGTGTTATTTACAGGCCTGCAATGATTTTGAATATCAACTGACCATTTGCGCTGGGATTAAAGCTGCTGTTGTGTGAAACGGCCACAAGGTGGCAGCAGTTCTCCCTTACCAAATCTGGTTACTGGGTCAACAGAGCCTCAATGGAAGTCGTGTTCTAGATTGGAATTTAGAATGGAATGTGCCAGGAGAAAGCCCCTCAAGTTTGTCTCACTACTTCTTGTTCGTGTTTTTAATTTAATTTTTTATTTTTTATTACAGCAAATTTGATTACAATGTTTGGCTTGTTGTAGGTGTGGAAGATGTGGTTCTTTTACACATATACATATGTCTGTTTTTCCTGGGATCCTTTTCCCATGTACCTTATGACAGAATGTTGAGTAGTCTTCTGGTATTCTGTAGGTCTTCGGTGATTATATATGTCACCTGTGTTTGTATATGTCTGTTAACCCCAATATCATAATGAAAGCAATCCTCACACCTTTCCATTGGAGAACCATAAGTTTGTTGAATGAATCTGTTATTGCCCTTCTCCGTGGAAATATCTGCCCTGGTATCCATTTTTCGGTCACAACTATAAGAGATATGATATGATATGTGTCTTTCACTTTCTGACTTACTACAAGTCACGTGATTACCTCTAGACACACCTACAGTGCTGCAAATGGCATTGTGTCTTTTTTTTCCTTGGCTTCTATTCTGCGTTAGCGAGGTCCATTTTCAACAATGTGATTCCCTGAGGGCTGAAGATTAGCTGACCTGGGTAGCCTGATCCTGCTGGCCGGCCCTCCCCAGGTGTGCCTGGGTTGAGGTCAATATAACCAGCGCAGCAGGCAGCAATAGACCCTGAAGCTGTGCCTGACTCCATATTCTCTGCCCCGTCAGCAGTCTCGGGGCTGTGCTGGTGGGAGGGAGTGAGGGGCCACGGCTTTGTGGGTGGCCCGGTGTGAGTGGGTCTCTGCTGGACTTTCTGCAGTAGTTGCCAGGCTTCCACCTGTAAAGAAGAGGATGTGGCACCCATACCTTTCGCTGGAATTTCTCTCCGGACAGAGGTGAGGAAGGAAAAAGCAGTGGGGGCCGGGAAAGGAGGGGTATCTCAGGCAGGGCAATGGAAAGCTTCCAGAAGAGCACCCAGGGCCAGGACCATCCTGGCTGGCCTGCAGGCACCAAGTTGGCCTGCGTGCTGTCGCTGGTGTGGCTCCACGCCCCTTCCTCTAGGCTTTCAAGCCCTTGTACATATTCAGGTGTTTTACCTGGGAAGGGTGGGAAAAGTTCAACAGCAGCTGGCCTGGGGCTCAGCTCACGGTTACTCACAGATGCCTCGGCATGGCACCCCGCTTTGCAATGAGGACGCTCCTTGCATAGGAGTGGGCTACTGGCTCTATCGGTGATGATTTCCCACCTCTGACCAATTTCAGAATTGTTTACCGCTGGAGCAAGTGCCCTGATAGGGTTTTCCTCTGTCTAACTCGTGGGTTCAGGTTTTCTTTTTTATTTTTTGGTTCAAGTTAGATTTTATTCCTCTTTTATGTATTTATAGATATAAGCATGGAAATAATTCATTCATATAAATACATCTGTGTGAAGGGAAGAACTTTTTTCTGTTTTATTTTTAAATTTTATTTTTTAAAATTTTGAAATTTAATTTTATTTATTTTTTTATACAGCAGGTTATTATTAGTTATGTATTTTATGCATATACATGTATACAGGTCAATCCCAATCTCCCAACTCATCCCAACACCACCTGCCCATGGCTTCCCACACTTAGTGTCCATACGTGTGTTCTCTACCTCGGTGTCTCTATTTCTTCCCTGCAAACCAGTTCATCTGTTCCATTTTTCTAGGTTCCACGTATATGCATTAATATACAATATTTGTTTGTCTCTTTCTGACTTACTTCATTCTGTATGACAGTCTCTAGATCCATCGACGTCTCTACAAATGACCCAGTTTCATTCCTTCTTATGGCTGAGTAATATTCCATTTTATATATGTACCACATCTTTATCCATTCGTCTGTCTGTGGGTATTTAGGTTGCTTCCATTACCTGGCTATCGTAAATAGTGCTGAAATGAGCATTGTGGTGAATGTGCCTTTTTGATTTATGGTTTTCTCTGGGTATATGCCCAGAAGTGGGATTGCTGGATCATATGGTAATTCTATTTCTAGTTTTTTTAAGGAAACTCCATACTGTTCTCCATCGTGACTGTATCAATTTACATTTCCACCACTAGTGGAAGAGGGATCCTTTTGTCCACACCCTCCCCAGAATTCGTTGTTTGTAGATTTTCTGATGATGCCGATTCTAACAGGTGTGAGGTGATACCTCATTGTAGTTTTGATTTGCATTTCTCTAATAATTAGTGATGTTGAGCAGCTTTTCATGTGCGTCTTGGCCGTCTCTGTGTCTTCTTTGAAGTAACGTCTCTTTAGATCTTCTGCCCATTTTTGTATTGGGTTGTTTGTTTTTTTAATATTAAGCTGCATGAGCTCTTTATATATATTGGAGATTAATCCTTTGTCCATTGATTCCTTTGCAAATATTTTCGCCCATTCTGAGGGATGCTTTTTGCCATTCCCGTTTTTTTAACAAAAAAAGAAAGAAAGAAAAAGAAGCAGAACACTAATGTGTGT
Organism: Hyperoodon ampullatus; assembly: GCF_949752795.1. NCBI lineage: Eukaryota > Metazoa > Chordata > Mammalia > Artiodactyla > Ziphiidae > Hyperoodon > Hyperoodon ampullatus. The sequence goes on along the minus strand of NW_027640595.1, from coordinate 912,674 downwards.
AAAATACGTCTTTTGAAACTGTCGTTTTGAAATATGGACATCCTTTGAATTTTTTGGTCGCTATGTGAACCCAGGATTTGTTTTCAGGGCAGGTGTCATTTACAGGCCTGCAATGATTTTGAATATCAACTGACCATTAGCGCTGGGATTAAAGCTGCTGTTGTGTGAAACGGCCACAAGGTGGCAGCAGTTTTCCCTTACCAAATCTGGTTAATGGGGCAACAGAGCCTCAATGGAAGTCGTGTTCTAGATTGGAATTTAGAATGGAATGTGCCAGGAGAAAGCCCCTCAAGTTTGTCTCACTACTTCTTGTTCGTGTTTTTAATTTAATTTTTTTATTTTTTATTACAGCAAATTTGATTACAATGTTTGGCTTGTTGTAGGTGTGGAAGATGTGGTTCTTTTACACATACACATATGTCTGTTCTTCTTGGGATCCTTTTCCCATGTACCTTATGACAGAATGTTGAGTAGTCTTCTCTTGGTATTCTGTAGGTCTTTGGTGATTATATATGTCACCTGTGTTTGTATATGTCTGTTAACCCCAATATCATAATGAAACCAATCCTCACACCTTTCCATTGGTGAACCATAAGTTTGTTGAATGAATCTGTGATTGCCCTTCTGCGTGGAAATATCTGCCCTGGTTTCCATTTTTCGGTCACACCTATAAGAGATCTGATATGATATGTGTCTTTCACTTTCTGACTTACTACAAGTCACGTGATTACCTCTAGACACACCGACGGTGCTGCAAATGGCATTGTGTCCTTTTATTCCTTGGCTTCTGTTCTGCCTTAGCGAGGTCCATTTTCAACAATGTGATTCCCTGAGGGCTGAGGTTTAGCTGACCTGGATAGCCTGACCCTGCCGGCTGGCCTCCCCTGGTGTGCCTGATTTGAGGTCAATATAAACAGCGCTGCAGGCAGCAATAGCCCCTGAAGCTGTGCCTTACTCCATATTCTCTGCCCCGTCAGCAGTCTCGGGGCTGTGCTGGTGGGAGGGAGTGAGGGGCCACGTCTTTGTGGGTGGCCCAGTGTCAGTGGGTCTCTGCTGGACTTTCTGCAGGAGTTGCCAGGCTGCCACCTGTAAAGAAGAGGATGTGTCACCCATACCTTCCGCTGGAATTTCTCTCCGGACAGAGGTGAGGAAGGAAAAACGCAGTGGGGGCCGGGACAGGAGGGGTATCTCAGGCAGGGCTATGGAAAGCTTCCAGAAGAGCGCCCAGGGCCAGGACCATCCTGGCTGGCCTGCAGGCACCAAGTTGGCCTGCGTGCTGTCGCTGGTGTGGCTCCACGCCCCTTCCTCTAGGCTTTCAAGCCCTTGTATATTCAGGTGTTTTACCTGGGAAGGGTGGGAAAAGTTCAACAGCAGCTGGCCTGGGGCTCAGCTCACGGTTACTCACAGATGCCTCGGCATGGCACCCCGCTTTGCAATGAGGGCGCTCCTTGCATAGGAGTGGGCTGCTGGCTCTATGGGGGATGATTTCCCACCTCTGACCAATTTCAGAATTGTTTACCGCTGGAGCAAGTGCCCTGATAGGGTTTTCCTCTGTCTAACTCGTGGGTTCAGGTTTTCTTTTTTCTTTTTTGGTTCAAGTTAGATTTTATTCCTCTTTTATGTATTTATAGATATAAGCATGGAAATAATTCATTCATATAAATACATCTGTGTGAAGGGAAGAACTTTTTTCTGTTTTATTTTTAAATTTTATTTTTTAAAATTTTGAAATTTAATTTTATTTATTTTTTTATACAGCAGGTTATTATTAGTTATGTATTTTATGCATATACATGTATACAGGTCAATCCCAATCTCCCAACTCATCCCAACACCACCTGCCCATGGCTTCCCACACTTGGTGTCCATACGTGTGTTCTCTACCTCGGTGTCTCTATTTCTTCCCTGCAAACCAGTTCATCTGTACCATTTTTCTAGGTTCCACGTATATGCATTAATATACAATATTTGTTTGTCTCTTTCTGACTTACTTCATTCTGTATGACAGTCTCTAGATCCATCGACGTCTCTACAAATGACCCAGTTTCATTCCTTCTTATGGCTGAGTAATATTCCATTTTATATATGTACCACATCTTTATCCATTCGTCTGTCTGTGGGTATTTAGGTTGCTTCCATTACCTGGCTATCGTAAATAGTGCTGAAATGAGCATTGTGGTGAATGTGCCTTTTTGATTTATGGTTTTCTCTGGGTATATGCCCAGAAGTGGGATTGCTGGATCATATGGTAATTCTATTTCTAGTTTTTTTAAGGAAACTCCATACTGTTCTCCATCGTGACTGTATCAATTTACATTTCCACCACTAGTGGAAGAGGGATCCTTTTGTCCACACCCTCCCCAGAATTCGTTGTTTGTAGATTTTCTGATGATGCCGATTCTAACAGGTGTGAGGTGATACCTCATTGTAGTTTTGATTTGCATTTCTCTAATAATTAGTGATGTTGAGCAGCTTTTCATGTGCGTCTTGGCCGTCTCTGTGTCTTCTTTGAAGAAACGTCTCTTTAGATCTTCTGCCCATTTTTGTATTGGGTTGTTTGTTGTTTTAATATTAAGCTTCATGAGCTCTTTATATATATTGGAGATTAAACCTTTGTCCATTGATTCGTTTGCACATATTTTCGCCCATTCTGAGGGATGCTTTTTGCCATTCCCGTTTTTTTAACAAAAAAAGAAAGAAAGAAAAAGAAGCAGAACACTAATGTGTGTAAAATATGCCTTTTGAAACTGTCGTTTTCAAATATGGACGTCCTTTGAATTTTTTGGTCGATATATGAACCCAGGATTTGTTTTCAGGGCAGGTGTCATTTACAGGCCTGCAATGATTTTGAATATCAACTGACCATTAGCGCTGGGATTAAAGCTGCTGTTGTGTGAAACGGCCACAAGGTGGCAGCAGTTCTCCCTTACCAAATCTGGTTACTGGGGCAACAGAGCCTCAATGGAAGTCGTGTTCTAGATTGGAATTCAGAATGGAATGTGCCAGGAGAAAGCCCCTCAAGTTTGTTTCACTACTTCTTGTTCGTGTTTTTAATTTAATTTTTTATTTTTTATTACAGCAAATTTGATTGCAATGTTTGGCTTGTTGTAGGTGTGGAAGATGTGGTTCTTTTACACATATACATATGTCTGTTCTTCCTGGGATCCTTTTCCCATGTACCTTATGACAGAATGTTGAGTAGTCTTCTCTTGGTATTCTGTAGGTCTTTGGTGATTATATATATCACCTGTGTTTGTATACGTCTGTTAACCCCAATATCATAATGAAACCAATCCTCACACCTTTCCACTGGTGAACCATAAGTTTGTTGAATGAATCTGTGATTGCCCTTCTCCGTGGAAATATCTGCCCTGGTATCCATTTTTCGGTCACACCGATAAGAGATATGATATGATATGTGTCTTTCACTTTCTGACTTACTACAAGTCACGTGATTACCTCTAGACACACCTACGGTGCTGCAAATGGCATTGTGTCGTTTTATTCCTTGGCTTCTATTCTGCCTTAGCGAGGTCCATTTTCAACAATGTGGTTCCCTGAGGGCTGAGGATTAGCTGACCTGGGTAGCCTGACCCTGCCGGCCGGCCCTCCCCAGGTGTGCCTGTGTTGAGGTCAATATAAACAGCGCTGCAGGCAGCAATAGCCCCTGAAGCTGTGCCTGACTCCATATTCTCTGCCCCGTCAGCAGTCTCGAGGCTGTGCTGGTGGGAGGGTGTGAGGGGCCACGGCTTTGTGGGTGGCCCTGTGTGAGTGGGTCTCTGCTGGACTTTTTGCAGGAGTTGCCAGGCTGCCACCTGTAAAGAAGAGGATGTGGCACCCATACCTTCCGCTGGAATTTCTCTCCGGAGAGAGGTGAAAGGAAAAAATCAGTGGGGGCCGGGACAGGAGGGGTATCTCAGGCAGGGCAATGGAAAGCTTCCAGAAGAGCGCCCAGGGCCAGGACCATCCTGGCTGGCCTGCAGGCATCAAGTTGGCCTGCGTGCTGTCGCTGGTGTGGCTCCATGGCCCTTCCTCTAGGCTTTCAAGCCCTTGTACATATTCAGGTGTTTTACCTCGGAAGGGTGGGAAAAGTTCAAAGGCATCTGGCCTGTGGCTCAGGTCACGGTTACTCACAGATGCCTCGGAATGGCCCCCACCATTGCAATGAGGACGCTCTTTGCATAGGAGTGGGCTGCTGGCTGTATGGGAGATGATTCCCCACCTCTGACCAATTTCAGAATTGTTTACCGCTGGAGCAAGTGCCGTGATAGGGTTTTCCTCTGTATAACTGGTGGGTTCAGGTTTTTTTTTTTTTTTCTTTTTTGGTTCAAGTTAGATTTTATTCCTCTTTTATGTATTTATAGATATAAGCATGGAAATAATTCATTCATATAAATACATCTGTGTGAAGGGAAGAACTTTTTTCTGTTTTATTTTTAAATTTTATTTTTTTAAATTTTGAAATTTAATTTTATTTATTTTTTATACAGCAGGTTATTATTAGTTATGTATTTTATGCATATACATGTATACAGGTCAATCCCAATCTCCCAACTCATCCCACCACCACCAACCAATGGCTTCCTACACTAGGTGTCCATACGTGTGTTCTCTACCTCTGTGTCTCTATTTCTTCCCTGCAAACCAGTTCATCTGTACCATTTTTCTAGGTTCCACATACATGCATTAATATACAATATTTGTTTGTCTCTTTCTGACTTACTTCATTCTGTATGACAGTCTCTAGATCCATCGACGTCTCTACAAATGACCCACTTTCATTCCTTCTTATGGCTGAGTAATATTCCATTTCATATATGTACCACATCTTTATCCATTCATCTGTCTGTGGGTATTTAGGTTGCTTCCATTACCTGGCTATCGTAAATAGTGCTGAAATGAGCATTGTGGTGAATGTGCCTTTTTGATTTATGGTTTTCTCTGGGTATATGCCCAGAAGTGGGATTGCTGGATCATATGGTAATTCTATTTCTAGTTTTTTTAAGGAAACTCCATACTGTTCTCCATCGTGACTGTATCAATTTACATTTCCACCACTAGTGGAAGAGGGATCCTTTTGTCCACACCCTCCCCAGAATTCGTTGTTTGTAGATTTTCTGATGATGCCGATTCTAACAGGCGTGAGGTGATACCTCATTGTAGTTTTCATTTGCATTTCTCTAATAATTAGTGATGTTGAGCAGCTTTTCATGTGCGTCTTGGCCGTCTCTGTGTCTTCTTTAAAGTAACGTCTCTTTAGATCTTCTGCCCATTTTTGTATTGGGTTGTTTGTTTTTTTAATATTAAGCTGCATGAGCTCTTTATATATATTGGAGATTAAACCTTTGTCCATTGATTCCTTTGCAAATATTTTCGCCCATTCTGGGGGATGCTTTTTGCCATTCCCGTTTTTTTAAAAAAAAAGAAAGAAAGAAAAAGAAGCAGAACACTAATGTGTGTAAAATATGCCTTTTGAAACTGTCGTTTTGAAATATGGACGTCCTTTGAATTTTTTGGTCGATATATGAACCCAGGATTTGTTTTCAGGGCAGGTGTCATTTACAGGCCTGCAATGATTTTGAATATCAACTGACCATTAGCGCTGGGATTAAAGCTGCTGTTGTGTGAAACGGCCACAAGGTGGCAGCAGTTCTCCCTTACCAAATCTGGTTACTGGGGCAACAGAGCCTCAATGGATGTCGTGTTCTAGATTGGAATTTAGAATGGAATGTGCCAGGAGAAAGCCCCTCAAGTTTGTCTCACTACTTCTTGTTCGTGTTTTTAATTTAATTTTTTATTTTTTATTACAGCAAATTTGATTACAATGTTTGGCTTGTTGTAGGTGTGGAAGATGCGGTTCTTTTACACATATACATATGTCTGTTCTTCCTGGGATCCTTTTCCCATGTACCTTATGACAGAATGTTGAGTAGTCTTCTGGTATTCTGTAGGTCTTCGGTGATTATATATGTCACCTGTGTTTGTATATGTCTGTTAACCCCAATATCATAATGAAACCAATCCTCACACCTTTCCATTGGTGAACCATAAGTTTGTTGAATGAATCTGTTATTGCCCTTCTCCGTGGAAATATCTGCCCTGGTATCCATTTTTCGGTCACACCTATAGGAGATATGATATGATATGTGTCTTTCACTTTCTGACTTACTATAAGTCACGTGATTACCTCTAGACACACCTACAGTGCTGCAAATGGCATTGTGTCTTTTTTTTCCTTGGCTTCTATTCTGCGTTAGCGAGGTCCATTTTCAACAATGTGATTCCCTGAGGGCTGAAGATTAGCTGACCTGGGTAGCCTGACCCTGCTGGCCGGCCCTCCCCAGGTGTGCCTGGGTTGAGGTCAATATAACCAGCGCAGCAGGCAGCAATAGACCCTGAAACTGTGCCTGACTCCATATTCTCTGCCCCGTCAGCAGTCTCGGGGCTGTGCTGGTGGGAGGGAGTGAGGGGCCACGGCTTTGTGGGTGGCCCGGTGTGAGTGGGTCTCTGCTGGACTTTCTGCAGTAGTTGCCAGGCTTCCACCTGTAAAGAAGAGGATGTGGCACCCATACCTTTCGCTGGAATTTCTCTCCGGACAGAGGTGAGGAAGGAAAAAAGCAGTGGGGGCCGGGAAAGGAGGGGTATCTCAGGCAGGGCAATGGAAAGCTTCCAGAAGAGCGCCCAGGGCCAGGACCATCCTGGCTGGCCTGCAGGCACCAAGTTGGCCTGCGTGCTGTCGCTGGTGTGGCTCCACGCCCCTTCCTCTAGGCTTTCAAGCCCTTGTACATATTCAGGTGTTTTACCTGGGAAGGGTGGGAAAAGTTCAACAGCAGCTGGCCTGGGGCTCAGCTCACGGTTACTCACAGATGCCTCGGCATGGCACCCCGCTTTGCAATGAGTACGCTCCTTGCATAGGAGTGGGCTGCTGGCTCTATCGGTGATGATTTCCCACCTCTGACCAATTTCAGAATTGTTTACCGCTGGAGCAAGTGCCCTGATAGGGTTTTCCTCTGTCTAACTCGTGGGTTCAGGTTTTCTTTTTTATTTTTTGGTTCAAGTTAGATTTTATTCCTCTTTTATGTATTTATAGATATAAGCATGGAAATAATTCATTCATATAAATACATCTGTGTGAAGGGAAGAACTTTTTTCTGTTTTATTTTTAAATTTTATTTTTTAAAATTTTGAAATTTAATTTTATTTATTTTTTTATACAGCAGGTTATTATTAGTTATGTATTTTATGCATATACATGTATACAGGTCAATCCCAATCTCCCAACTCATCTCAACACCACCTGCCCATGGCTTCCCACACTTGGTGTCCATACGTGTGTTCTCTACCTCTGTGTCTCTATTTCTTCCCTGCAAACCAGTTCATCTGTTCCATTTTTCTAGGTTCCACGTATATGCATTAATATACAATATTTGTTTGTCTCTTTCTGACTTACTTCATTCTGTATGACAGTCTCTAGATCCATCGACGTCTCTACAAATGACCCAGTTTCATTCCTTCTTATGGCTGAGTAATATTCCATTTCATATATGTACCACATCTTTATCCATTCGTCTGTCTGTGGGTATTTAGGTTGCTTCCATTACCTGGCTATCGTAAATAGTGCTGAAATGAGCATTGTGGTGAATGTGCCTTTTTGATTTATGGTTTTCTCTGGGTATATGCCCAGAAGTGGGATTGCTGGATCATATGGTAATTCTATTTCTAGTTTTTTTAAGGAAACTCCATACTGTTCTCCATCGTGACTGTATCAATTTACATTTCCACCACTAGTGGAAGAGGGATCCTTTTGTCCACACCCTCCTCAGAATTCGTTGTTTGTAGATTTTCTGATGATGCCGATTCTAACAGGCGTGAGGTGATACCTCATTGTAGTTTTCATTTGCATTTCTCTAATAATTAGTGATGTTGAGCAGCTTTTCATGTGCGTCTTGGCCGTCTCTGTGTCTTCTTTGAAGTAACGTCTCTTTAGATCTTCTGCCCATTTTTGTATTGCGTTGTTTGTTTTTTAATATTAAGCTGCATGAGCTCTTTATATATATTGGAGATTAATCCTTTGTCCATTGATTCCTTTGCAAATATTTTCGCCCATTCTGAGGGATGCTTTTTGCCATTCCCGTTTTTAAAAAAAAAAAAAGAAAGAAAGAAAAAGAAGCAGAACACTAATGTGTGTAAAATATGCCGTTTGAAACTGTCGTTTTGAAATATGGACGTCCTTTGAATTTTTTGGTCGATATATGAACCCAGGATTTGTTTTCAGGGCAGGTGTCATTTACAGGCCTGCAATGATTTTGAATATCAACTGACCATTAGCGCTGGGATTAAAGCTGCTGTTGTGTGAAACGGCCACAAGGTGGCAGCAGTTCTCCCTTACCAAATCTGGTTACTGGGGCAACAGAGCCTCAATGGATGTTGTGTTCTAGATTGGAATTTAGAATGGAATGTGCCAGGAGAAAGCCCCTCAAGTTTGTCTCACTACTTCTTGTTCGTGTTTTTAATTTATTTTTTTATTTTTTATTACAACAAATTTGATTACAATGTTTGGCTTGTAGGTGTGGAAGATGTGGTTCTTTTACACATATACATATGTCTGTTCTTCCTGGGATCCTTTTCCCATGTACCTTATGACAGAATGTTGAGTAGTCTTCTCTAGGTATTCTGTAGGTCTTTGGTGATTATATATGTCACCTGTGTTTGTATATGTCTGTTAACCCCAATATCATAATGAAACCAATCCTCACACCTTTCCATTGCTGAACCATAAGTTTGTTTAATGAATCTGTGATTGCCCTTCTCCGTGGAAATATCTGCCCTGGTATCCATTTTTTGGTCACACCTATAAGAGATATGATATGATATGTGTCTTTCATTGTCTGACTTACTACAAGTCACGTGATTACCTCTAGACACACCTACGGTGCTGCAAAAGGCATTGTGTCCTTTTATTCCTTGGCTTCTATTCTGTCTTAGCGAGGTCCATTTTCAACAATGTGATTCCCTGAGGGCTGAGGATTAGCTGACCTGGGTAGCCTGACCCTGCCGGCTGGCCCTCCCCAGGTGTGCCTGGGTTGAGGTCAATATAAACAGCGCTGCAGGCAGCCATAGCCCCTGAAGCTGTGCCTGACTCCATGTTCTCTGACTCGTCAGCAGTCTCGGGGCTGTGCTGGTGGGAGGGAGTGTGGGGCCACGGCTTTGTAGGTGGCCCGGTGTGAGTGGGTCTCTGCTGGACTTTCTGCAGGAGTTGCCAGGATGCCACGTGTAAACAAGAAGATGTATCACCCACACCTTCCTTTGGAATTTCTCTCCGGACAGAGGTGAGGAAGGAAAAAATCAGTGGGGTCAGGGACAGGAGGCGTATCTCAGGCAGGGCAATGGAAAGCTTCCAGAAGAGCGCCCAGGGACAGGACCATCCTGGCTAGCCTGCAGGCACCAAGTTGGCCTGCGTGCTGTCGCTGGTGTGGCGCTACGGCCCTTCTTCTAAGCTTTCAAGCCCTTGTACATATTCAGGTGTTTTACCTGGGAAGGGTGGGAAAAGTTCAGCAGCAGCTGGCCTGGGGCTCAGCTCACAGTTACTCACAGATGCCTCAAGCCCCTTTCACTGAGGAAGGTGTAGGTCTTGTCTATTCCATAGTTGGTTTTTGGAACGGTACCTGTGCTTATATCAAACTCTGGTTTTATGCATCACCCCACCTCTCCTTCCCCCTTAAGCAGGCATAAGAGTGTTTTCTAAATGTGAGACACTGTTCTCTTTCCTAACTCAGTTCAAGTGTAGCCATGTTTACAGGATCTTCATAAGTGATATCTCATGATAAGTTTCTTTTTCTGTGTGACTTATTTCACTTAGAATCATCGTACCTGAATCCACCCATTTTGCTGCTACTGGTCTTATGACATTGATTTCATGGCTGAGGGATATTCCATCGTACGTAGGTACCACAATTTTTTGAACCATTTTTATATTTCCTCGGATATTTAAAGTGTACCCAAGTTGAGGTCCTTGTAAGCAGTTCAGCCTTAAATTTTGGGATGGCTCCGTCTTATCGATTTTCAGTTTTCCCAAGGTATATTTCCTAGACTGGAAGTGCCCTTGGCTCTGCAGCTCTGTTGTTTATTTGTTTTAGGGAACACAATGCACTTCTCCAGAGAGGCAGTTGGCAATTTACATCCCGCCCATCAGCATAACAAGGCTCCCTGTTCTCCAGGGCCTGTCTTGCCTTTCTGTTTTTTACACATTTTGTGGATGTCCCTTTTGACCGGTGGGAAGTGATACTTCTTTGTAGTGCAGATTTGCATTGCCCGCTTGCTTGCTTGGCCAAAAAGGGCGTATGCGTTTTCTCCTGAATATATTCAGGAGAAAACGCATACGCCCTTTTTGGCCAAGTGCATCATTGTCGAAGTTGTGCCCCTCTTCCTGTGCTTTAAAGGCGATTCCAACGTACCTCTTGAAATCTGTTTCCTGCTATTCTGCCTCGCTTTCAAGTCCGCCTCGTTGCCTTCCCTCAACAGATTTTTGGACGATAGTTGTCCTTTATTACTCGGCCAGTTTGTGAATTGCTGTGCCCCTGAGCTCCATTTTTCAACTCGTGTTTGGTGAGCTGACCGCAAGTACGAAATTTTGGTTCAGGACCTATACTGTTTCCCTGTGGGGGGCTGAGACTTTGGTTAATTCTTCTTCCTGCCGGGAAATTACAGTGATATGTGCCCGTCCAAATGCCTAACAGCTACTCTCTCATTGGTTCTCCCTCTTCCCATTCATCCTCTGACAAATTGGCAACCTGTGCGAACCAGTAGGTTAAAGGGGCTGTCTCTCCAAGTTGGGAGGTTGATAGTAAAGCAGATGGAAAGTCAAACCGGAGCACCCGGAGAGGGACTATTCGTTGAGTTTTAGAAACCTTTCGTATTCACAGTGTGTCCGTTCTCTAGGTTTCCCGTACATGTTATAACTGTAGTAATATTCCCTTCAACCTGGAGAGTTTGGACCCATGGAATGGGTGCCATGCATTATTGCTTTAAAGGGTCTGCATTTGTTCACCCTATCTCACCAATCGTCTCAGTCCCAAGAGTCCAGCCTTATGCCACATCCAGCTGTCATTGTAGATAGGGTCATTCCAGGTTTCATCAGAGATCCTGAAGGAATTGGAAAGAATTTATCAGTTTTTTGTTTTGTTTTTGAAATTCCTTTTTATAGTGGGTTTGAGCTGATTCTCGCTGCCAAGTTTATGCCAGTCTAGACACACTTGATTCCCTTACGGAGACATATCAATACATAGGTTTTAAGATTCTTACTAGTCAGATATATTCCTCTGCGGGAAATATGGTGTTTTGAATCCCTTTCACTGAGGAAGGTGTAGGTCTTGTCTATTCCATAGTTGGTTCTTGGAACGGTACCTGTGCTTATATCAAACTCTGGTTTTATGCATCACCCCACCTCTCCTTCCCCCTTAAGCAGGCATAAGAGTGTTTTCTAAATGTGAGACACTGTTCTCTTTCCTAACTCAGTTCAAGTGTAGCCATGTTTACAGGATCTTCATAAGTGATATCTTATGATAAGTTTCTTTTTCTCTGTGACTTATTTCACTTAGACTCATCGTACCTGAATCCACCCATTTTGCTGCTACTGGTATTATGACATTGATTTCATGGCTGAGGGATATTTCATCGTACGTAAGTACCACAATTTTTTGAACCATTTTTATACTTTCTGGTATATTTAAGGTGTACCCAAGTTGAGGTCCTTGTAAGCAGTGCAACCCTAAATTTTGGGGTGGCTCTGTCTTATTGATTTTCAGTTTTCCCAAAGTATATTCCCTAGACTGGAAGTGCCCTTGGCTCTGTAGCTCTGTTGTTTACTTGTTTTAGGGAACACAATGTACTCCACCAGAGAGGCAGTTGGCAATATACATCCCGCCCTTCAGCATAACAAGGCTCCCTGTTCTCCAGGGCCTGTCTTGCCTTTCTGGTTTTTACACATTTTGTGGATATCCCTTTTGACCGGTGGGAAGTGATACTTCTTTGTAGTGCAGATTTGCATTGCCCGCTTGCTTGCTTGGCCAAAAAGGGCGTATGCGTTTTCTCCTGAATATATTCAGGAGAAAACGCATACGCCCTTTTTGGCCAAGTGCATCATTGTCGAAGTTGTGCCCCTCTTCCTGTGCTTTAAAGGCGATTCCAACGTACCTCTTGAAATCTGTTTCCTGCTATTCTGCCTCGCTTTCAAGTCCGCCTCGTTGCCTTCCCTCAACAGATTTTTGGACGATAGTTGTCCTTTATTACTCGGCCAGTTTGTGAATTGCTGGGCCCCTGAGCTCCATTTTTCAACTCGTTTTTTGTGAGCTGACCGCATGTCCAAAATTTTGGTTCAGGACCTATGCTGTTTCCCGATGGGGGGCTGAGACTTTGGTTAATTCTTCTTCCTGCCGGGAAATTACAGTGATATGTGCCCGTCCAAATGTCTAACAGCTACTTTCTCATTGGTTCTCCCTCTTCCCTTTCATCTTCTGCCAAATTGGCAACGTGTGCGAACCAGGAGGTTAAAGGGGCTGTCTCTCCAAGTTGGGAGGTTGATAGTAAAGCAGATGGAAAGTCAAACCGGAGCACCAGGAGAGGGACTATTCGTTGAGTTTTAGAAACCTTTCGTATTCACAGTGTGTCCGTTCTCTAGGTTTCCCGTACATGTTATAACTGTAGTAATATTCCCTTCAACATGGAGAGTTGGGACCAATGGAATGGGTGCCATGAATTATTGCTTTAAAGGGTCTGCATTTGTTCACCCAATCTCACCAATCCTCTCAGTGCCAAGTGTCCAGCCTTATGCCACATCCAGCTGTCGTTGTAGATAGGGTCATTCCAGGTTTCATCAGAGACCCTGAAGGAATTGTAAAGAATTTACCAGTTTTTTTGTTTTGTTTTTGAAATTCCTTTTTATAGTGGGTTTGAGCTGATTCTCGCTGCCATGTTTATGCCAGTCTAGACACACTTGATTCCCTTACGGAGACATATCAATATATAGGTTTTAAGATTCTTACTAGTCAGATATATTCCTCTGTGGGCAATATGGTGTTTTGAGTCCCTTTCACTGAGGAAGGTGTAGGTCTTGTCTATTCCATAGTTGGTTTTTGGAACGGTACCTGTGCTTATATCAAACTCTGGTTTTATGCATCACCCCACCTCTCTTTCCCCCTTAAGCAGGCATAAGAGTGTTTTCTAAATGTGAGACACTGTTCTCTTTTTTAACTCAGTTCCAGTGTAGCCATGTTTACAGGATCTTCATAAGTGATATCTTATGATAAGTTTCTTTTTCTGTCTGACTTATTTCACTTAGAATCATCGTACCTGAATCCACCCATTTTGCTGCTACTGGTCTTATGTCATTGATTTTATGGCTGAGGGATATTTCATCGTACGTAAGTACCACAATTTTTTGAACCATTTTTATATTTCCTGGGATATTTAAGGTGTACCCAAGTTGAGGTCCTTATAAGCAGTGCAGCCCTAAATTTTGGTGTGGCTCTGTCTTATTGATTTTCAGTTTTCCCAAGGTATATTCCCTAGACTGGAAGTGCCCTTGGCTCTGTAGCTCTGTTGTTTACTTGTTTTAGGGAACACAATGCACTCCTCCACAGAGGCAGTTGGCAATTTACATCCCGCCCATCAGCATAACAAGGCTCCCTGTTCTCCAGGACCTGTCTTGCCTTTCTGGTTTTTACACATTTTGTGGATGTCCCTTTCGACCGGTTGGAAGTGATACTTCTTTGTAGTGCAGATTTGCATTGCCCGCTTGCTTGCTTGGCCAAAAAGGGCGTATGCGTTTTCTCCTGAGAAAACGCATATGCCCTTTTTGGCCAAGTGCATCATTGTTGAAGTTGTGCCCCTCTTCCTGTGCTTTAAAGGCGATTCCAACGTACCTCTTGAAATCTGTTTCCTGCTATTCTGCCTCGCTTTAAAGTCCGCCTCGTTGCCTTCCCTCAACAGATTTTTGGACGATAGTTGTCCTTTATTACTCGGCCAGTTTGTGAATTGCTGTGCCCCTGAGCTCCGTTTTTCAACTCGTTTTTGGTGAGCTGACCGCAAGTCCAAAATTTTGGTTCTGGACTTATACTGGTTCCCGGTGGGTGGCTGAGACTTTGGTTAATTCTTCTTCTTGCCGGGAAATTACAGTGATATGTGCCCGTACAAATGCCTAACAGGTACTCTCTCAATGGTTCTCCCTATTCCCTTTCATCCTCTGCCAAATTGGCAACCTGTGCGAACCAGGAGGTTAAAGGGGCTGTCTCTCCAAGTTGGGAGGTTGATAGTAAAGCAGATGGAAAGTCAAACCGGAGCACCAGGAGAGGGACTATTCGTTGAGTTTTAGAAACCTTTCGTATTCAGAGTGTGTCCGTTCTCTAGGTTTCCCGTACATGTTATAGCTGTAGTAATATTCCCTTCAACCTGGAGAGTTTGGACCCATGGAATGGGTGCCATGCATTATTGCTTTAAAGGGTCTGCATTTCATTACCCAATCTCACCAATCCTCTTCAGTCCCTAGTGTCCAGCCTTATGCTACATCCAGCTGTCGTTTTAGATAGGGTCATTCCAGGTTTCATCAGAGACCCTGAAGGAATTGTAAAGAATTTCTCAGTTTTTTTGTTTTGTTTTTGAAATTCCTTTTTATAGTGGGTTTGAGCTGATTCTCGCTGCCATGTTTATGCCAGTCTAGACACACTTGATTCCCTTACGGAGACATATCAATACATAGGTTTTAAGATTCTTACTAGTCAGATATATTCCTCTGCGGGAAATATGGGGTTTTGAGTCCCTTTCACTGAGGAAGGTGTAGGTCTTGTCTATTCCATAGTTGGTTTTTGGAACGTTACCTGTGCTTATATCAAACTCTGGTTTTATGCATCACCCCACCTCTCCTTCCCCATTAAGCAGGCATAAGTGTGTTTTCTAAACGTGAGACACTGTTCTCTTTCCTAACTCATTTCAAGTGTAGCCATGTTTACAGGATCTTCATAAGTGATATCTTATGATAAGTTTCTTTTTCTGTGTGACTTATTTCACTTAGAATCATCGTACCTGAATCCACCCATTTTGCTGCTACTGGTCTTATGACATTGATTTCATGGCTGAGGGATATTCCATCGTACGTAAGTACCACAATTTTTTGAACCATTTTTATATTTCCTGGGATATTTAAGGTGTACCCAAGTTGAGGTCCTTGTAAGCAGTGCAGCCCTAAATTTTGGAGTGGCTCTGTCTTATTGATTTTCAGTTTTCCTAAGGTATATTCCCTAGACTGGAAGTGCCCTTGGCTCTGTAGCTCTGTTGTTTACTTGTTTTAGGGAACACAATGCACTCCTCCAGAGAGGCAGTTGGCAATTTACATCCCGCCTATCAGCATAACAAAGCTCCCTGTTCTCCAGGGCCTGTCTTGCCTTTCTGGTTTTTACACATTTTGTGGATTTCCCTTTTGACCGGTGGGAAGTGATACTTCTTTGTAGTGCAGATTTGCATTGCCCGCTTGCTTGCTTGGCCAAAAAGGGTGTATGCGTTTTCTCCTGAACATATTCAGTAGAAAACGCATACGCCCTTTTTGCCATGTGCATCATTGTCGAAGTTGTGCCCCTCTTCCTGTGCCTTAAAGGCGATTCCAACGTACCTCTTGAAATCTGTTTCCTGCTATTCTGCCTCGCTTTCAAGTCCGCCTCTTTGCCTCACCTCAACAGATTTTTGGACGATAGTTGTCCTTTATTACTCTGCCAGTTTGTGAATTGCTGTGCCCTTGAGCTCCATTTTTCAACTCGTTTTTTGTGAGCTGAAAGGAAGTCCAAAATTTTGGTTCAGGACATATGCTGGTTCCCGGTGGGGGGCTGAGACTTTGGTTAATTCTTCTTCCTGCTACGAAGTTAGAGTGATATGTGCCCGTCCAAATGCCTAACAGCTACTCTCTCATTGGTTCTCCCTCTTCCCTTTCATCCTCTGCCAAATTGGAAACCTGTGCGAACCAGGAGGTTAAAGGGGCTGTCTCTCCAAGTTGGAAGATTGATAGTAAAGCAGATGGAAAGTCAAACTGGAGCACCAGGAGAGGGACTATTCGTTGAGTTTTAGAAACCATTTGTATTCACAGTGGGTCCGTTCTCTAGGTTTCCCGTACATGTTATAGCTGTAATAATATTCCCTTCAACCTGGAGAGTTGGGACCCATGGAATGGGTGCCAGGTATTTGTGCTTTAAAGGGTCTGCATTTGCTCACCCAATCTCACCAATCCTCTCAGTTCCAAGTGTCCAGCCTTATGCCACATCCAGCTGTCATTGTAGATAGGGTCATTCCAGGTTTCATCAGAGACACTGAAGGAATTGTAAAGAATTTCCCAGTTTTTTTTTTTTGTTTTTGAAATTCCTTTTTATAGTGGGTTTGAGCTGATTCTCGCTGCCATTTTTATGCCAGTCTAGACACACTTGATTCCCTTATGGAGACATATCAATACATAGGTTTTAAGATTCTTACTAGTCAGATATATTCCTCTGCGGGAAATATGGGGTTTTGAGTCCCTTTCACTGAGGAAGGTGTAGGTCTTGTCTATTCCATAGTTGGTTTTTGGAACAGTGCCTGTGCTTATATCAAACTCTGGTTTTATGCATCACCCCACCTCTCCTTCCCCCTTAAGCAGGCATAAGAGTGTTTTCTAAATGTGAGACACTGTTCTCTTTCCTAACTCAGTTCAAGTGTAGCCATGTTTACAGGATCTTCATAAGTGATATCTTATGATAAGTTTCTTTTTCTGTGTGACTTATTTCACTTAGAATCATCGTACCTGAATCCACCCATTTTGCTGCTACTGGTCTTATGACATTGATTTCATGGCTGAGGGATATTCCATCGTACGTAAGTACCACAATTTTTTGAACCATTTTTATATTTCCTGGGATATTTAAGGTGTACCCAAGTTGAGGTCCTTGTAAGCAGTGCAGCCCTAAATTTTGAGGTGGCTCTGTCTTATTGATTTTCAGTTTTCCCAAGGTATATTCCCTAGACTGGAAGTGCCCTTGGCTCTGTAGCTCTGTTGTTTACTTGTTTTAGGGAACACAATGCACTCCTCCAGAGAGGCAGTTGGCAATGTACATCCCGCCCATCAGCATAACAAGGCTCCCTCTTCTCCAGGGCCTGTCTTACCTTTCTGGTTTTTACACATTTTGTGGATGTCCCTTTTGACCGGTGGGAAGTGATACTTCTTTGAAGTGCAGATTAGCATTGCCCGCTTGCTTGCTTGGCCGAAAAGGGCGTATGCGTTTTCTCCTGAATATATTCAGGAGAAAACGCATACGCCCTTTTTGGCCAAGTGCATCATTGTCGAAGTTGTGCCCCTCTTCCTGCGCTTTAAAGGCGATTCCAACGTACCTCTTGTAATCTGTTTCCTGCTATTCTGGCTCGCTTTCAAGTCTGCCTTGTTGCCTTCCCTTAACAGATTTTTGGACGATAGTTGTCCTATATTACTCGGCCAGTTTGTGAATTGCTGGGCCCCTGAGCTCCATTTTTCAACTCGTTTTTTGTGACCTGACCGCAACTCCAAAATTTTGGTTCAGGACCTATGCTGGTTCCCCCTGGGGGCCTGAGACTTTCGATAATTCTTCTTCCTGCTGGGAAGTTGGAGTGATATGTGCCCGTCCAAATGCCTAACACCTACTCTCTCATTGGTTCTCCCTCTGCCCTTTCATCCTCTGCCAAATTGGAAACCTGTGCGAACCAGGAGGTTAAAGGGGCTGTCTCTCCAAGTTGGGAGGTTGATAGTAAAGCAGATGGAGAGTCAAACCAGAGCACCAGGAGAGGAACTGTTCGTTGAGTTTTAGAAACCTTTCGTATTCACAGTGTGTCCGTTCTCTAGGTTTCCCGTACATGTTATAACTGTAGTAATATTCCCTTTAACCTGGAGAGTTGGGGCCCATGGAATGGGTGCCAGGCATTTGTGCTTTAAAGGGTCTGCATTTGCTCACCCAATCTCACCAATCCTCTCAGTCCCAAGTGTCCAGCCTTATGCCACATCCAGCTGTCGTTGTAGATAGGGTCATTCCAGCTTTCATCAGAGACCCTGAAGGAATTGTAAAGAATTTCCCAGTTTTTTTGTTTTGTTTTTGAAATTCCTTTTTAGAGTGGGTTTGAGCTGATTCTCACTGCCATGTTTATGCCAGTCTAGACACACTTGATTCACTTACGGAGACATATCAATACATAGGTTTTAAGATTCTTACTAGTCAGATATATTCCTCTGCGGGAAATATGGGGTCTTGAGTCCCTTTCAATGAGGAATGTGTAGGTCTTGTGTATTCCATAGTTGGTTTCTGGAACGGTACCTGTGCTTATATCAAACTCTGGTTTTATGCATCACCCCACCTCTCCTTCCCCCTTAAGCAGGCATAAGAGTGTTTTCTAAATGTGAGACACTGTTCTCTTTCCTAACTCAGTTCAAGTGTAGCCATGTTTACAGGATCTTCATAAGTGATATCTTATGATAAGTTTCTTTTTCTGTGTGACTTATTTCACTTAGAATCATCGTACCTGAATCCACCCATTTTGCTGCTACTGGTCTTATGATATTGATTTCATGGCTGAGGGATATTCCATCGTACGTAAGTACCACAATTTTTTGAACCATTTTTATATTTCCTGGGATATTTAAGGTGTACCCAAGTTGAGGTCCTTGTAAGCAGTGCAGCCCTACATTTTGGGGTGGCTCTGGCTTATTGATTTTCAGTTTTCCCAAGGTATATTCCCTAGACTGGAAGTGCCCTTGGCTCTGTAGCTCTGTTGTTTACTTGTTTTAGGGAACACAATGCACTCCTCCAGAGAGGCAGTTGGCAATTTACATCCCGCCCATCAGCATAACAAGGCTCCCTGTTCTCCAGGGCCTGTCTTGCCTTTCTGCTTTTTACACATTTTGTGGATGTCCCTTTTGACCGTTGCGAAGTGATACTTCTTTGTTGTGAAGATTTGCATTGCCCGCTTGCTTCCTTGGCCAAAATGGGCGTATGCGTTTTCTCCTGAATATATTCAGGAGAAGACGCATACGCCCTTTTTGGCCAAGTGCATCATTGTTGAAGTTGTGCCCCTCTTCCTGTGCTTTAAAGGCGATTCCAACGTACCTCTTGAAATCTGTTTCCTGCTATTCTGCCTCGCATTCAAGTCCGCCTCGTTGCCTTCCCTTAACAGATTTTTGGACGAGAGTTGTCCTTTATTACTCTGCCAGTTTTTGAATTGCTGTGCCCTTGAGATCCATTTGGCAACTCGTTTTTTGTGAGCTGACCGCAAGTCCAAAATTTTGGTTCAGGACCTATGCTGGTTCCCGGTGGGCGGCTGAGACTTTGGTTAATTCTTCTTCCTGCCGGGAAATTAGAGTGATATGTGCCCGTCCAAATGCCTAACAGCTACTCTCTCATTGGTTCTCCCTCTTCCCTTTCATCCTCTGCCAAATTGGCAACCTGTGCGAACCAGGTGTTTAAAGGGGCTGTCTCTCCAAGTTGGGAGATTGATAGTAAAGCAGATGGAAAGTCAAAACGGAGCACCAGGAGAGGGACTATTCGTTGAGTTTTAGAAACCTTTCGTATTCACAGTGGGTCCGTTTTCTAGGTTTCCTGTACATGTTATAGCTGTAGTAATATTCCCTTCAACCTGGAGAGTTGGGACCCATGGAATGGGTGCCAGGCATTTGTGCTTTAAAGGGTCTGCATTTGCTCACCCAATCTCACCAATCCTCTAAGGTCCAAGTGTCCAGCCTTATGCCACATCCAGCTGTCGTTGTAGATAGGGTCATTACAGGTTTCATCAGAGACCCTGAAGGAATTGTAAAGAATTTCCCAGTTTTTTTTGTTTGTTTGTTTTTGCAATTCCTTTTTATAGTTGGTTTGAGCTGATTCTCGCTGCCATGTTTATGCCAGTCTAGACACACTTGATTCCCTTACGGAGACATATCAATACATTGGTTTTAAGATTCTTACTAGTCAGATATATTCCTCTGAGGGAAATATGGGGTTTGGACTCCCTTTCACTGAGTAAGGTGTAGGTCTTGTCTATTCCATAGTTGGTTTTTGGAACGGTACCTGTGCTTATATCTAACTCTGGTTTTATGCATCACCCCACCTCTCCTTCCCCCTTAAGCAGGCATAAGAGTGTTTTCTAAATGTGAGACACTGTTCTCTTTCCTAACTCAGTTGAAATGTAGCCATGTTTACAGCATCTTCATAAGTGATATCTTATGATAAGTTTGTTTTTTTGTGTGACTTATTTCACTTAGAAACATCGTACCTGAAACCACCCATTTTGCTGCTACTGGTCTTATGACATTGATTTCATGGCTGAGGGATATTCCTTGGTACGTAAGTACCACAATTTTTGAACCATTTTTATATTTCCTGGGATATTTAAGGTGTACCCAAGTTGAGGTCCTCGTAAGCAGTGCAGCCGTAAATTTTGGGGTGGCTTTGTCTTATTGATTTTCAGTTTTCCCAAGGTATATTCCCTAGACTGGAAGTGCCCTTGGCTCTGTAGCTCTGTTGTTTACTTGTTTTAGGGAACACAATGCACTCATCCAGAGAGGCAGTTGGCAATTTACATCCCGCCCATCAGCATAACAGGGCTCCCTGTTCTCCAGGACCTGTCTTGCCTTTCTGGTTTTTACACATTTTGTGGATGTCCCTTTTGACCGGTGGGAAGTGATACTTCTTTGTAGTGCAGATTTGTATTGCCCGCTTGCTTGCTTGGCCAAAAACGGCGTATGCGTTTTCTCCTGAATATATTCAGGAGAAAACGCATACGCCCTTTTGGGCGAAGTGCATCATTGTTGAAGTTGTGCCCCTCTTCCTGTGCTTTAGAGGCGATTCCAACGTACCTCTTGAAATCTGTTTCCTGCTATTCTGCCTCGCTTTCAAGTCTGCCTCGTTGCCTTCCCTCAACAGATTTTTGGAAGATAGTTGTCCTTTATTACTCGGCCAGTTTGTGAATTGCTGTGCCCCTGAGCTCCATTTTTCAACTCGTTTTTGGTGAGCTGACCGCAAGTCCAAAATTTTGGTTCAGGACCTATACTGGTTCCCGGTGGGTGGCTGAGACGTTGGTTAATTCTTCTTCCTGCCGGGAAATTACAGTGATATGTGCCCGTCCAAATGCCTAACAGCTACTCTCTCATTGGTTCTCCCTCTTCCCTTTCATCCTCTGCCAAATTGGCAACCTGTGCGAACCAGGAGGTTAAAGGGGCTGTCTCTCCAATTTGGGAGGTTGATAGTAAAGCAGATGGAAAGTCAAACCGGAGCACCAGGAGAGGGACTATTCGTTGAGTTTTAGAAACCTTTCGTATTCACAGTGTGTCCGTTCTCTAGGTTTCCCGTACATGTTATAGCTGTTGTAATATTCCCTTCAACCTGGAGAGTTGGGACCCATGGAATGGGTGCCAGGCATTTGTGCTTTAAAGGGTCTGCATTTGCTCACCCAATCTCACCAATCATCTCAGTCCCAAGTGTCCAGCCTTATGCCACATCCAGCTGTCATTGTAGATAGGGTCATTCCAGGATTCATCAGAGACCCTGAAGGAATTGTAAAGAATATCCCAGTTTTTTTGTTTTGTTTTTGAAATTCCTTTTTATAGTGGGTTTGAGCTGATTCTCGCTGCCATGTTTATGCCAGTCTAGACACACTTGATTCCCTTACGGAGACATAAATACATAGGTTTTAAGATTCTTACTAGTCAAATAAATTTCTCTGTGGGAAATATGGGGTTTTCAGTCCCTTTCACTGAGGAAGGTGTAGGTCTTGTCTATTCCATAGTTGGTTTTTGGAACGGTACCTGTGCTTATATCAAACTCTGTTTTTATGCATCACCCCACCTCTCCTTCCCCCTTAAGCAGGCATAAGAGTGTTTTCCAAATGTGAGACACTGTTCTCTTTCCTAACTCAGTTCAAGTGTAGCCATGTTTACAGGATCTTCATAAGTGATATCTTATGATAAGTTTCTTTTTCTGTGTGACTTATTTCACTTAGAATCATCGTACATGAATCCACCCATTTTGCTGCTACTGGTCTTATGAAATTGATTTCATGGCTGAGGGATATTCCATCGTACGTAAGTACCACAATTTTTTGAACCATTTTTATATTTCCTGGGATATTTAAGGTGTACCCAAGTTGAGGTCTTTGTAAGCAGTGCAGCCCTAAATTTTGGGGTGGCTCTGTCTTATTGATTTTCAGTTTTCCCAAGGTATATTCCCTAGACTGGAAGAGCCCTTGACTCTGTAGCTCTGTTGTTTACTTGTTTTAGGGAACACAATGCACTCCTCCAGAGAGGCAGTAGGCAATTTACGTCCTGCCTATCAGCATAACAAGGCTCCCTGTTCTCCAGGGCTTGTCTTGCCTTTCTGTTTTTTACACATTTTGTGGATGTCCCTTTTGACCGGTGGGAAGTGATACTTCTTTGTAGTGAAGATTTGCATTGCCCGCTTGCTTCCTTGGCCAAAAAGGGCGTATGCGTTTTCTCCTGAATATATTCAGGAGAAGACGCATACGCCCTTTTTGGCCAAGTGCATCATTGTTGAAGTTGTGCCCCTCTTCCTGTGCTTTAAAGGCGATTCCAACGTACCTCTTGAAATCTGTTTCCTGCTATTCTGCCTCGCATTCAAGTCCGCCTCGTTGCCTTCCCTTAACAGATTTTTGGACGATAGTTGTCCTTTATTACTCTGCCAGTTTGTGAATTGCTGTGCCCTTGAGATCCATTTGGCAACTCGTTTTTTGTGAGCTGACCGCAAGTCCAAAATTTTCGTTCAGGACCTATGCTGGTTCCCGGTGGGCGGCTGAGACTTTGGTTAATTCTTCTTCCTGCCGGGAAATTAGAGTGATATGTGCCCGTCCAAATGCCTAACAGCTACTCTCTCATTGGTTCTCCCTCTTCCCTTTCATCCTCTGCCAAATTGGCAACCTGTGCGAACCAGGAGTTTAAAGGGGCTGTCTCTCCAAGTTGGGAGATTGATAGTAAAGCAGATGGAAAGTCAAACCGGAGCACCAGGAGAGGGACTATTCGTTGAGTTTTAGAAACCTTTCGTATTTACAATGGGTCCGTTCTCTAGGTTTCCTGTACATGTTATAGCTGTAGTAATATTCCCTTCAACCTGGAGAGTTGGGACCCATGGAATGGGTGCCAGGCATTTGTGCTTTAAAGGGTCTGCATTTGCTCACCCAATCTCACCAATCCTCTAAGGCCCAAGTGTCCAGCCTTATGCCACATCCAGCTGTCGTTGTAGATAGGGTCATTCCAGGTTTCATCAGAGACCCTGAAGGAATTGTAAAGAATTTCCCAGTTTTTTGTTTTGTTTTAGAAATTCCTTTTTATAGTGGGTTTGAGCTGATTCTCGCTGCCATGTTTATGCCAGTCTAGACACACTTGATTCCCTTACGGAGACATATCATTAAATAGGTTTTAAGATTCTTACTATTCAGATATATTCCTCTGCGGGAAATATGGGGTTTTGAGTCCCTTTCACTGAGGAAGGTGTAGGTCTTGTCTATTCCATAGTTGGTTTTTGGAACGGTACCTGTGCTTATATCAAACTCTGGTTTTATGCATCACCCCACCTCTCCTTCCCCCTTAAGCAGGCATAAGAGTGTTTTCTAAATGTGAGACACTGTTCTCTTTCCTAACTCAGTTCAAGTGTAGCCATGTTTACAAGATCTTCATAAGTGATATCTTATGATAAGTTTCTTTTTCTGTGTGACTTTATTCACTTAGAATCATCGTACCTGAATCCACCCATTTTGCTGCTACTGGTCTTATGACATTGATTTCATGGCTGAGGGATATTCCATCGTACGTAAGTACCACAAGTTTTTAAACCATTTTTATATTTCCTGGGATATTTATGGTGTAACCAAGTTGAGGTCCTTGTAAGCAGTGCAGCCCTAAATATAGGTGTGGATCTGTCTTATTGATTTTCAGTTTTCCCAAGGTATATTCCCTAGCCTGGAAGTGCCCTTGGCTCTGTCGCCTTGTTCTTTACTTGTTTTAGGGAACACAATGCACTCCTCCAGAGAGGCAGTTGGCAATTTACATCCCGCCCATCAGCATAACAAGGCTCCCTGTTCTCGAGGGCCTGTCTTGCCTTTCTGGTTTTTACACATTTTGTGGATGTCCCTTTTGACCGGTGGGAAGTGATACTTCTTTGTAGTGCAGATTTGCATTACCCGCTTGCTTGCTTGGCCAAAAAGGGCGTATGAGTTTTCTCCTGAATATATTCAGGAGAAAACGCATACGCCCTTTTTGTCCAAGTGCATCATTGTCAAAGTTGTGCCCCTCTTCCTGTGCTTTACAGACGAGTCCAACGTACCTCTTGAAATCTGTTTCCTGCTATTCTGCCTCGCTTTCAAGTCCGCCTCGTTGCCTTCTCTCAACAGATTTTTGGATGATAGTTGTCCTTTATTACTCGGCCAGTTTGTGAATTGCTGTGTCCCTCAGCTCCATTTTTCAACTCGTTTTTGGTGAGCTGACCGCAAGTCCAAAATTTTGGTTCAGGACCTATACTGGTTCCTGGTGGGTGGCTGAGGCTTGGTTAATTATTCTTCCTGCCGGGAAATTACAGTGATATGTGCCCGTCCAAATGCCTAATAGCTACTCTCTCATTGGTTCTCCCTCTTCCCTTTCATCCTCTGCCAAATTGGCAACCTGTGCTTACCAGGAGGTTAAAGGGGCTGTCTCTCCAAGTTGGGAGGGTGATAGTAAAGCAGATGGAAAGTCAAACTGGAGCACCAGGAAAGGTACTATTCCTTGAGATTTAGAAACCTTTCGTATTCACAGTGTGTCCGTTCTCTAGGTTTCCCGTACATGTTATAGCTGTAGTAATATTCCCTTCAACCTGGAGAGTTGGGACCCATGGAATGGGTGCCAGGCATTTGTGCTTTAAAGGGTCTGCATTTGCTCACACAATCTCACCAATCGTCTCAGTCCCAAGTGTCCCTCCTTATGCCACATCCAGCTGTCATTGTAGATAGGGTAATTCCAGGTTTCATCAGAGACCCTGAAGGAATTGTAAAGAATTTCCCAGTTTTTTTGTTTTGTTTTTGAAATTCCTTTTTATAGTGGGTTTGAGCTGATTCTCGCTGCCATGTTTATGCCAGTCTAGACACACTTGATTCCCTTACGGAGACATATCAATCCATAGGTTTTAAGATTCTTACTAGTCAGATATATTCCTCTGCGGGAAATATGGGGGTTTGAGTCCCTTTCACTGAGGAATGTGTAGGTCTTGTCTATTCCATAGTTGGTTTTTGGAACGGTACCTGTGCTTATATCAAACTCTGGTTTTATGCATCACCCCACCTCTCCTTCCCCCTTAAGCAGGCATAAGAGTGTTTTCTCAATGTGAGACACTGTTCTCTTTCCTAACTCAGTTCAAGTGTAGCCATGTTTACAGGATCTTCATAAGTGATATCTTATGATAAGTTTCTTTTTCTCTGTGACTTATTTCACTTAGAATCATCGTACCTGAATCCACCCATTTTGCTGCTACTGGTCTTATGACATTGATTTCATGGCTGAGGGATATTCCATCGTACGTAAGTACCACAATTTTTTGAACCATTTTTATATTTCC
The DNA here is from genome assembly GCF_949752795.1 of Hyperoodon ampullatus. NCBI lineage: Eukaryota > Metazoa > Chordata > Mammalia > Artiodactyla > Ziphiidae > Hyperoodon > Hyperoodon ampullatus. The sequence goes on along the minus strand of NW_027640595.1, from coordinate 887,058 downwards.
TGGGATATTTAAGGTGTACCCAAGTTGAGGTCCTTGTAAGCAGTGCAGCCCTAAATTTTGGGGTGGCTCTGTCTTATTGATTTTCAGTTTTCCCAAGGTATATTCCCTAGACTGGAAGTGCCCTTGGCTCTGTAGCTCTGTTCTTTACTTGTTTTAGGGAACACAATATACTCCTCCAGAGGGGCAGTTGGCAACTTACATCCTGTCCATCAGCATAACAAGGCTCCCTGTTCTCCAGGGCCTGTCTTGCCTTTCTGGTTTTTACACATTTTGTGGATGTCCCTTTTGACCGGTGGGAAGTGATACTTCTTTGTAGTGCAGATTTGCATTGGCCGCTTGCTTGCTTGGCCAAAATGGGCGTATGCGTTTTCTCCTGAATATATTCAGGAGAAAACGCATACGCCCTTTTTGGCCAAGTGCATCATTGTCGAAGTTGTGCCCCTCTTCCTGTGCTTTAAAGGCGATTCCAACGTACCTCTTCAAATCTGTTTCCTGCTATTCTGCCTCGCTTTCAAGTCCGCCTCGTTGCCTTCCCTCAACAGATTTTTGGACGATAGTTGTCCTTTATTACTCGGCCAGTTTGTTAATTGCTGTGCCCCTGAGCTCCATTTGTCAACTCGTTTTTGGTGATCTGACCGCACGTTCAAAATTTTGGTTCAGGACCGATATTGGTTACCGGTGGGTGGCTGAGACTTTGGTTAATTCTTCTTCCTGCCGGGAAGTTAGAGTGATATGTGCCCGTCCAAATGCCTAACAGCTACTCTCTCATTGGTTCTCCCTCTTCCCTTTCATCCTCTGCCAAATTGGAAACCTGTGCGAACCAGGAGGTTAAAGGGGCTGTCTCTCCAAGTTGGGAGATTGATAGTAAAGCAGATGGAGAGTCAAACCGGAGCACCAGGAGAGGGACTATTCGTTGAGTTTTAGAAACCTTTCGTATTCACAGTGTGTCTGTTCTCTAGGTTTCCCGTACATGTTATAACTGTAGTAATATTCCCTTCAACCTGGAGAGTTGGGACCCATGGAATGTGTGCCAGGCATTATTGCTTTAAAGGGTCTGCATTTGCTCACCAAATCTCAGCAATCCTCTCAGTCCCAAGTGTCCAGCCTTATGCCACATCAAGCTGTTGTTGTAGTTAGGGTCATTCCAGGTTTCATCATCAGAGACCCTGAAGGAATTGTAAAGAATTTCCCAGTTTTTTTGTTTTGTTTTTGAAATTCCTTTTTATGGTGGGTTTGAGCTGGTTCTCGCTGCCATGTTTATGCCAGTCTAGACACACTTGATTCCCTTACGGAGACATATCAATCCATAGGTTTTAAGATTCTTACTAGTCAGATATATTCCTCTGCGGTAAATATTGGGTTTTGAGTCCCTTTCACTGAGGAAGGTGTAGGTCTTGTCTATTCCATAGTTGGTTTTTGGAACCGTACCTGTGCTTATATCAAACTCTGGTTTCATGCATCACCCCACCTCTCCTTCCCCCTTAAGTAGGCATAAGAGTGTTTTCTAAATGTGAGACACTGTTCTCTTTCCTAACTCAGTTCAAGTGTAGCCATGTTTACAGGATCTTCATAAGTGATATCTTATGATAAGTTTCTTTTTCTGTGTGACTTATTTCACTTAGAATCATCGTACCTGAATCCACCCATTTTGCTGCTACTGGTGTTATGACATTGATTTCATGGCTGAGGGATATTCCATCGTACGTAAGTACCACAATTTTTTGAGCCATTTTTATATTTCCTGGGATATTTAAGTTGTACCCAAGTTGAGGTCCTTGTAAGCAGTGCAGCCCTAAATTTTGGGGTGGCTCTGTCTTATTGATTTTCAGTTTTCCCAAGGTATATTCCCTAGACTGGAAGTGCCCTTGGCTCTGTAGCTCTGTTCTTTACTTGTTTTAGGGAACACAATGTACTCCTCCAGAGGGGCAGTTGGCAATTTACATCCCGCCCATCAGCATAACAAGGCTCCCTGTTCTCCAGGGCCTGTCTTGCCTTTCTGGTTTTTACACATTTTGTGGATGTCCCTTTTGACCGGTGGGAAGTGATACTTCTGTGTAGTGCAGATTTGCATTGCCCGCTTGCTTGCTTGGCCAAAAAGGGCGTATGCGTTTTCTCCTGAATATATTCAGGAGAAAATGCATACGCCCTTTTTGGCCAAGTGCATCATTGTCGAAGTTGTGCCCCTCTTCCTGTGCTTTAAAGGCGATTCCAACGTACCTCTTGAAATCTGTTTCCTGCTATTCTGCCTCGCTTTCAAGTCCGCCTCGCTGCCTTCCCTCAACATATTTTTGGATGATAGTTGTCCTTTATTACTCGGCCAGTTTGTGAATTGCTGTGCCCCTCAGCCCCATTTTTCAACTCGTTTTGGTGAGCTGACCGCAAGTCCAAAATTTTGGTTCAGGACCTATACTGGTTCCTGGTGTGTGGCTGAGGCTTGGTTAATTATTCTTCCTGCCGGGAAATTACAGTGATATGTGCCCGTCCAAATGCCTAATAGCTACTCTCTCATTGGTTCTCCCTCTTCCCTTTCATCCTCTGCCAAATTGGCAACCTGTGCGAACCAGGAGGTTAAAGGGGCTATCTCTCCAAGTTGGGAGGTTTATAGTAAAGCAGATGGAAAGTCAAACCGGAGCACCAGGAAAGGGACTATTCGTTGAGATTTAGAAACCTTTCGTATTCACAGTGTGTCCGTTCTCTAGGTTTCCCGTACATGTTATAGCTGTAGTAATATTCCCTTCAACCTGGAGAGTTGGGACCCATGGAATGGGTGCCAGGCATGTGTGCTTTAAAGGGTCTGCATTTGCTCACCCAATCTGACCAATCGTCTCAGTCCCAAGTGTCCCTCCTTATGCCACATCCAGCTGTCATTGTAGATAGGGTATTCCAGGTTTCATCAGAGACCCTGAAGGAATTGTAAAGAATTTCCCAGTTTTTTTGTTTTGTTTTTGAAATTCCTTTTTATAGTGGGTTTGAGCTGATTCTCGCTGCCATGTTTATGCCAGTCTAGACACACTTGATTCCCTTACGGAGACATATCAATCCATAGGTTTTAAGATTCTTACTAGTCAGATATATTCCTCTGCGGGAAATATGGGGTTTTGTGTCCCTTTCAGTGAGGAAGGTGTAGGTCTTGTCTATTCCATAGTTGGTTTTTGGAACGGTACCTGTGCTTATATCAAACTCTGGTTTTATGCATCACCCCACCTCTCCTTCCCCCTTAAGCAGGCATAAGAGTGTTTTCTAAATGTGAGACACTGTTCTCTTACCTAACTCAGTTCAAGTGTAGCCATGTTTACAGGATCTTCATAAGTAATATCTCATGATAAGTTTCGTTTTCTCTGTGACTTATTTCACTTAGATTCATCGTACCTGAATCCACCCATTTTGCTGCTACTGGTCTTATGACATTGATTTCATGGCTGAGGGATATTCCATCGTACGTAAGTACCACAATTTTTTGAACCATTTTTATATTTCCTGGGATATTTAAGGTGTACCCAAGTTGAGGTCCTTGTAAGCAGTGCAGCCCTAAATTTTGGGGTGGCTCTGTCTTTTTGATTTTCAGTTTTCCCAAGGTATATTCCCTAGACTGGAAGTGCCCTTGGCTCTGTAGCTCTGTTCTTTACTTGTTTTAGGGAACACAATGTACTCCTCCAGAGGGGCAGTTGGCAATTTACATCCCGCCCATCAGCATAACAAGGCTCCCTGTTCTCCAGGGCCTGTCTTGCCTTTCTGGTTTTTACACATTTTGTGGATGTCCCTTTTGACCAGTGGGAAGTGATACTTCTTTGTAGTGCAGATTTGCATTGCCCGCTTGCTTGCTTGGCCAAAAAGGGCGTATGCGTTTTCTCCTGAATATATTCAGGAGAAAACGCATACGCCCTTTTTGGCCAAGTGCATCATTGTCAAAGTTGTGCCCCTCTTCCTGTGCTTTAAAGGCGATTCCAACGTACCTCTTCAAATCTGTTTCCTGCTATTCTGCCTCGCTTTCAAGTCCGCCTCGTTGCCTTCCCTCAACAGATTTTTGGACGATAGTTGTCCTTTATTACTCGGCCAGTTTGTTAATTGCTCTGCCCCTGAGCTCCATTTGTCAACTCATTTTTGGTGAGCTGACCGCACGTCCAAAATTTTGGTTCAGGACCTATACTGGTTACCGGTGGGTGGCTGAGACTTTGGTTAATTCTTCTTCCTGCCGGGAAGTTAGAGTGATATGTGCCCGTCCCAATGCCTAACAGCTACTCTCTCATTGGTTCTCTCTCTTCCCTTTCATCCTCTGCCAAATTGGAAACCTGTGCGAACCAGGAGGTTAAAGGGGCTGTCTCTCCAAGTTGGGAGATTGATAGTAAAGCAGATGGAAAGTCAAACTGGAGCACCAGGAGGGGCACTATTCGTTGAGTTTTAGAAACCTTTCGTATTCACAGTGTGTCTGTTCTCTAGGTTTGCCGTACATGTTATAACTGTAGTAATATTCCCTTCAACCTGGAGAGTTGGGACCCATGGAATGGGTGCCAGGCATTATTGCTTTAAAGGGTCTGCATTTGCTCACCCAATCTCAGCAATCCTCTCAGTCCCAAGTGTCCAGCCTTATGCCACATCAAGCTGTCGTTGTAGATAGGGTCATTCCAGGTTTCATCAGAGACCCTGAAGGAATTGTAAAGAATTTCCCAGTTTTTTTGTTTTGTTTTTGAAATTCCTTTTTATAGTGGGTTTGAGCTGATTCTCACTGCCATGTTTATGCGTCTAGACACACTTGATTCCCTTACGGAGACATATCAATCCATAGGTTTTAAGATTCTTACTAGTCAGATATATTCCTCTGCGGGAAATATGGGGTTTTGAGTCCCTTTCACTGAGGAAGGTGTAGGTCTTGTCTATTCCATAGTTGGTTTTTGGAACGGTACCCGTGCTTATATCAAACTCTGGTTTTATGCATCACCCCACCTCTCCTTCCCCCTTAAGCAGGCATAAGAGTGTTTTCTAAATGTGAGACACTGTTCTCTTTCCTAACTCAGTTCAAGTGTAGCCATGTTTACAAGATCTTCATAAGTGATATCTTATGATAAGTTTCTTTTTCTGTGTGACTTTATTCACTTAGAATCATCGTACCTGAATCCACCCATTTTGCTGCTACTGGTCTTATGACATTGATTTCATGGCTGAGGGATATTCCATCGTACGTAAGTACCACAAGTTTTTAAACCATTTTTATATTTCCTGGGATATTTATGGTGTAACCAAGTTGAGGTCCTTGTAAGCAGTGCAGCCCTAAATATAGGTGTGGATCTGTCTTATTGATTTTCAGTTTTCCCAAGGTATATTCCCTAGCCTGGAAGTGCCCTTGGCTCTGTCGCCTTGTTCTTTACTTGTTTTAGGGAACACAATGCACTCCTCCACAGAGGCAGTTGGCAATTTACATCCCGCCCATCAGCATAACAAGGCTCCCTGTTCTCGAGGGCCTGTCTTGCCTTTCTGGTTTTTACACATTTTGTGGATGTCCCTTTTGACCGGTGGGAAGTGATACTTCTTTGTAGTGCAGATTTGCATTACCCGCTTGCTTGCTTGGCCAAAAAGGGCGTATGAGTTTTCTCCTGAATATATTCAGGAGAAAACGCATACGCCCTTTTTGTCCAAGTGCATCATTGTCAAAGTTGTGCCCCTCTTCCTGTGCTTTACAGACGAGTCCAACGTACCTCTTGAAATCTGTTTCCTGCTATTCTGCCTCGCTTTCAAGTCCGCCTCGTTGCCTTCTCTCAACAGATTTTTGGATGATAGTTGTCCTTTATTACTCGGCCAGTTTGTGAATTGCTGTGCCCCTCAGCTCCATTTTTCAACTCGTTTTTGGTGAGCTGACCGCAAGTCCAAAATTTTGGTTCAGGACCTATACTGGTTCCTGGTGGGTGGCTGAGGCTTGGTTAATTATTCTTCCTGCCGGGAAATTACAGTGATATGTGCCCGTCCAAATGCCTAATAGCTACTCTCTCATTGGTTCTCCCTCTTCCCTTTCATCCTCTGCCAAATTGGCAACCTGTGCTTACCAGGAGGTTAAAGGGGCTGTCTCTCCAAGTTGGGAGGGTGATAGTAAAGCAGATGGAAAGTCAAACCGGAGCACCAGGAAAGGGACTATTCCTTGAGATTTAGAAACCTTTCGTATTCACAGTGTGTCCGTTCTCTAGGTTTCCCGTACATGTTATAGCTGTAGTAATATTCCCTTCAACCTGGAGAGTTGGGACCCATGGAATGGGTGCCAGGCATTTGTGCTTTAAAGGGTCTGCATTTGCTCACACAATCTCACCAATCGTCTCAGTCCCAAGTGTCCCTCCTTATGCCACATCCAGCTGTCATTGTAGATAGGGTAATTCCAGGTTTCATCAGAGACCCTGAAGGAAGTGTAAAGAATTTCCCAGTTTTTTTGTTTTGTTTTTGAAATTCCTTTTTATAGTGGGTTTGAGCTGATTCTCGCTGCCATGTTTATGCCAGTCTAGACACACTTGATTCCCTTACGGAGACATATCAATCCATAGGTTTTAAGATTCTTACTAGTCAGATATATTCCTCTGCGGGAAATATGGGGGTTTGAGTCCCTTTCACTGAGGAATGTGTAGGTCTTGTCTATTCCATAGTTGGTTTTTGGAACGGTACCTGTGCTTATATCAAACTCTGGTTTTATGCATCACCCCACCTCTCCTTCCCCCTTAAGCAGGCATAAGAGTGTTTTCTCAATGTGAGACACTGTTCTCTTTCCTAACTCAGTTCAAGTGTAGCCATGTTTACAGGATCTTCATAAGTGATATCTTATGATAAGTTTCTTTTTCTCTGTGACTTATTTCACTTAGAATCATCGTACCTGAATCCACCCATTTTGCTGCTACTGGTCTTATGACATTGATTTCATGGCTGAGGGATATTCCATCGTACGTAAGTACCACAATTTTTTGAACCATTTTTATATTTCCTGGGATATTTAAGGTGTACCCAAGTTGAGGTCCTTGTAAGCAGTGCAGCTCTAAATTTTGGGGTGGCTCTGTCTTATTGATTTTCAGTTTTCCCAAGGTATATTCCCTAGACTGGAAGTGCCCTTGGCTCTGTAGCTCTGTTCTTTACTTGTTTTAGGGAACACAATATACTCCTCCAGAGGGGCAGTTGGCAACTTACATCCTGTCCATCAGCATAACAAGGCTCCCTGTTCTCCAGGGCCTGTCTTGCCTTTCTGGTTTTTACACATTTTGTGGATGTCCCTTTTGACCGGTGGGAAGTGATACTTCTTTGTAGTGCAGATTTGCATTGGCCGCTTGCTTGCTTGGCCAAAATGGGCGTATGCGTTTTCTCCTGAATATATTCAGGAGAAAACGCATACGCCCTTTTTGGCCAAGTGCATCATTGTCGAAGTTGTGCCCCTCTTCCTGTGCTTTAAAGGCGATTCCAACGTACCTCTTGAAATCTGTTTCCTGCTATTCTGCCTCGCTTTCAAGTCCGCCTCGCTGCCTTCCCTCAACATATTTTTGGATGATAGTTGTCCTTTATTACTCGGCCAGTTTGTGAATTGCTGTGCCCCTCAGCCCCATTTTTCAACTCGTTTTGGTGAGCTGACCGCAAGTCCAAAATTTTGGTTCAGGACCTATACTGGTTCCTGGTGTGTGGCTGAGGCTTGGTTAATTATTCTTCCTGCCGGGAAGTTAGAGTGATATGTGCCCGTCCAAATGCCTAATAGCTACTCTCTCATTGGTTCTCCCTCTTCCCTTTCATCCTCTGCCAAATTGGCAACCTGTGCGAACCAGGAGGTTAAAGGGGCTATCTCTCCAAGTTGGGAGGTTTATAGTAAAGCAGATGGAAAGTCAAACCGGAGCACCAGGAAAGGGACTATTCGTTGAGATTTAGAAACCTTTCGTATTCACAGTGTGTCCGTTCTCTAGGTTTCCCGTACATGTTATAGCTGTAGTAATATTCCCTTCAACCTGGAGAGTTGGGACCCATGGAATGGGTGCCAGGCATGTGTGCTTTAAAGGGTCTGCATTTGCTCACCCAATCTGACCAATCGTCTCAGTCCCAAGTGTCCCTCCTTATGCCACATCCAGCTGTCATTGTAGATAGGGTATTCCAGGTTTCATCAGAGACCCTGAAGGAATTGTAAAGAATTTCCCAGTTTTTTTGTTTTGTTTTTGAAATTCCTTTTTATAGTGGGTTTGAGCTGATTCTCGCTGCCATGTTTATGCCAGTCTAGACACACTTGATTCCCTTACGGAGACATATCAATCCATAGGTTTTAAGATTCTTACTAGTCAGATATATTCCTCTGCGGGAAATATGGGGTTTTGTGTCCCTTTCACTGAGGAAGGTGTAGGTCTTGTCTATTCCATAGTTGGTTTTTGGAACGGTACCTGTGCTTATATCAAACTCTGGTTTTATGCATCACCCCACCTCTCCTTCCCCCTTAAGCAGGCATAAGAGTGTTTTCTAAATGTGAGACACTGTTCTCTTACCTAACTCAGTTCAAGTGTAGCCATGTTTACAGGATCTTCATAAGTAATATCTCATGATAAGTTTCGTTTTCTCTGTGACTTATTTCACTTAGATTCATCGTACCTGAATCCACCCATTTTGCTGCTACTGGTCTTATGACATTGATTTCATGGCTGAGGGATATTCCATCGTACGTAAGTACCACAATTTTTTGAACCATTTTTATATTTCCTGGGATATTTAAGGTGTACCCAAGTTGAGGTCCTTGTAAGCAGTGCAGCCCTAAATTTTGGGGTGGCTCTGTCTTTTTGATTTTCAGTTTTCCCAAGGTATATTCCCTAGACTGGAAGTGCCCTTGGCTCTGTAGCTCTGTTCTTTACTTGTTTTAGGGAACACAATGTACTCCTCCAGAGGGGCAGTTGGCAATTTACATCCCGCCCATCAGCATAACAAGGCTCCCTGTTCTCCAGGGCCTGTCTTGCCTTTCTGGTTTTTACACATTTTGTGGATGTCCCTTTTGACCAGTGGGAAGTGATACTTCTTTGTAGTGCAGATTTGCATTGCCCGCTTGCTTGCTTGGCCAAAAAGGGCGTATGCGTTTTCTCCTGAATATATTCAGGAGAAAACGCATACGCCCTTTTTGGCCAAGTGCATCATTGTCAAAGTTGTGCCCCTCTTCCTGTGCTTTAAAGGCGATTCCAACGTACCTCTTCAAATCTGTTTCCTGCTATTCTGCCTCGCTTTCAAGTCCGCCTCGTTGCCTTCCCTCAACAGATTTTTGGACGATAGTTGTCCTTTATTACTCGGCCAGTTTGTTAATTGCTCTGCCCCTGAGCTCCATTTGTCAACTCGTTTTTGGTGAGCTGACCGCACGTCCAAAATTTTGGTTCAGGACCTATACTGGTTACCGGTGGGTGGCTGAGACTTTGGTTAATTCTTCTTCCTGCCGGGAAGTTAGAGTGATATGTGCCCGTCCCAATGCCTAACAGCTACTCTCTCATTGGTTCTCTCTCTTCCCTTTCATCCTCTGCCAAATTGGAAACCTGTGCGAACCAGGAGGTTAAAGGGGCTGTCTCTCCAAGTTGGGAGATTGATAGTAAAGCAGATGGAAAGTCAAACTGGAGCACCAGGAGGGGCACTATTCGTTGAGTTTTAGAAACCTTTCGTATTCACAGTGTGTCTGTTCTCTAGGTTTGCCGTACATGTTATAACTGTAGTAATATTCCCTTCAACCTGGAGAGTTGGGACCCATGGAATGGGTGCCAGGCATTATTGCTTTAAAGGGTCTGCATTTGCTCACCCAATCTCAGCAATCCTCTCAGTCCCAAGTGTCCAGCCTTATGCCACATCAAGCTGTCGTTGTAGATAGGGTCATTCCAGGTTTCATCAGAGACCCTGAAGGAATTGTAAAGAATTTCCCAGTTTTTTTGTTTTGTTTTTGAAATTCCTTTTTATAGTGGGTTTGAGCTGATTCTCACTGCCATGTTTATGCGTCTAGACACACTTGATTCCCTTACGGAGACATATCAATCCATAGGTTTTAAGATTCTTACTAGTCAGATATATTCCTCTGCGGGAAATATGGGGTTTTGAGTCCCTTTCACTGAGGAAGGTGTAGGTCTTGTCTATTCCATAGTTGGTTTTTGGAACGGTACCCGTGCTTATATCAAACTCTGGTTTTATGCATCACCCCACCTCTCCTTCCCCCTTAAGCAGGCATAAGAGTGTTTTCTAAATGTGAGACACTGTTCTCTTTCCTAACTCAGTTCAAGTGTAGCCATGTTTACAAGATCTTCATAAGTGATATCTTATGATAAGTTTCTTTTTCTGTGTGACTTTATTCACTTAGAATCATCGTACCTGAATCCACCCATTTTGCTGCTACTGGTCTTATGACATTGATTTCATGGCTGAGGGATATTCCATCGTACGTAAGTACCACAAGTTTTTAAACCATTTTTATATTTCCTGGGATATTTATGGTGTAACCAAGTTGAGGTCCTTGTAAGCAGTGCAGCCCTAAATATAGGTGTGGATCTGTCTTATTGATTTTCAGTTTTCCCAAGGTATATTCCCTAGCCTGGAAGTGCCCTTGGCTCTGTCGCCTTGTTCTTTACTTGTTTTAGGGAACACAATGCACTCCTCCACAGAGGCAGTTGGCAATTTACATCCCGCCCATCAGCATAACAAGGCTCCCTGTTCTCGAGGGCCTGTCTTGCCTTTCTGGTTTTTACACATTTTGTGGATGTCCCTTTTGACCGGTGGGAAGTGATACTTCTTTGTAGTGCAGATTTGCATTACCCGCTTGCTTGCTTGGCCAAAAAGGGCGTATGAGTTTTCTCCTGAATATATTCAGGAGAAAACGCATACGCCCTTTTTGTCCAAGTGCATCATTGTCAAAGTTGTGCCCCTCTTCCTGTGCTTTACAGACGAGTCCAACGTACCTCTTGAAATCTGTTTCCTGCTATTCTGCCTCGCTTTCAAGTCCGCCTCGTTGCCTTCTCTCAACAGATTTTTGGATGATAGTTGTCCTTTATTACTCGGCCAGTTTGTGAATTGCTGTGCCCCTCAGCTCCATTTTTCAACTCGTTTTTGGTGAGCTGACCGCAAGTCCAAAATTTTGGTTCAGGACCTATACTGGTTCCTGGTGGGTGGCTGAGGCTTGGTTAATTATTCTTCCTGCCGGGAAATTACAGTGATATGTGCCCGTCCAAATGCCTAATAGCTACTCTCTCATTGGTTCTCCCTCTTCCCTTTCATCCTCTGCCAAATTGGCAACCTGTGCTTACCAGGAGGTTAAAGGGGCTGTCTCTCCAAGTTGGGAGGGTGATAGTAAAGCAGATGGAAAGTCAAACCGGAGCACCAGGAAAGGGACTATTCCTTGAGATTTAGAAACCTTTCGTATTCACAGTGTGTCCGTTCTCTAGGTTTCCCGTACATGTTATAGCTGTAGTAATATTCCCTTCAACCTGGAGAGTTGGGACCCATGGAATGGGTGCCAGGCATTTGTGCTTTAAAGGGTCTGCATTTGCTCACACAATCTCACCAATCATCTCAGTCCCAAGTGTCCCTCCTTATGCCACATCCAGCTGTCATTGTAGATAGGGTAATTCCAGGTTTCATCAGAGACCCTGAAGGAAGTGTAAAGAATTTCCCAGTTTTTTTGTTTTGTTTTTGAAATTCCTTTTTATAGTGGGTTTGAGCTGATTCTCGCTGCCATGTTTATGCCAGTCTAGACACACTTGATTCCCTTACGGAGACATATCAATCCATAGGTTTTAAGATTCTTACTAGTCAGATATATTCCTCTGCGGGAAATATGGGGGTTTGAGTCCCTTTCACTGAGGAATGTGTAGGTCTTGTCTATTCCATAGTTGGTTTTTGGAACGGTACCTGTGCTTATATCAAACTCTGGTTTTATGCATCACCCCACCTCTCCTTCCCCCTTAAGCAGGCATAAGAGTGTTTTCTCAATGTGAGACACTGTTCTCTTTCCTAACTCAGTTCAAGTGTAGCCATGTTTACAGGATCTTCATAAGTGATATCTTATGATAAGTTTCTTTTTCTCTGTGACTTATTTCACTTAGAATCATCGTACCTGAATCCACCCATTTTGCTGCTACTGGTCTTATGACATTGATTTCATGGCTGAGGGATATTCCATCGTACGTAAGTACCACAATTTTTTGAACCATTTTTATATTTCCTGGGATATTTAAGGTGTACCCAAGTTGAGGTCCTTGTAAGCAGTGCAGCCCTAAATTTTGGGGTGGCTCTGTCTTATTGATTTTCAGTTTTCCCAAGGTATATTCCCTAGACTGGAAGTGCCCTTGGCTCTGTAGCTCTGTTCTTTACTTGTTTTAGGGAACACAATATACTCCTCCAGAGGGGCAGTTGGCAACTTACATCCTGTCCATCAGCATAACAAGGCTCCCTGTTCTCCAGGGCCTGTCTTGCCTTTCTGGTTTTTACACATTTTGTGGATGTCCCTTTTGACCGGTGGGAAGTGATACTTCTTTGTAGTGCAGATTTGCATTGGCCGCTTGCTTGCTTGGCCAAAATGGGCGTATGCGTTTTCTCCTGAATATATTCAGGAGAAAACGCATACGCCCTTTTTGGCCAAGTGCATCATTGTCGAAGTTGTGCCCCTCTTCCTGTGCTTTAAAGGCGATTCCAACGTACCTCTTGAAATCTGTTTCCTGCTATTCTGCCTCGCTTTCAAGTCTGCCTCGCTGCCTTCCCTCAACATATTTTTGGATGATAGTTGTCCTTTATTACTCGGCCAGTTTGTGAATTGCTGTGCCCCTCAGCCCCATTTTTCAACTCGTTTTGGTGAGCTGACCGCAAGTCCAAAATTTTGGTTCAGGACCTATACTGGTTCCTGGTGTGTGGCTGAGGCTTGGTTAATTATTCTTCCTGCCGGGAAATTACAGTGATATGTGCCCGTCCAAATGCCTAATAGCTACTCTCTCATTGGTTCTCCCTCTTCCCTTTCATCCTCTGCCAAATTGGCAACCTGTGCGAACCAGGAGGTTAAAGGGGCTATCTCTCCAAGTTGGGAGGTTTATAGTAAAGCAGATGGAAAGTCAAACCGGAGCACCAGGAAAGGGACTATTCGTTGAGATTTAGAAACCTTTCGTATTCACAGTGTGTCCGTTCTCTAGGTTTCCCGTACATGTTATAGCTGTAGTAATATTCCCTTCAACCTGGAGAGTTGGGACCCATGGAATGGGTGCCAGGCATGTGTGCTTTAAAGGGTCTGCATTTGCTCACCCAATCTGACCAATCGTCTCAGTCCCAAGTGTCCCTCCTTATGCCACATCCAGCTGTCATTGTAGATAGGGTATTCCAGGTTTCATCAGAGACCCTGAAGGAATTGTAAAGAATTTCCCAGTTTTTTTGTTTTGTTTTTGAAATTCCTTTTTATAGTGGGTTTGAGCTGATTCTCGCTGCCATGTTTATGCCAGTCTAGACACACTTGATTCCCTTACGGAGACATATCAATCCATAGGTTTTAAGATTCTTACTAGTCAGATGTATTCCTCTGCGGGAAATATGGGGTTTTGTGTCCCTTTCACTGAGGAAGGTGTAGGTCTTGTCTATTCCATAGTTGGTTTTTGGAACGGTACCTGTGCTTATATCAAACTCTGGTTTTATGCATCACCCCACCTCTCCTTCCCCCTTAAGCAGGCATAAGAGTGTTTTCTAAATGTGAGACACTGTTCTCTTACCTAACTCAGTTCAAGTGTAGCCATGTTTACAGGATCTTCATAAGTAATATCTCATGATAAGTTTCGTTTTCTCTGTGACTTATTTCACTTAGATTCATCGTACCTGAATCCACCCATTTTGCTGCTACTGGTCTTATGACATTGATTTCATGGCTGAGGGATATTCCATCGTACGTAAGTACCACAATTTTTTGAACCATTTTTATATTTCCTGGGATATTTAAGGTGTACCCAAGTTGAGGTCCTTGTAAGCAGTGCAGCCCTAAATTTTGGGGTGGCTCTGTCTTTTTGATTTTCAGTTTTCCCAAGGTATATTCCCTAGACTGGAAGTGCCCTTGGCTCTGTAGCTCTGTTCTTTACTTGTTTTAGGGAACACAATGTACTCCTCCAGAGGGGCAGTTGGCAATTTACATCCCGCCCATCAGCATAACAAGGCTCCCTGTTCTCCAGGGCCTGTCTTGCCTTTCTGGTTTTTACACATTTTGTGGATGTCCCTTTTGACCAGTGGGAAGTGATACTTCTTTGTAGTGCAGATTTGCATTGCCCGCTTGCTTGCTTGGCCAAAAAGGGCGTATGCGTTTTCTCCTGAATATATTCAGGAGAAAACGCATACGCCCTTTTTGGCCAAGTGCATCATTGTCAAAGTTGTGCCCCTCTTCCTGTGCTTTAAAGGCGATTCCAACGTACCTCTTCAAATCTGTTTCCTGCTATTCTGCCTCGCTTTCAAGTCCGCCTCGTTGCCTTCCCTCAACAGATTTTTGGACGATAGTTGTCCTTTATTACTCGGCCAGTTTGTTAATTGCTCTGCCCCTGAGCTCCATTTGTCAACTCGTTTTTGGTGAGCTGACCGCACGTCCAAAATTTTGGTTCAGGACCTATACTGGTTACCGGTGGGTGGCTGAGACTTTGGTTAATTCTTCTTCCTGCCGGGAAGTTAGAGTGATATGTGCCCGTCCCAATGCCTAACAGCTACTCTCTCATTGGTTCTCTCTCTTCCCTTTCATCCTCTGCCAAATTGGAAACCTGTGCGAACCAGGAGGTTAAAGGGGCTGTCTCTCCAAGTTGGGAGATTGATAGTAAAGCAGATGGAAAGTCAAACTGGAGCACCAGGAGGGGCACTATTCGTTGAGTTTTAGAAACCTTTCGTATTCACAGTGTGTCTGTTCTCTAGGTTTGCCGTACATGTTATAACTGTAGTAATATTCCCTTCAACCTGGAGAGTTGGGACCCATGGAATGGGTGCCAGGCATTATTGCTTTAAAGGGTCTGCATTTGCTCACCCAATCTCAGCAATCCTCTCAGTCCCAAGTGTCCAGCCTTATGCCACATCAAGCTGTCGTTGTAGATAGGGTCATTCCAGGTTTCATCAGAGACCCTGAAGGAATTGTAAAGAATTTCCCAGTTTTTTTGTTTTGTTTTTGAAATTCCTTTTTATAGTGGGTTTGAGCTGATTCTCACTGCCATGTTTATGCGTCTAGACACACTTGATTCCCTTACGGAGACATATCAATCCATAGGTTTTAAGATTCTTACTAGTCAGATATATTCCTCTGTGGGAAATATGGGGTTTTGAGTCCCTTTCACTGAGGAAGGTGTAGGTCTTGTCTATTCCATAGTTGGTTTTTGGAACGGTACCCGTGCTTATATCAAACTCTGGTTTTATGCATCACCCCACCTCTCCTTCCCCCTTAAGCAGGCATAAGAGTGTTTTCTAAATGTGAGACACTGTTCTCTTTCCTAACTCAGTTCAAGTGTAGCCATGTTTACAAGATCTTCATAAGTGATATCTTATGATAAGTTTCTTTTTCTGTGTGACTTTATTCACTTAGAATCATCGTACCTGAATCCACCCATTTTGCTGCTACTGGTCTTATGACATTGATTTCATGGCTGAGGGATATTCCATCGTACGTAAGTACCACAAGTTTTTAAACCATTTTTATATTTCCTGGGATATTTATGGTGTAACCAAGTTGAGGTCCTTGTAAGCAGTGCAGCCCTAAATATAGGTGTGGATCTGTCTTATTGATTTTCAGTTTTCCCAAGGTATATTCCCTAGCCTGGAAGTGCCCTTGGCTCTGTCGCCTTGTTCTTTACCTGTTTTAGGGAACACAATGCACTCCTCCAGAGAGGCAGTTGGCAATTTACATCCCGCCCATCAGCATAACAAGGCTCCCTGTTCTCGAGGGCCTGTCTTGCCTTTCTGGTTTTTACACATTTTGTGGATGTCCCTTTTGACCGGTGGGAAGTGATACTTCTTTGTAGTGCAGATTTGCATTACCCGCTTGCTTGCTTGGCCAAAAAGGGCGTATGAGTTTTCTCCTGAATATATTCAGGAGAAAACGCATACGCCCTTTTTGTCCAAGTGCATCATTGTCAAAGTTGTGCCCCTCTATCTGTGCTTTACAGACGAGTCCAACGTACCTCTTGAAATCTGTTTCCTGCTATTCTGCCTCGCTTTCAAGTCCGCCTCGTTGCCTTCTCTCAACAGATTTTTGGATGATAGTTGTCCTTTATTACTCGGCCAGTTTGTGAATTGCTGTGCCCCTCAGCTCCATTTTTCAACTCGTTTTTGGTGAGCTGACCGCAAGTCCAAAATTTTGGTTCAGGACCTATACTGGTTCCTGGTGGGTGGCTGAGGCTTGGTTAATTATTCTTCCTGCCGGGAAATTACAGTGATATGTGCCCGTCCAAATGCCTAATAGCTACTCTCTCATTGGTTCTCCCTCTTCCCTTTCATCCTCTGCCAAATTGGCAACCTGTGCTTACCAGGAGGTTAAAGGGGCTGTCTCTCCAAGTTGGGAGGGTGATAGTAAAGCAGATGGAAAGTCAAACCGGAGCACCAGGAAAGGGACTATTCCTTGAGATTTAGAAACCTTTCGTATTCACAGTGTGTCCGTTCTCTAGGTTTCCCGTACATGTTATAGCTGTAGTAATATTCCCTTCAACCTGGAGAGTTGGGACCCATGGAATGGGTGCCAGGCATTTGTGCTTTAAAGGGTCTGCATTTGCTCACACAATCTCACCAATCGTCTCAGTCCCAAGTGTCCCTCCTTATGCCACATCCAGCTGTAATTGTAGATAGGGTAATTCCAGGTTTCATCAGAGACCCTGAAGGAAGTGTAAAGAATTTCCCAGTTTTTTTGTTTTGTTTTTGAAATTCCTTTTTATAGTGGGTTTGAGCTGATTCTCGCTGCCATGTTTATGCCAGTCTAGACACACTTGATTCCCTTACGGAGACATATCAATCCATAGGTTTTAAGATTCTTACTAGTCAGATATATTCCTCTGCGGGAAATATGGGGGTTTGAGTCCCTTTCACTGAGGAATGTGTAGGTCTTGTCTATTCCATAGTTGGTTTTTGGAACGGTACCTGTGCTTATATCAAACTCTGGTTTTATGCATCACCCCACCTCTCCTTCCCCCTTAAGCAGGCATAAGAGTGTTTTCTCAATGTGAGACACTGTTCTCTTTCCTAACTCAGTTCAAGTGTAGCCATGTTTACAGGATCTTCATAAGTGATATCTTATGATAAGTTTCTTTTTCTCTGTGACTTATTTCACTTAGAATCATCGTACCTGAATCCACCCATTTTGCTGCTACTGGTCTTATGACATTGATTTCATGGCTGAGGGATATTCCATCGTACGTAAGTACCACAATTTTTTGAACCATTTTTATATTTCCTGGGATATTTAAGGTGTACCCAAGTTGAGGTCCTTGTAAGCAGTGCAGCCCTAAATTTTGGGGTGGCTCTGTCTTATTGATTTTCAGTTTTCCCAAGGTATATTCCCTAGACTGGAAGTGCCCTTGGCTCTGTAGCTCTGTTCTTTACTTGTTTTAGGGAACACAATATACTCCTCCAGAGGGGCAGTTGGCAACTTACATCCTGTCCATCAGCATAACAAGGCTCCCTGTTCTCCAGGGCCTGTCTTGCCTTTCTGGTTTTTACACATTTTGTGGATGTCCCTTTTGACCGGTGGGAAGTGATACTTCTTTGTAGTGCAGATTTGCATTGGCCGCTTGCTTGCTTGGCCAAAATGGGCGTATGCGTTTTCTCCTGAATATATTCAGGAGAAAACGCATACGCCCTTTTTGGCCAAGTGCATCATTGTCGAAGTTGTGCCCCTCTTCCTGTGCTTTAAAGGCGATTCCAACGTACCTCTTCAAATCTGTTTCCTGCTATTCTGCCTCGCTTTCAAGTCCGCCTCGTTGCCTTCCCTCAACAGATTTTTGGACGATAGTTGTCCTTTATTACTCGGCCAGTTTGTTAATTGCTGTGCCCCTGAGCTCCATTTGTCAACTCGTTTTTGGTGATCTGACCGCACGTTCAAAATTTTGGTTCAGGACCGATATTGGTTACCGGTGGGTGGCTGAGACTTTGGTTAATTCTTCTTCCTGCTGGGAAGTTAGAGTGATATGTGCCCGTCCAAATGCCTAACAGCTACTCTCTCATTGGTTCTCCCTCTTCCCTTTCATCCTCTGCCAAATTGGAAACCTGTGCGAACCAGGAGGTTAAAGGGGCTGTCTCTCCAAGTTGGGAGATTGATAGTAAAGCAGATGGAGAGTCAAACCGGAGCACCAGGAGAGGGACTATTCGTTGAGTTTTAGAAACCTTTCGTATTCACAGTGTGTCTGTTCTCTAGGTTTCCCGTACATGTTATAACTGTAGTAATATTCCCTTCAACCTGGAGAGTTGGGACCCATGGAATGGGTGCCAGGCATTATTGCTTTAAAGGGTCTGCATTTGCTCACCAAATCTCAGCAATCCTCTCAGTCCCAAGTGTCCAGCCTTATGCCACATCAAGCTGTTGTTGTAGTTAGGGTCATTCCAGGTTTCATCATCAGAGACCCTGAAGGAATTGTAAAGAATTTCCCAGTTTTTTTGTTTTGTTTTTGAAATTCCTTTTTATAGTGGGTTTGAGCTGGTTCTCGCTGCCATGTTTATGCCAGTCTAGACACACTTGATTCCCTTACGGAGACATATCAATCCATAGGTTTTAAGATTCTTACTAGTCAGATATATTCCTCTGCGGTAAATATGGGGTTTTGAGTCCCTTTCACTGAGGAAGGTGTAGGTCTTGTCTATTCCATAGTTGGTTTTTGGAACGGTACCTGTGCTTATATCAAACTCTGGTTTCATGCATCACCCCACCTCTCCTTCCCCCTTAAGTAGGCATAAGAGTGTTTTCTAAATGTGAGACACTGTTCTCTTTCCTAACTCAGTTCAAGTGTAGCCATGTTTACAGGATCTTCATAAGTGATATCTTATGATAAGTTTCTTTTTCTGTGTGACTTATTTCACTTAGAATCATCGTACCTGAATCCACCCATTTTGCTGCTACTGGTGTTATGACATTGATTTCATGGCTGAGGGATATTCCATCGTACGTAAGTACCACAATTTTTTGAGCCATTTTTATATTTCCTGGGATATTTAAGGTGTACCCAACTTGAGGTCCTTGTAAGCAGTGCAGCCCTAAATTTTGGGGTGGCTCTGTCTTATTGATTTTCAGTTTTCCCAAGGTATATTCCCTAGACTGGAAGTGCCCTTGGCTCTGTAGCTCTGTTCTTTACTTGTTTTAGGGAACACAGTGTACTCCTCCAGAGGGGCAGTTGGCAATTTACATCCCGCCCATCAGCATAACAAGGCTCCCTGTTCTCCAGGGCCTGTCTTGCCTTTCTGGTTTTTACACATTTTGTGGATGTCCCTTTTGACCGGTGGGAAGTGATACTTCTGTGTAGTGCAGATTTGCATTGCCCGCTTGCTTGCTTGGCCAAAAAGGGCGTATGCGTTTTCTCCTGAATATATTCAGGAGAAAATGCATACGCCCTTTTTGGCCAAGTGCATCATTGTCGAAGTTGTGCCCCTCTTCCTGTGCTTTAAAGGCGATTCCAACGTACCTCTTGAAATCTGTTTCCTGCTATTCTGCCTCGCTTTCAAGTCCGCCTCGCTGCCTTCCCTCAACATATTTTTGGATGATAGTTGTCCTTTATTACTCGGCCAGTTTGTGAATTGCTGTGCCCCTCAGCCCCATTTTTCAACTCGTTTTGGTGAGCTGACCGCAAGTCCAAAATTTTGGTTCAGGACCTATACTGGTTCCTGGTGGGTGGCTGAGGCTTGGTTAATTATTCTTCCTGCCGGGAAATTACAGTGATATGTGCCCGTCCAAATGCCTAATAGCTACTCTCTCATTGGTTCTCCCTCTTCCCTTTCATCCTCTGCCAAATTGGCAACCTGTGCGAACCAGGAGGTTAAAGGGGCTATCTCTCCAAGTTGGGAGGGTGATAGTAAAGCAGATGGAAAGTCAAACCGGAGCACCAGGAAAGGGACTATTCCTTGAGATTTAGAAACCTTTCGTATTCACAGTGTGTCCGTTCTCTAGGTTTCCCGTACATGTTATAGCTGTAGTAATATTCCCTTCAACCTGGAGAGTTGGGACCCATGGAATGGGTGCCAGGCATGTGTGCTTTAAAGGGTCTGCATTTGCTCACCCAATCTGACCAATCGTCTCAGTCCCAAGTGTCCCTCCTTATGCCACATCCAGCTGTCATTGTAGATAGGGTATTCCAGGTTTCATCAGAGACCCTGAAGGAATTGTAAAGAATTTCCCAGTTTTTTTGTTTTGTTTTTGAAATTCCTTTTTATAGTGGGTTTGAGCTGATTCTCGCTGCCATGTTTATGCCAGTCTAGACACACTTGATTCCCTTAGGGAGACATATCAATCCATAGGTTTTAAGATTCTTACTAGTCAGATATATTCCTCTGCGGGAAATATGGGGTTTTGTGTACCTTTCACTGAGGAAGGTGTAGGTCTTGTCTATTCCATAGTTGGTTTTTGGAACGGTACCTGTGCTTATATCAAACTCTGGTTTTATGCATCACCCCACCTCTCCTTCCCCCTTAAGCAGGCATAAGAGTGTTTTCTAAATGTGAGACACTGTTCTCTTACCTAACTCAGTTCAAGTGTAGCCATGTTTACAGGATCTTCATAAGTAATATCTCATGATAAGTTTCGTTTTCTCTGTGACTTATTTCACTTAGATTCATCGTACCTGAATCCACCCATTTTGCTGCTACTGGTCTTATGACATTGATTTCATGGCTGAGGGATATTCCATCGTACGTAAGTACCACAATTTTTTGAACCATTTTTATATTTCCTGGGATATTTAAGGTGTACCCAAGTTGAGGTCCTTGTAAGCAGTGCAGCCCTAAATTTTGGGGTGGCTCTGTCTTATTGATTTTCAGTTTTCCCAAGGTATATTCACTAGACTGGAAGTGCCCTTGGCTCTGTAGCTCTGTTCTTTACTTGTTTTAGGGAACACAATGTACTCCTCCAGAGGGGCAGTTGGCAATTTACATCCCGCCCATCAGCATAACAAGGCTCCCTGTTCTCCAGGGCCTGTCTTGCCTTTCTGGTTTTTACACATTTTGTGGATGTCCCTTTTGACCGGTGGGAAGTGATACTTCTTTGTAGTGCAGATTTGCATTGCCCGCTTGCTTGCTTGGCCAAAAAGGGTGTATGCGTTTTCTCCTGAATATATTCAGGAGAAAACGCATACGCCCTTTTTGGCCAAGTGCATCATTGTCAAAGTTGTGCCCCTCTTCCTGTGCTTTAAAGGCGATTCCAACGTACCTCTTGAAATCTGTTTCCTGCTATTCTGCCTCGCTTTCAAGTCCCCCTCGTTGCCTTCCCTCAACAGATTTTTGGACGATAGTTGTCCTTTATTACTCGGCCAGTTGGTTAATTGCTCTGCCCCTGAGCTCCATTTGTCAACTCGTTTTTGGTGAGCTGACCGCACGTCCAAAATTTTGGTTCAGGACCTATACTGGTTACCGGTGGGTGGCTGAGACTTTGGTTAATTCTTCTTCCTGCCGGGAAGGTAGAGTGATATGTGCCCGTCCCAATGCCTAACAGCTACTCTCTCATTGGTTCTCTCTCTTCCCTTTCATCCTCTGCCAAATTGGAAACCTGTGCGAACCAGGAGGTTAAAGGGGCTGTCTCTCCAAGTTGGGAGATTGATAGTAAAGCAGATGGAAAGTCAAACTGGAGCACCAGGAGAGGCACTATTCGTTGAGTTTTAGAAACCTTTCGTATTCACAGTGTGTCTGTTCTCTAGGTTTGCCGTACATGTTATAACTGTAGTAATATTCCCTTCAACCTGGAGAGTTGGGACCCATGGAATGGGTGCCATGCATTATTGCTTTAAAGGGTCTGCATTTGCTCACCCAATCTCAGCAATCCTCTCAGTCCCAAGTGTCCAGCCTTATGCCACATCAAGCTGTCGTTGTAGATAGGGTCATTCCAGGTTTCATCAGAGACCCTGAAGGAATTGTAAAGAATTTCCCAGTTTTTTTGTTTTGTTTTTGAAATTCCTTTTTATAGTGGGTTTGAGCTGATTCTCGCTGCCATGTTTATGCGTCTAGACACACTTGATTCCCTTACGGAGACATATCAATCCATAGGTTTTAAGATTCTTACTAGTCAGATATATTCCTCTGCGGGAAATATGGGGTTTTGAGTCCCTTTCACTGAGGAAGGTGTAGGTCTTGTCTATTCCATAGTTGGTTTTTGGAACGGTACCCGTGCTTATATCAAACTCTGGTTTTATGCATCACCCCACCTCTCCTTCCCCCTTAAGCAGGCATAAGAGTGTTTTCTAAATGTGAGACACTGTTCTCTTTCCTAACTCAGTTCAAGTGTAGCCATGTTTACAAGATCTTCATAAGTGATATCTTATGATAAGTTTCTTTTTCTGTGTGACTTTATTCACTTAGAATCATCGTACCTGAATCCACCCATTTTGCTGCTACTGGTCTTATGACATTGATTTCATGGCTGAGGGATATTCCATCGTACGTAAGTACCACAAGTTTTTAAACCATTTTTATATTTCCTGGGATATTTATGGTGTAACCAAGTTGAGGTCCTTGTAAGCAGTGCAGCCCTAAATATAGGTGTGGATCTGTCTTATTGATTTTCAGTTTTCCCAAGGTATATTCCCTAGCCTGGAAGTGCCCTTGGCTCTGTCGCCTTGTTCTTTACTTGTTTTAGGGAACACAATGCACTCCTCCAGAGAGGCAGTTGGCAATTTACATCCCGCCCATCAGCATAACAAGGCTCCCTGTTCTCGAGGGCCTGTCTTGCCTTTCTGGTTTTTACACATTTTGTGGATGTCCCTTTTGACCGGTGGGAAGTGATACTTCTTTGTAGTGCAGATTTGCATTACCCGCTTGCTTGCTTGGCCAAAAAGGGCGTATGAGTTTTCTCCTGAATATATTCAGGAGAAAACGCATACGCCCTTTTTGTCCAAGTGCATCATTGTCAAAGTTGTGCCCCTCTTCCTGTGCTTTACAGACGAGTCCAACGTACCTCTTGAAATCTGTTTCCTGCTATTCTGCCTCGCTTTCAAGTCCGCCTCGTTGCCTTCTCTCAACAGATTTTTGGATGATAGTTGTCCTTTATTACTCGGCCAGTTTGTGAATTGCTGTGCCCCTCAGCTCCATTTTTCAACTCGTTTTTGGTGAGCTGACCGCAAGTCCAAAATTTTGGTTCAGGACCTATACTGGTTCCTGGTGGGTGGCTGAGGCTTGGTTAATTATTCTTCCTGCCGGGAAATTACAGTGATATGTGCCCGTCCAAATGCCTAATAGCTACTCTCTCATTGGTTCTCCCTCTTCCCTTTCATCCTCTGCCAAATTGGCAACCTGTGCTTACCAGGAGGTTAAAGTGGCTGTCTCTCCAAGTTGGGAGGGTGATAGTAAAGCAGATGGAAAGTCAAACCGGAGCACCAGGAAAGGGACTATTCCTTGAGATTTAGAAACCTTTCGTATTCACAGTGTGTCCATTCTCTAGGTTTCCCGTACATGTTATAGCTGTAGTAATATTCCCTTCAACCTGGAGAGTTGGGACCCATGGAATGGGTGCCAGGCATTTGTGCTTTAAAGGGTCTGCATTTGCTCACACAATCTCACCAATCGTCTCAGTCCCAAGTGTCCCTCCTTATGCCACATCCAGCTGTCATTGTAGATAGGGTAATTCCAGGTTTCATCAGAGACCCTGAAGGAATTGTAAAGAATTTCCCAGTTTTTTTGTTTTGTTTTTGAAATTCCTTTTTATAGTGGGTTTGAGCTGATTCTCGCTGCCATGTTTATGCCAGTCTAGACACACTTGATTCCCTTACGGAGACATATCAATCCATAGGTTTTAAGATTCTTACTAGTCAGATATATTCCTCTGCGGGAAATATGGGGGTTTGAGTCCCTTTCACTGAGGAATGTGAAGGTCTTGTCTATTCCATAGTTGGTTTTTGGAACGGTACCTGTGCTTATATCAAACTCTGGTTTTATGCATCACCCCACCTCTCCTTCCCCCTTAAGCAGGCATAAGAGTGTTTTCTCAATGTGAGACACTGTTCTCTTTCCTAACTCAGTTCAAGTGTAGCCATGTTTACAGGATCTTCATAAGTGATATCTTATGATAAGTTTCTTTTTCTGTGTGACTTATTTCACTTAGAATCATCGTACCTGAATCCACCCATTTTGCTGCTACTGGTCTTATGACATTGATTTCATGGCTGAGGGATATTCCATCGTACGTAAGTACCACAATTTTTTGAACCATTTTTATATTTCCTGGGATATTTAAGGTGTACCCAAGTTGAGGTCCTTGTAAGCAGTGCAGCCCTAAATTTTGGGGTGGCTCTGTCTTATTGATTTTCAGTTTTCCTAAGGTATATTCCCTAGACTGGAAGTGCCCTTGGCTCTGTAGCTCTGTTCTTTACTTGTTTTAGGGAACACAATATACTCCTCCAGAGGGGCAGTTGGCAACTTACATCCCGTCCATCAGCATAACAAGGCTCCCTGTTCTCCAGGGCCTGTCTTGCCTTTCTGGTTTTTACACATTTTGTGGATGTCCCTTTTGACCGGTGGGAAGTGATACTTCTTTGTAGTGCAGATTTGCATTGGCCGCTTGCTTGCTTGGCCAAAAAGGGCGTATGCGTTTTCTCCTGAATATATTCAGGAGAAAACGCATACGCCCTTTTTGGCCAAGTGCATCATTGTCGAAGTTGTGCCCCTCTTCCTGTGCTTTAAAGGCGATTCCAACGTACCTCTGGAAATCTGTTTCCTGCTATTCTGCCTCGCTTTCAAGTCCGCCTCGTTGCCTTCCCTCAACAGATTTTTGGACGATAGTTGTCCTTTATTACTCGGCCAGTTTGTTAATTGCTGTGCCCCTGAGCTCCATTTGTCACCTCGTTTTTGGTGATCTGACCGCACGTTCAAAATTTTGGTTCAGGACCGATATTGGTTACTGGTGGGTGGCTGAGACTTTGGTTAATTCTTCTTCCTGCCGGGAAGTTAGAGTGATATGTGCCCGTCCAAAAGCCTAACAGCTACTCTCTCATTGGTTCTCCCTCTTCCCTTTCATCCTCTGCCAAATTGGAAACCTGTGCGAACCAGGAGGTTAAAGGGGCTGTCTCTCCAAGTTGGGAGATTGATAGTAAAGAAGATGGAGAGTCAAACCGGAGCACCAGGAGAGGGACTATTCGTTGAGTTTTAGAAACCTTTCGTATTCACAGTGTGTCTGTTCTCTAGGTTTCCCGTACATGTTATAACTGTAGTAATATTCCCTTCAACCTAGAGAGTTGGGACCCATGGAATGGGTGCCAGGCATTATTGCTTTAAAGGGTCTGCATTTGCTCACCCAATCTCAGCAATCCTCTCAGTCCCAAGTGTCCAGCCTTATGCCACATCAAGCTGTTGTTGTAGATAGGGTCATTCCAGGTTTCATCATCAGAGACCCTGAAGGAATTGTAAAGAATTTCCCAGTTTTTTTGTTTTGTTTTTGAAATTCCTTTTTATAGTGGGTTTGAGCTGGTTCTCGCTGCCATGTTTATGCCAGTCTAGACACACTTGATTCCCTTACGGAGACATATCAATCCATAGGTTTTAAGATTCTTACTAGTCAGATATATTCCTCTGCGGTAAATATGGGGTTTTGAGTCCCTTTCACTGAGGAAGGTGTAGGTCTTGTCTATTCCATAGTTGGTTTTTGGAACGGTACCTGTGCTTATATCAAATTCTGGTTTCATGCATCACCCCACCTCTCCTTCCCCCTTAAGTAGGCATAAGAGTGTTTTCTAAATGTGAGACACTGTTCTCTTTCCTAACTCAGTTCAAGTGTAGCCATGTTTACAGGATCTTCATAAGTGATATCTTATGATAAGTTTCTTTTTCTGTGTGACTTATTTCACTTAGAATCATCGTACCTGAATCCACCCATTTTGCTGCTACTGGTGTTATGACATTGATTTCATGGCTGAGGGATATTCCATCGTACGTAAGTACCACAATGTTTTGAGCCATTTTTATATTTCCTGGGATATTTAAGGTGTACCCAACTTGAGGTCCTTGTAAGCAGTGCAGCCCTAAATTTTGGGGTGGCTCTGTCTTATTGATTTTCAGTTTTCCCAAGGTATATTCCCTAGACTGGAAGTGCCCTTGGCTCTGTAGCTCTGTTCTTTACTTGTTTTAGGGAACACAATGTACTCCTCCAGAGGGGCAGTTGGCAATTTACATCCCGCCCATCAGCATAACAAGGCTCCCTGTTCTCCAGGGCCTGTCTTGCCTTTCTGGTTTTTACACATTTATGGATGTCCCTTTTGACTGGTGGGAAGTGATACTTCTGTGTAGTGCAGATTTGCATTGCCCGCTTGCTTGCTTGGCCAAAAAGGGCGTATGCGTTTTCTCCTGAATATATTCAGGAGAAAATGCATACGCCCTTTTTGGCCAAGTGCATCATTGTCGAAGTTGTGCCCCTCTTCCTGTGCTTTAAAGGCGATTCCAACGTACCTCTTGAAATCTGTTTCCTGCTATTCTGCCTCGTTTTCAAGTCCGCCTCGTTGCCTTCCCTCAACAGATTTTTGGACGATAGTTGTCCTTTATTACTCGGCCAGTTTGTTAATTGCTGTGCCCCTGAGCTCCATTTGTCAACTCGTTTTTGGTGAGCTGACCGCACGTCCAAAATTTTGGTTCAGGACCTATACTGGTTACCGGTGGGTGGCTGAGACTTTGGTTAATTCTTCTTCCTGCCGGGAAGTTAGAGTGATATGTGCCCGTCCCAATGCCTAACAGCTACTCTCTCATTGGTTCTCTCTCTTCCCTTTCATCCTCTGCCAAATTGGAAACCTGTGCGAACCAGGAGGTTAAAGGGGCTGTCTCTCCAAGTTGGGAGATTGATAGTAAAGCAGATGGAAAGTCAAACCGGAGCACCAGGAGAGGCACTATTCCTTGAGTTTTAGAAACCTTTCGTATTCACAGTGTGTCTGTTCTCTAGGTTTGCCGTACATGTTATAACTGTAGTAATATTCCCTTCAACCTGGAGAGTTGGGACCCATGGAATGGGTGCCATGCATTATTGCTTTAAAGGGTCTGCATTTGCTCACCCAATCTCAGCAATCCTCTCAGTCCCAAGTGTCCAGCCTTATGCCACATCAAGCTGTCGTTGTAGATAGGGTCATTCCAGGTTTCATCAGAGACCCTGAAGGAATTGTAAAGAATTTCCCAGTTTTTTTGTTTTGTTTTTAAAATTCCTTTTTATAGTGGGTTTGAGCTGATTCTCGCTGCCATGTTTATGCCAGTCTAGACACACTTGATTCCCTTACGGAGACATATCAATCCATAGGTTTTAAGATACTTACTAGTCAGATATATTCCTCTGCGGGAAATATGGCGTTTTGAGTCCCTTTCACTGAGGAAGGTGTAGGTCTTGTCTATTCCATAGTTGGTTTTTGGAACGGTACCTGTGCTTATATCAAACTCTGGTTTTATGCATCACCCCACCTCTCCTTCCCCCTTAAGCAGGCATAAGAGTGTTTTCTAAATGTGAGACACTGTTCTCTTTCCTAACTCAGTTCAAGTGTAGCCATGTTTACAGGATCTTCATAAGTGATATCTTATGATAAGTTTCTTTTTCTGTGTGACTTATTTCACTTAGAATCATCGTACCTGAATCCACCCATTTTGCTGCTACTGGTCTTATGACATTGATTTCATGGCTGAGGGATATTCCATCGTACGTAAGTACCACAATTTTTGAACCATTTTTATATTTCCTGGGATATTTACGGTGTACCAAAGTTGAGGTCCTTGTAAGCAGTGCAGCCCTAAATTTTGGGGTAGCTCTGTCTTATTGATTTTCAGTTTTCCCAAAGTATATTCCCTAGACTGGAAGTGCCCTTGGCTCTGTAGTTCTGTTCTTTACTTGTTTTAGGGAACACAATGTACTCCTCCAGAGGGGCAGTTGGCAATTTACATACCACCCATCAGCATAACAAGGCTCCCTGTTCTCCAGGGCCTGTCTTGTCTTTCTGGTTTTTACACATTTTTGGATGTCCCCTTTGACCGGTGGGAAGTGATACCTCTTTGTAGTGCAGATTTGCATTGACCCCTTGCTTGCTTGGCCAAAAAGGGCGTATGCGTTTTCTCCTGAATATATTCAGGAGAAAACGCATACGCCCTTTTTGGCCAAGTGCATCATTGTCGAAGTTGTGCCCCTCTTCCTGTGCTTTAAAGGCGATTCCAACGTACCTCTTGAAATCTGTTTCCTGCTATTCTGCCTCGCTTTCAAGTCCGCTTCGTTGCCTTCCCTCAACAGATTTTTGGATGATAGTTGTCCTTTATTACTCGGCCAGTTTGTGAATTGCTGTGCCCCTGAGCTCCATTTTTCAACTCGTTCTTGGTGAGCTGACCGCAAGTCCAAAATTTTGGTTCATGACCTATACTTGTTCCCTGTGGGTGGCTGAGACTTTGGTTAATTATTCTTCCTGCTCGGAGATTACAGTGATATGTGCCCGTCCAAATGCCTAACAGCTACTCTCTCATTGGTTCTCCCTCTTCCCTTTCATCCTCTGCCAACCTGGAGACCTGTGCGAACCAGGAGGTTAATGGGGCTGTCTCTCCAAGTTGGGACGTTGATAGTAAAGCAGATGTAAAGTCAAAGCGGAGCACCAGGAGAGGGACTATTAGTTGAGTTTTAGAAACCTTTCGTATTCACAGTGTGTCCGTTCTCTAGGTTTCCCGTACATGTTATAGCTGTAGTAATATTCCCTTCAACCTGGAGAGTTGGGACCCATGGAATGGGTGCCAGGCATTTGTGCTTTAAAGGGTCTGCATTTGCTCACCCAATCTCACCAATCCTCTCAGTCCCAAGTGTCCAGCCTTATGCCACATCCAGCTGTCGTTGTAGATAGGGTCATTCCAGGTTTCATCAGAGACCCTGAAGGAATTGTAAAGAATTTCCCAGTTTTTTTGTTTTGTTTTTGAAATTCCTTTTTATAGTGGGTTTGAGCTGATTCTCGCTGCCATGTTTATGCCAGTCTAGACACACTTGATTCCCTTACGGAGACATATCAGTACATAGGTTTTAAGATTCTTACTAGTCAGATATATTCGTCTGCGGGAAATATGGGGTTTTGGGTCCCTTTCACTGAGGAAGATGTAGGTCTTGTCTTTTCCATAGTTGGTTTTTGGAACGGTACCTGTGCTTATATCAAACTCTGGTTTTATGCATCACCCCACCTCTCCTTCCCCCTTAAGCAGGCATAAGAGTGTTTTCTCAATGTGAGACACTGTTCTCTTTCCTAACTCAGTTCAAGTGTAGCCATGTTTACAGGATCTTCATAAGTGATATCTTATGATAAGTTTCTTTTTCTGTGTGACTTATTTCACTTAGAATCATCGTACCTGAATCCACCTATTTTGCTGCTACTGGTCTTATGACATTGATTTCATGGCTGAGGGATATTCCATCGTACGTAAGTACCACAATTTTTTGAACCATTTTTATATTTCCTGGGATATTTAACGTGTACCCAAGTTGAGGTCCTTGTAAGCAGTGCAGCCCTAAATTTTCGGGTGGCTCTGTCTTATTGATTTTCAGTTTTCCCAAGGTATATTCCCTAGACTGGAAGTGCCCTTGGCTCTGTAGCTCTTTTGTTTACTTGTTTTAGGGAACACAATGCACTCCTCCAGAGAGGCAGTGGGCAATTTACACCCTGCCCATCACCATAACAATGCTCCCTGTTCTCCAGGGCCTGTCTTGCCTTTCTGGTTTTTACACATTTTGTGGGTGTCCCTTTTGACCGGTGGGAAGTGATACTTCTTTGTAGTGCAGATTTGCATTGCCCACTTGCTTGCTTGGCCAAAAAGGGCATATGCGTTTTCCCCTGAATATATTCAGGAGAAAACGCATACGCCCTTTTTGGCCAAGTGCATCATTGTCGAAGTTGTGCCCCTCTTCCTGTGCTTTAAAGGCGATTCCAACGTACCTCTTGAAATCTGTTTCCTGCTATTTTGCCTCGCTTTCAAGTCCGCCTCGTTGCCTTCCCTCAACTGATTTTTGGATGATAGTTGTCCTTTATTACTCGGAAACATTGTGATTTGCTGTGCCCCTGAGCTCCATTTTTCAACTCGTTTTTGGTGAGCTGACCGCAAGTCCAAAATTTTGGTTCAGGACCTATACTGGTTCCAGGTGAGTGGCTGAGACTTTGGTTAATTCTTCTTCCTGCCGGGAAATTACAGTGATATGTGCCCGTCCAAATGCCTAACAGCTACTCTCTCATTGGTTCTCCCTCTTCACTTTCATCCTCTGCCAAATTGGCAACCTGTGCGAACCAGGAGGTTAAAGGGGCTGTCTCTCCAAGTTGGGAGGTTGATAGTAAAGCAGATGGAATGTCAAACCGGAGCAACAGGAGTGGGACTATTCGTTGAGTTTTAGAAACCTTTCGTATTCACAGTGTGTCCGTTCTCTAGGTTTCCCATACATATTATAACTGTAGTAATATTCCCTTCAACCTGGAGAGTTGGGACCCATGGAATGGTTGCCAGGCATTTGTGCTTTAAAGGGTCTGCATTTGCTCACCCAATCTCACCAATCCTCTCAGTCCCAAGTGTCCAGCCTTAAGCCACATCCAGCTGTCATTGTAGATAGGGTCATTCCAGGTTTCATCAGAGACCCTGAAGGAATTGTAAAGAATTTCCCAGTTTTTTTGTTTTGTTTTTGAAATTCCTTTTTATAGTGGGTTTGAGCT
The DNA here is from genome assembly GCF_949752795.1 of Hyperoodon ampullatus. Classification (NCBI taxonomy): domain Eukaryota; kingdom Metazoa; phylum Chordata; class Mammalia; order Artiodactyla; family Ziphiidae; genus Hyperoodon; species Hyperoodon ampullatus. Next base: position 856,276 of record NW_027640595.1, on the reverse strand, counting down.
GATTCTCGCTGCCATGTTTATGCCAGTCTAGACACACTTGATTCCCTTACGGAGACATATCAATACATAGGTTTTAAGATTCTTACTAGTCAGATATATTCCTCTGCGGGAAATATGGCGTTTTGAGTCCCTTACACTGAGGACGGTGTAGGTCTTGTCTATTGCATAGTTGGTTTTTGGAATGGTACCTGTGCTTATATCAAACTCTGGTTTTATTCATCACCCCACCTCTCCTTCCCCCTTAAGCAGGCATAAGAGTGTTTTCTCAATGTGAGACAGTGTTCTCTTTCCTAACTCAGTTCAAGTGTAGCCATGTTTACAGGATCTTCATAAGTGATATCTTATGATAAGTTTCTTTTTCTGTGTGACTTATTTCACTTAGAATCATCGTACCTGAATCCACCCATTTTGCTGCTACTGGTCTTATGACATTGATTTCATGGCTGAGGGATATTCCATCGTACGTAAGTACCACAATTTTTTGAAGCATTTTTATATTTCCTGCGATATTTAAGTTGTACCCAAGTTGAGGTACTTGTAAGCAGTGCAGCCCTAAATTTTGGGGTGGCTCTGTCTTATTGATTTTCAGTTTTCCCAAGGAATATTCCCTAGACTGGTAGTGCCCTTGGCTCTGTAGCTCTGTTCTTTACTTGTTTTAGGGAACAGAATGCACTCCTCCAGAGAGGCAGTTGGCAATTTACATCCCGCCCATCAGCATAACAAGGCTCCCTGTTCTCCAGGGCCTGTCTTGCCTTTCTGGTTCTTACACATTTTGTGGATGTCCCTTTTGACCGGTGGGAAGTGATACTTCTTTGTAGTGCAGATTTGCATTGCCCGCTTGCTTGCTTGGCCAAAAAGGGCGTATGCGTTTTCTCCTGAATATATTCAGGAGAAAATGCATACGCCCTTTTTGGCCAAGTGCATCATTGTCGAAGTTGTGCCCCTCTTCCTGTGCTTTAAAGGCGATTCCAACGTACCTCTTGAAATCTGTTTCCTGCTATTCTGCCTCGCTTTCAAGTCCGCCTCGTTGCCTTCCGTCAACAGATTTTTGGACGATAGGTGTCCTTTATTACTCGGCCAGTTTGTGAATTGCTGTGTCCCTGAGCTCCATTTTTCAACTCGTTTTTGGAGAGCTGACCGCAAGTCCAAAATTTTGGCTCAGGACCTATACTGGTTCCCGGTGGGTGGCTGAGAATTTGGTTAATTCTTCTTCCTGCCAGGAAATTACAGTGATATGTGCCCGTCCAAATGCCTAACAGCTACTCTCTCATTGGTTCTCCCTCTTCCCTTTCATCCTCTGCCAAATTGGCAACCTGTGCGAACCAAGAGCTTAAAGGGGCTGTCTCTCCAAGTTGGGAGGTTGATAGTAAAGCAGACGGAAAGTCAAACCGGAGCACCAGGAGAGGGACTATTCGTTGAGTTTTAGAAACCTTTCGTATTCACAGTGTGTCCGTTCTCTAGGTTTCCCGCACATGTTATAGCTGTAGTAATATTCCCTTCAACCTGGAGAGTTCGGACCCATGGAATGGGTGCCATGCATTATTGCTTTAAAGGGTGTGCATTTGCTCACCCAATCTCACCAATCGTCTCAGTCCCAAGTGTCCCTCCTTATGCCACATCCAGCTGTCATTGTAGATAGGGTCATTCCAGCTTTCATCAGAGACCCTGAAGGAATTGTAAATAATTTCCCAGTTTTTTTGTTTTGTTTTTGAAATTCCTTTTTATAGTGGGTTTGAGCTGATTCTCGCTGCCATGTTTATGCCAGTCTAGACACACTTGATTCCCTTACGGAGACATATCTATACATAGGTTTTAAGATTCTTACTAGTCAGATATTTTCCTCTGCGGGAAATATGGGGTTTTGAGTCCCTTTCACTGAGGACGGTGTAGGTCTTGTCTATTCCATAGTTGGTTTTTGGAACGGTACCTGTGCTTATATCAAACTCTGGTTTTATGCATCACCCCACCTCTCCTTCCCCCTTAAGCAGGTATAAGAGTGTTTTCTAAATGTGAGACACTGTTCTCTTTCCTAACTCAGTTCAAGTGTAGCCATGTTTACAGGATCTTCATAAGTGATATCTTATGATAAGTTTCTTTTTCTGTGTGACTTATTTCACTTAGAATCATCGTACCTGAATCCACCCATTTTGCTGCTACTGGTCTTATGACATTGATTTCATGGCTGAGGGATATTCCATCGTACGTAAGTACCACAATTTTTTGAACCATGTTTATATTTTCTGGGATACTTAAGGTGTATCCAAGTTGAGGTCCTTGTATGCAGTGCAGCCCTAAATTTTGGGGTGGCTCTGTCTTATTGATTTTCAGTTTTCCCAAGGTATATTCCCTAGACTGGTAGTGCCCTTGGCTCTGTAGCTCTGTTCTTTACTTGTTTTAGGGAACAGAATGCACTCCTCCAGAGAGGCAGTTGGCAATTTACATCCCGCCCATCAGCATAACAAGGCTCCCTGTTCTCCAGGGCCTGTCTTGCCTTTCTTGTTCTTACACATTTTGTGGATGTCCCTTTTGACCGGTGGGAAGTGATACTTCTTTGTAGTGCAGATTTGCATTGCCCGCTTGCTTGCTTGGCCAAAAAGGGCGTATGCGTTTTCTCCTGAATATATTCAGGAGAAAACGCATACGCCCTTTTTGGCCAAGTGCATCATTGTCGAAGTTGTGCCCCTCTTCCTGTGCTTTAAAGTCGATTCCAACGTACCTCTTGAAATCTGTTTCCTGCTATCCTGCCTCGCTTTCAAGTCTGCCTCGTTGCCTTCCCACAACAGATTTTTGGACGATAGTTGTCCTTTATTACTCGGCCAGTTTGTGAATTGCTGTGTCCCTGAGCTCCATTTTTCAACTCGTTTTTGGTGAGCTGACCGCAAGTCCAAAATTTTGGTTCAGGACCTATACTGGTTCCCGGTGGGTGGCTGAGAATTTGGTTAATTCTTCTTCCTGCCGGGAAATTACAGTGATATGTGCCCGTCCAAATGCCTAACAGCTACTCTCTCATTGGTTCTCCCTCTTCCCTTTCATCCTCTGCCAAATTGGCAACCTGTGCGAACCAAGAGGTTAAAGGGGCTGTCTCTCCAAGTTGGGAGGTTGATAGTAAAGCAGACGGAAAGTCAAACCGGAGCACCAGGAGAGGGACTATGCGTTGAGTTTTAGAAACCTTTCGTATTCACAGTGTGTCCGTTCCCTAGGTTTCCCGCACATGTTATAGCTGTAGTAATATTCCCTTCAACCTGGAGAGTTCGGACCCATGGAATGGGTGCCATGCATTATTGCTTTAAAGGGTCTGCATTTGCTCACCCAATCTCACCAATCATCTCAGTCCCAAGTGTCCCTCCTTATGCCACATCCAGCTGTCGTTGTAGATAGGGTTAATCCAGCTTTCATCAGAGACCCTGAAGGAATTGTAAAGAATTTCCCAGTTTTTTTGTTTTGTTTTTGAAATTCCTTTTTATAGTGGGTTTGAGCTGATTCTCGCTGCCATGTTTATGCCAGTCTAGACACACTTGATTCCCTTACGGAGACATATCAATACATAGGTTTTAAGATTCTTACTAGTCAGATACTTTCCTCTGCGGGAAATATGGGGTTTTGAGTCCCTTTCACTGAGGACGGTGTAGGTCTTGTCTATTCCATAGTTGGTTTTTGGAACGGTACCTGTTCTTATATCAAACTCTGGTTTTATGCATCACCCCACCTCTCCTTCCCCCTTAAGCAGGTATAAGAGTGTTTTCTAAATGTGAGACACTGTTCTCTTTCCTAACTCAGTTCAAGTGTAGCCATGTTTACAGGATCTTCATAAGTGATATCTTATGATAAGTTTCTTTTTCTGTGTGACTTATTTCACTTAGAATCATCGTACCTGAATCCACCCATTTTGCTACTACTGGTCTTATGACATTTATTTCATGGCTGAGGGATATTCCATCGTACGTATGTACCACAATTTTTTGAACCATGTTTATATTTTCTGGGATACTTAAGGTGTATCCAAGTTGAGATCCTTGTATGCAGTGCAGCCCTAAATTTTGGGGTGGCTCTGTCTTATTGATTTTCAGTTTTCCCAAGGTATATTCCCTAGACTGGTAGTGCCCTTGGCTCTGTAGCTCTGTTCTTTACTTGTTGTAGGGAACAGAATGCACTCCTCCAGAGAGGCAGTTGGCAATTTACATCCCGCCCATCAGCATAACAAGGCTCCCTGTTCTCCAGGGCCTGTCTTGCCTTTCTTGTTCTTACACATTTTGTGGATGTCCCTTTTGACCGGTGGGAAGTGATACTTCTTTGTAGTGCAGATTTGCATTGCCCGCTTGCTTGCTTGGCCAAAAAGGGCGTATGCGTTTTCTCCTGAATATATTCAGGAGAAAACGCATACGCCCTTTTTGGCCAAGTGCATCATTGTCGAAGTTGTGCCCCTCTTCCTGTGCTTTAAAGGTGATTCCAACGTACCTCTTGAAATCTGTTTCCTGCTATTCTGCCTCGCTTTCAAGTCCGCCTCGTTGCCTTCCCTCAACAGATTTTTGGACGATAGTTGTCCTTTATTACTCGGCCAGTTTGTGAATTGCTGTGCCCCTGAGCTCCATTTTTCAACTCGTTTTTGGTGAGCTGACCGCAAGTCCAAAATTTTGGTTCAGGACCTATACTGGTTCCCAGTGGGTGGCTGAGAATTTGGTTAATTCTTCTTCCTGCCGGGAAATTACAGTGATATGTGCCCGTCCAAATGCCTAACAGCTACTCTCTCATTGGTTCTCCCTCTTCCCTTTCATCCTCTGCCAAATTGGCAACCTGTGCGAACCAAGAGGTTAAAGGGGCTGTCTCTCCAAGTTGGGAGGTTGATAGTAAAGCAGACGGAAAGTCAATCCGGAGCACCAGGAGAGGGTTTATTCGTTGAGTTTTAGAACACTTTCATATTCACAGTGTGTCCGTTCTCTAGGTTTCCCACACATGTTATAGCTGTAGTAATATTCCCTTCAACCTGGAGAGTTCGGACCCATGGAATGGGTGCCATGCATTATTGCTTTAAAGGGTCTGCATTTGCTCACCCAATCTCACCAATCGTCTCAGTCCCAAGTGTCCCTCCTTATGCCACATCCAGCTGTCGTTGTAGATAGGGTCATTCCAGCTTTCATCAGAGACCCTGAAGGAATTGTAAAGAATTTCCCAGTTTTTTTGTTTTGTTTTTGAAATTCCTTTTTATAGTGGGTTTGAGCTGATTCTCGCTGCCATGTTTATGCCAGTCTAGACACACTTGATTCCCTTACGGAGACATATCTATACATAGGTTTTAAGATTCTTACTAGTCAGATATTTTTCTCTGCGGGAAATATGGGGTTTTGAGTCCCTTTCACTGAGGACGGTGTAGGTCTTGTCTATTCCATAGTTGGTTTTTGGAACGGTACCTGTGCTTATATCAAACTCTGGTTTTATGCATCACCCCACCTCTCCTTCCCCCTTAAACAGGTATAAGAGTGTTTTCTAAATGTGAGACACTGTTCTCTTTCCTAACTCAGTTCAAGTGTAGCCATGTTTACAGGATCTTCATAAGTGATATCTTATGATAAGTTTCTTTTTCTGTGTGACTTATTTCACTTAGAATCATCGTACCTGAATCCACCCATTTTGCTGCTACTGGTCTTATGACATTGATTTCATGGCTGAGGGATATTCCATCGTACGTAAGTACCACAATTTTTTGAACCATGTTTATATTTTCTGGGATACTTAAGGTGTATCCAAGTTGAGGTCCTTGTATGCAGTGCAGCCCTAAATTTTGGGGTGGCTCTGTCTTATTGATTTTCAGTTTTCCCAAGGTATATTCCCTAGACTGGTAGTGCCCTTGGCTCTGTAGCTCTGTTCTTTACTTGTTTTAGGGAACAGAATGCACTCCTCCAGAGAGGCAGTTGGCAATTTACATCCCGCCCATCAGCATAACAAGGCTCCCTGTTCTCCAGGGCCTGTCTTGCCTTTCTGGTTCTTACACATTTTGTGGATGTCCCTTTTGACCGGTGGGAAGTGATACTTCTTTGTAGTGCAGATTTGCATTGCCCGCTTGCTTGCTTGGCCAAAAAGGGCGTATGCGTTTTCTCCTGAATATATTCAGGAGAAAATGCATACGCCCTTTTTGGCCAAGTGCATCATTGTCGAAGTTGTGCCCCTCTTCCTGTGCTTTAAAGGCGATTCCAACGTACCTCTTGAAATCTGTTTCCTGCTATTCTGCCTCGCTTTCAAGTCCGCCTCGTTGCCTTCCGTCAACAGATTTTTGGACGATAGGTGTCCTTTATTACTCGGCCAGTTTGTGAATTGCTGTGTCCCTGAGCTCCATTTTTCAACTCGTTTTTGGAGAGCTGACCGCAAGTCCAAAATTTTGGCTCAGGACCTATACTGGTTCCCGGTGGGTGGCTGAGAATTTGGTTAATTCTTCTTCCTGCCAGGAAATTACAGTGATATGTGCCCGTCCAAATGCCTAACAGCTACTCTCTCATTGGTTCTCCCTCTTCCCTTTCATCCTCTGCCAAATTGGCAACCTGTGCGAACCAAGAGCTTAAACGGGCTGTCTCTCCAAGTTGGGAGGTTGATAGTAAAGCAGACGGAAAGTCAAACCGGAGCACCAGGAGAGGGACTATTCGTTGAGTTTTAGAAACCTTTCGTATTCACAGTGTGTCCGTTCTCTAGGTTTCCCGCACATGTTATAGCTGTAGTAATATTCCCTTCAACCTGGAGAGTTCGGACCCATGGAATGGGTGCCATGCATTATTGCTTTAAAGGGTGTGCATTTGCTCACCCAATCTCACCAATCGTCTCAGTCCCAAGTGTCCCTCCTTATGCCACATCCAGCTGTCATTGTAGATAGGGTCATTCCAGCTTTCATCAGAGACCCTGAAGGAATTGTAAATAATTTCCCAGTTTTTTTGTTTTGTTTTTGAAATTCCTTTTTATAGTGGGTTTGAGCTGATTCTCGCTGCCATGTTTATGCCAGTCTAGACACACTTGATTCCCTTACGGAGACATATCTATACATAGGTTTTAAGATTCTTACTAGTCAGATATTTTCCTCTGCGGGAAATATGGGGTTTTGAGTCCCTTTCACTGAGGACGGTGTAGGTCTTGTCTATTCCATAGTTGGTTTTTGGAACGGTACCTGTGCTTATATCAAACTCTGGTTTTATGCATCACCCCACCTCTCCTTCCCCCTTAAGCAGGTATAAGAGTGTTTTCTAAATGTGAGACACTGTTCTCTTTCCTAACTCAGTTCAAGTGTAGCCATGTTTACAGGATCTTCATAAGTGATATCTTATGATAAGTTTCTTTTTCTGTGTGACTTATTTCACTTAGAATCATCGTACCTGAATCCACCCATTTTGCTGCTACTGGTCTTATGACATTGATTTCATGGCTGAGGGATATTCCATCGTACGTAAGTACCACAATTTTTTGAACCATGTTTATATTTTCTGGGATACTTAAGGTGTATCCAAGTTGAGGTCCTTGTATGCAGTGCAGCCCTAAATTTTGGGGTGGCTCTGTCTTATTGATTTTCAGTTTTCCCAAGGTATATTCCCTAGACTGGTAGTGCCCTTGGCTCTGTAGCTCTGTTCTTTACTTGTTTTAGGGAACAGAATGCACTCCTCCAGAGAGGCAGTTGGCAATTTACATCCCGCCCATCAGCATAACAAGGCTCCCTGTTCTCCAGGGCCTGTCTTGCCTTTCTTGTTCTTACACATTTTGTGGATGTCCCTTTTGACCGGTGGGAAGTGATACTTCTTTGTAGTGCAGATTTGCATTGCCCGCTTGCTTGCTTGGCCAAAAAGGGCGTATGCGTTTTCTCCTGAATATATTCAGGAGAAAACGCATACGCCCTTTTTGGCCAAGTGCATCATTGTCGAAGTTGTGCCCCTCTTCCTGTGCTTTAAAGTCGATTCCAACGTACCTCTTGAAATCTCTATCCTGCTATCCTGCCTCGCTTTCAAGTCTGCCTCGTTGCCTTCCCACAACAGATTTTTGGACGATAGTTGTCCTTTATTACTCGGCCAGTTTGTGAATTGCTGTGTCCCTGAGCTCCATTTTTCAACTCGTTTTTGGTGAGCTGACCGCAAGTCCAAAATTTTGGTTCAGGACCTATACTGGTTCCCGGTGGGTGGCTGAGAATTTGGTTAATTCTTCTTCCTGCCGGGAAATTACAGTGATATGTGCCCGTCCAAATGCCTAACAGCTACTCTCTCATTGGTTCTCCCTCTTCCCTTTCATCCTCTGCCAAATTGGCAACCTGTGCGAACCAAGAGGTTAAAGGGGCTGTCTCTCCAAGTTGGGAGGTTGATAGTAAAGCAGACGGAAAGTCAATCCGGAGCACCAGGAGAGGGACTATGCGTTGAGTTTTAGAAACCTTTCGTATTCACAGTGTGTCCGTTCCCTAGGTTTCCCGCACATGTTATAGCTGTAGTAATATTCCCTTCAACCTGGAGAGTTCGGACCCATGGAATGGGTGCCATGCATTATTGCTTTAAAGGGTCTGCATTTGCTCACCTAATCTCACCAATCATCTCAGTCCCAAGTGTCCCTCCTTATGCCACATCCAGCTGTCGTTGTAGATAGGGTCAATCCAGCTTTCATCAGAGACCCTGAAGGAATTGTAAAGAATTTCCCAGTTTTTTTGTTTTGTTTTTGAAATTCCTTTTTATAGTGGGTTTGAGCTGATTCTCGCTGCCATGTTTATGCCAGTCTAGACACACTTGATTCCCTTACGGAGACATATCAATACATAGGTTTTAAGATTCTTACTAGTCAGATACTTTCCTCTGCGGGAAATATGGGGTTTTGAGTCCCTTTCACTGAGGACGGTGTAGGTCTTGTCTATTCCATAGTTGGTTTTTGGAACGGTACCTGTTCTTATATCAAACTCTGGTTTTATGCATCACCCCACCTCTCCTTCCCCCTTAAGCAGGTATAAGAGTGTTTTCTAAATGTGAGACACTGTTCTCTTTCCTAACTCAGTTCAAGTGTAGCCATGTTTACAGGATCTTCATAAGTGATATCTTATGATAAGTTTCTTTTTCTGTGTGACTTATTTCACTTAGAATCATCGTACCTGAATCCACCCATTTTGCTACTACTGGTCTTATGACATTTATTTCATGGCTGAGGGATATTCCATCGTACGTATGTACCACAATTTTTTGAACCATGTTTATATTTTCTGGGATACTTAAGGTGTATCCAAGTTGAGATCCTTGTATGCAGTGCAGCCCTAAATTTTGGGGTGGCTCTGTCTTATTGATTTTCAGTTTTCCCAAGGTATATTCCCTAGACTGGTAGTGCCCTTGGCTCTGTAGCTCTGTTCTTTACTTGTTGTAGGGAACAGAATGCACTCCTCCAGAGAGGCAGTTGGCAATTTACATCCCGCCCATCAGCATAACAAGGCTCCCTGTTCTCCAGGGCCTGTCTTGCCTTTCTTGTTCTTACACATTTTGTGGATGTCCCTTTTGACCGGTGGGAAGTGATACTTCTTTGTAGTGCAGATTTGCATTGCCCGCTTGCTTGCTTGGCCAAAAAGGGCGTATGCGTTTTCTCCTGAATATATTCAGGAGAAAACGCATACGCCCTTTTTGGCCAAGTGCATCATTGTCGAAGTTGTGCCCCTCTTCCTGTGCTTTAAAGGCGATTCCAACGTACCTCTTGAAATCTGTTTCCTGCTATTCTGCCTCGCTTTCAAGTCCGCCTCGTTGCCTTCCCTCAACAGATTTTTGGACGATAGTTGTCCTTTATTACTCGGCCAGTTTGTGAATTGCTGTGCCCCTGAGCTCCATTTTTCAACTCGTTTTTGGTGAGCTGACCGCAAGTCCAAAATTTTGGTTCAGGACCTATACTGGTTCCCAGTGGGTGGCTGAGAATTTGGTTAATTCTTCTTCCTGCCGGGAAATTACAGTGATATGTGCCCGTCCAAATGCCTAACAGCTACTCTCTCATTGGTTCTCCCTCTTCCCTTTCATCCTCTGCCAAATTGGCAACCTGTGCGAACCAAGAGGTTAAAGGGGCTGTCTCTCCAAGTTGGGAGGTTGATAGTAAAGCAGACGGAAAGTCAATCCGGAGCACCAGGAGAGGGTTTATTCGTTGAGTTTTAGAACACTTTCATATTCACAGTGTGTCCGTTCTCTAGGTTTCCCACACATGTTATAGCTGTAGTAATATTCCCTTCAACCTGGAGAGTTCGGACCCATGGAATGGGTGCCATGCATTATTGCTTTAAAGGGTCTGCATTTGCTCACCCAATCTCACCAATCGTCTCAGTCCCAAGTGTCCCTCCTTATGCCACATCCAGCTGTCGTTGTAGATAGGGTCATTCCAGCTTTCATCAGAGACCCTGAAGGAATTGTAAAGAATTTCCCAGTTTTTTTGTTTTGTTTTTGAAATTCCTTTTTATAGTGGGTTTGAGCTGATTCTCGCTGCCATGTTTATGCCAGTCTAGACACACTTGATTCCCTTACGGAGACATATCTATACATAGGTTTTAAGATTCTTACTAGTCAGATATTTTCCTGTGCGGGAAATATGGGGTTTTGAGTCCCTTTCACTGAGGACGGTGTAGGTCTTGTCTATTCCATAGTTGGTTTTTGGAACGGTACCTGTGCTTATATCAAACTCTGGTTTTATGCATCACCCCACCTCTCCTTCCCCCTTAAGCAGGTATAAGAGTGTTTTCTAAATGTGAGACACTGTTCTCTTTCCTAACTCAGTTCAAGGGTAGCCATGTTTACAGGATCTTCATAAGTGATATCTTATGATAAGTTTCTTTTTCTGTGTGACTTATTTCACTTAGAATCATCGTACCTGAATCCACCCATTTTGCTGCTACTGGTCTTATGACATTGATTTCATGGCTGAGGGATATTCCATCGTACGTAAGTACCACAATTTTTTGAACCATGTTTATATTTTCTGGGATACTTAAGGTGTATCCAAGTTGAGGTCCTTGAATGCAGTGCAGCCCTAAATTTTGGGGTGGCTCTGTCTTATTGATTTTCAGTTTTCCCAAGGTATATTCCCTAGACTGGTAGTGCCCTTGGCTCTGTAGCTCTGTTCTTTACTTGTTTTAGGGAACAGAATGCACTCCTCCAGAGAGGCAGTTGGCAATTTACATCCCGCCCATCAGCATAACAAGGCTCCCTGTTCTCCAGGGCCTGTCTTGCCTTTCTGGTTCTTACACATTTTGTGGATGTCCCTTTTGACCGGTGGAAAGTGATACTTCTTTGTAGTGCAGATTTGCATTGCCCGCTTGCTTGTTTGGCCAAAAAGGGCGTATGCGTTTTCTCCTGAATATATTCAGGAGAAAACGCATACGCCCTTTTTGGCCAAGTGCATCATTGTCGAAGTTGTGCCCCTCTTCCTGTGCTTTAAAGGCGATTCCAACGTACCTCTTGAAATCTGTTTCCTGCTATTCTGCCTCGCTTTCAAGTCCGCCTCGTTGCCTTCCGTCAACAGATTTTTGGACGATAGGTGTCCTTTATTACTCGGCCAGTTTGTGAATTGCTGTGTCCCTGAGCTCCATTTTTCAACTCGTTTTTGGAGAGCTGACCGCAAGTCCAAAATTTTGGCTCAGGACCTATACTGGTTCCCGGTGGGTGGCTGAGAATTTGGTTAATTCTTCTTCCTGCCAGGAAATTACAGTGATATGTGCCCGTCCAAATGCCTAACAGCTACTCTCTCATTGGTTCTCCCTCTTCCCTTTCATCCTCTGCCAAATTGGCAACCTGTGCGAACCAAGAGCTTAAAGGGGCTGTCTCTCCAAGTTGGGAGGTTGATAGTAAAGCAGACGGAAAGTCAAACCGGAGCACCAGGAGAGGGACTATTCGTTGAGTTTTAGAAACCTTTCGTATTCACAGTGTGTCCGTTCTCTAGGTTTCCCGCACATGTTATAGCTGTAGTAATATTCCCTTCAACCTGGAGAGTTCGGACCCATGGAATGGGTGCCATGCATTATTGCTTTAAAGGGTGTGTATTTGCTCACCCAATCTCACCAATCGTCTCAGTCCCAAGTGTCCCTCCTTATGCCACATCCAGCTGTCATTGTAGATAGGGTCATTCCAGCTTTCATCAGAGACCCTGAAGGAATTGTAAAGAATTTCCCAGTTTTTTTGTTTTGTTTTTGAAATTCCTTTTTATAGTGGGTTTGAGCTGATTCTCGCTGCCATGTTTATGCCAGTCTAGACACACTTGATTCCCTTACGGAGACATATCTATACATAGGTTTTAAGATTCTTACTAGTCAGATATTTTCCTCTGCGGGAAATATGGGGTTTTGAGTCCCTTTCACTGAGGACAGTGTAGGTCTTGTCTATTCCATAGTTGGTTTTTGGAACGGTACCTGTGCTTATATCAAACTCTGGTTTTATGCGTTACCCCACCTCTCCTTCCCCCTTAAGCAGGTATAAGAGTGTTTTCTAAATGTGAGACACTGTTCTCTTTCCTAACTCAGTTCAAGTGTAGCCATGTTTACAGGATCTTCATAAGTGATATCTTATGATAAGTTTCTTTTTCTGTGTGACTTATTTCACTTAGAATCATCGTACCTGAATCCACCCATTTTGCTGCTACTGGTCTTATGACATTGATTTCATGGCTGAGGGATATTCCATCGTACGTAAGTACCACAATTTTTTGAACCATGTTTATATTTTCTGGGATACTTAAGGTGTATCCAAGTTGAGGTCCTTGTATGCAGTGCAGCCCTAAATTTTGGGGTGGCTCTGTCTTATTGATTTTCAGTTTTCCCAAGGTATATTCCCTAGACTGGTAGTGCCCTTGGCTCTGTAGCTCTGTTCTTTACTTGTTGTAGGGAACAGAATGCACTCCTCCAGAGAGGCAGTTGGCAATTTACATCCCGCCCATCAGCATAACAAGGCTCCCTGTTCTCCAGGGCCTGTCTTGCCTTTCTTGTTCTTACACATTTTGTGGATGTCCCTTTTGACCGGTGGGAAGTGATACTTCTTTGTAGTGCAGGTTTGCATTGCCCGCTTGCTTGCTTGGCCAAAATGGGCGTATGCGTTTTCTCCTCAATATATTCAGGAGAAAACGCATACGCCCTTTTTGGCCAAGTGCATCATTGTCGAAGTTGTGCCCCTCTTCCTGTGCTTTAAAGTCAATTCCAACGTACCTCTTGAAATCTGTTTCCTGCTATCCTGCCTCACTTTCAAGTCTGCCTCGTTGCCTTCCCTCAACAGATTTTTGGACGATAGTTGTCCTTTATTACTCGGCCAGTTTGTGAATTGCTGTGCCCCTGAGCTCCATTTTTCAACTCGTTTTTGGTGAGCTGACCGCAAGTCCAAAATTTTGGTTCAGGACCTATACTGGTTCCCGGTGGGTGGCTGAGAATTTGGTTAATTCTTCTTCCTGCCGGGAAATTACAGTGATATGTGCCCGTCCAAATGCCTAACAGCTACTCTCTCATTGGTTCTCCCTCTTCCCTTTCATCCTCTGCCAAATTGGCAACCTGTGCGAACCAAGAGGTTAAAGGGGCTGTCTCTCCAAGTTGGGAGTTTGATAGTAAAGCAGACGGAAAGTCAAACTGGAGCACCAGGAGAGGGACTATGCGTTGAGTTTTAGAAACCTTTCGTTTTCACAGTGTGTCCGTTCCCTAGGTTTCCCGCACATGTTATAGCTGTAGTAATATTCCCTTCAACCTGGAGAGTTCGGACCCATGGAATGGGTGCCATGTATTATTGCTTTAAAGGGTCTGCATTTGCTCACCCAATCTCACCAATCATCTCAGTCCCAAGTGTCCCTCCTTATGCCACATCCAGCTGTCGTTGTAGATAGGGTCATTCCAGCTTTCATCAGAGACCCTGAAAGAATTGTAAAGAATTTCCCAGTTTTTTTGTTTTGTTTTTGAAATTCCTTTTTATAGTGGGTTTGACCTGATTCTCGCTGCCATGTTTATGCCAGTCTAGACACACTTGATTCCCTTACGGAGACATATCAATACATAGGTTTTAAGATTCTTACTAGTCAGATACTTTCCTCTGCGGGAAATATGGGGTTTTGAGTCCCTTTCACTGAGGACGGTGTAGGTCTTGTCTATTCCATAGTTGGTTTTTGGAACGGTACCTGTGCTTATATCAAACTCTGGTTTTATGCATCACCCCACCTCTCCTTCCCCCTTAAGCAGGTATAAGAGTGTTTTCTAAATGTGAGACACTGTTCTCTTTCCTAACTCAGTTCAAGTGTAGCCATGTTTACAGGATCTTCATAAGTGATATCTTATGATAAGTTTCTTTTTCTGTGTGACTTATTTCACTTAGAATCATCGTACCTGAATCCACCCATTTTGCTACTACTGGTCTTATGACATTGATTTCATGGCTGAGGGATATTCCATCGTACGTATGTACCACAATTTTTTGAACCATGTTTATATTTTCTGGGATACTTAAGGTGTATCCAAGTTGAGGTCCTTGTATGCAGTGCAGCCCTAAATTTTGGGGTGGCTCTGTCTTATTGATTTTCAGTTTTCCCAAGGTATATTCCCTAGACTGGTAGTGCCCTTGGCTCTGTAGCTCTGTTCTTTACTTGTTGTAGGGAACAGAATGCACTCCTCCAGAGAGGCAGTTGGCAATTTACATCCCGCCCATCAGCATAACAAGGCTCCCTGTTCTCCAGGGCCTGTCTTGCCTTTCTTGTTCTTACACATTTTGTGGATGTCCCTTTTGACCGGTGGGAAGTGATACTTCTTTGTAGTGCAGATTTGCATTGCCCGCTTGCTTGCTTGGCCAAAAAGGGCGTATGCGTTTTCTCCTGAATATATGCAGGAGAAAACGCATACGCCCTTTTTGGCCAAGTGCATCATTGTCGAAGTTGTGCCCCTCTTCCTGTGCTTTAAAGGCGATTCCAACGTACCTCTTGAAATCTGTTTCCTGCTATTCTGCCTCGCTTTCAAGTCCGCCTCGTTGCCTTCCGTCAACAGATTTTTGGACGATAGGTGTCCTTTATTACTCGGCCAGTTTGTGAATTGCTGTGCCCCTGAGCACCATTTTTCAACTCGTTTTTGGTGAGCTGACCGCAAGTCCAAAATTTTGGTTCAGGACCTATACTGGTTCCCGGTGGGTGGCTGAGAATTTGGTTAATTCTTCTTCCTGCCGGGAAATTACAGTGATATGTGCCCGTCCAAATGGCTAACAGCTACTCTCTCATTGGTTCTCCCTCTTCCCTTTCATCCTCTGCCAAATTGGCAACCTGTGAGAACCAAGAGGTTAAAGGGGCTGTCTCTCCAAGTTGGGAGGTTGATAGTAAAGCAGCCGGAAAGTCATTCCGGAGCACCAGGAGAGGGTTTATTCGTTGAGTTTTAGAACACTTTCATATTCACAGTGTGTCCGTTCTCTAGGTTTCCCGCACATGTTATAGCTGTAGTAATAGTCCCTTCAACCTGGAGAGTTCGGACCCATGGAATGGGTGCCATGCATTATTGCTTTAAAGGGTCTGCATTTGCTCACCCAATCTCACCAATCGTCTCAGTCCCAAGTGTCCCTCCTTATGCCACATCCAGCTGTCGTTGTAGATAGGGTCATTCCAGATTTCATCAGAGACCCTGAAGGAATTGTAAAGAATTTCCCAGTTTTTTTGTTTTGTTTTTGAAATTCCTTTTTATAGTGGGTTTGAGCTGATTCTCGCTCCCATGTTTATGCCAGTCTAGACACACTTGATTCCCTTACGGAGACATATCAATACATAGGTTTTAAGATTCTTACTAGTCAGATATTTTCCTCTGCGGGAAATATGGTGTTTTGAGTCCCTTTCACTGAGGACGGTGTAGGTCTTGTCTATTCCATAGTTGGTTTTTGGAACGGTACCTGTGCTTATATCAAACTCTGGTTTTATGCATCACCCCACCTCTCCTTCCCCCTTAAGCAGGTATAAGAGTGTTTTCTAAATGTGAGACACTGTTCTCTTTCCTAACTCAGTTCAAGTGTAGCCATGTTTACAGGATCTTCATAAGTGATATCTCATGATAAGTTTCTTTTTCTGTGTGACTTATTTCACTTAGAATCATCGTACCTGAATCCACCCATTTTGCTGCTACTGGTCTTATGACATTGATTTCATGGCTGAGGGATATTCCATCGTACGTAAGTACCACAATTTTTTGAACCATGTTTATATTTTCTGGGATACTTAAGGTGTATCCAAGTTGAGGTCCTTGTATGCAGTGCAGCCCTAAATTTTGGGGTGGCTCTGTCTTATTGATTTTCAGTTTTCCCAAGGTATATTCCCTAGACTGGTAGTGCCCTTGGCTCTGTAGCTCTGTTCTTTACTTGCTTTAGGGAACAGAATGCACTCCTCCAGAGAGGCAGTTGGCAATTTACATCCCGCCCATCAGCATAACAAGGCTCCCTGTTCTCCAGGGCCTGTCTTGCCTTTCTTGTTCTTACACATTTTGTGAATGTCCCTTTTGACCAGTGGGAAGTGATACTTCTTTGTAGTGCAGATTTGCATTGCCCGCTTGCTTGCTTGGCCAAAAAGGGCGTATGCGTTTTCTCCTGAATATATTCAGGAGAAAACGCATACGCCCTTTTTGGCCAAGTGCATCATTGTCGAAGTTGTGCCCCTCTTCCTGTGCTTTAAAGGCGATTCCAACATACCTCTTGAAATCTGTTTCCTGCTATTCTGCCTCGCTTTCAAGTCCGCCTCGTTGCCTTCCCTCAACAGATTTTTGGACGATAGTTGTCCTTTATTACTCGGCCAGTTTGTGAATTGCTGTGCCCCTGAGCTCCATTTTTCAACTCGTTTTTGGTGAGCTGACCGCAAGTCCAAAATTTTGGTTCAGGACCTATACTGGTTCCCGGTGGGTGGCTGAGAATTTGGTTAATCCTTCTTCCTGCCGGGAAATTACAGTGATATGTGCCCGTCCAAATGCCTAACAGCTACTCTCTCATTGGTTCTCCCTCTTCCCTTTCATCCTCTGCCAAATTGGCAACCTGTGCGAACCAAGAGGTTAAAGGGGCTGTCTCTCCAAGTTGGGAGGTTGATAGTAAAGCAGACGGAAAGTCAAACCGGAGCACCAGGAGAGGGACTATGCGTTGAGTTTTAGAAACCTTTCGTATTCACAGTGTGTCCGTTCTCTAGGTTTCCTGCACATGTTATAGCTGTAGTAATATTCCCTTCAACCTGGAGAGTTCGGACCCATGGAATGGGTGCCATGCATTATTGCTTTAAAGGGTCTGCATTTGCTCACCCAATCTCACCAATCGTCTCAGTCCCAAGTGTCCCTCCTTATGCCACATCCAGCTGTCGTTGTAGATAGGGTCATTCCAGATTTCATCAGAGACCCTGAAGGAATTGTAAAGAATTTCCCAGTTTTTTTGTTTTGTTTTTGAAATTCCTTTTTATAGTGGCTTTGAGCTGATTCTCGCTGCCATGTTTATGCCAGTCTAGACACACTTGATTCCCTTACGGAGACATATCAATACATAGGTTTTAAGATTCTTACTAGTCAGATACTTTCCTCTGCGGGAAATATGGGGTTTTGAGTCCCTTTCACTGAGGACGGTGTAGGTCTTGTCTATTCCGTAGTTGCTTTTTGGAACGGTACCTGTGCTTATATCAAACTCTGGTTTTATGCATCACCCCACCTCTCCTTCCCCCTTAAGCAGGTATAAGAGTGTTTTCTAAATGTGAGACACTGTTCTCTTTCCTAACTCAGTTCAAGTGTAGCCATGTTTACAGGATCTTCATAAGTGATATCTTATGATAAGTTTCTTTTTCTGTGTGACTTATTTCACTTAGAATCATCGTACCTGAATCCACCCATTTTGCTGCTACTGGTCTTATGACATTGATTTCATGGCTGAGGGATATTCCATCGTACGTAAGTACCACAATTTTTTGAACCATGTTTATATTTTCTGGGATACTTAAGGTGTATCCAATTTGAGGTCCTTGTATGCAGTGCAGCCCTAAATTTTGGGGTGGCTCTGTCTTATTGATTTTCAGTTTTCCCAAGTTATATTCCCTAGACTGGTAGTGCCCTTGGCTCTGTAGCTCTGTTCTTTACTTGTTTTAGGGAACAGAATGCACTCCTCCAGAGAGGCAGTTGGCAATTTACATCCCGCCCATCAGCATAACAAGGCTCCCTGTTCTCCAGGGCCTGTCTTGCCTTTCTTGTTCTTACACATTTTGTGGATGTCCCTTTTGACCGGTGGGAAGTGATACTTCTTTGTAGTGCAGATTTGCATTGCCCGCTTGCTTGCTTGGCCAAAAAGGGCGTATGCGTTTTCTCCTGAATATATTCAGGAGAAAACGCATACGCCCTTTTTGGCCAAGTGCATCATTGTCGAAGTTGTGCCCCTCTTCCTGTGCTTTAAAGGCGATTCCAACGTACCTCTTGAAATCTGTTTCCTGCTATTCTCCCTCGCTTTCAAGTCCGCCTCGTTGCCTTCCCTCAACAGATTTTTGGACGATAGTTGTCCTTTATTACTCGGCCAGTTTGTGAATTGCTGTGCCCCTGAGCTCCATTTTTCAACTCGTTTTTGGTGAGCTGACCGCAAGTCCAAATTTTTGGTTCAGGACCTATACTGGTTCCCGGTGGGTGGCTGAGAATTTGGTTAATTCTTCTTCCTGCCGGGAAATTACAGTGATATGTGCCCGTCCAAATGCCTAACAGCTACTCTCTCATTGGTTCTCCCTCTTCCATTTCATCCTCTGCCAAATTGGCAACCTGTGCGAACCAAAAGGTTAAAGGGGCTGTCTCTCCAAGTTGGGAGGTTGATAGTAAAGCAGATGGAAAGTCAAACCGGAGCACCAGGAGTGGGACTATTCGTTGAGATTTAGAAACCTTTCGTATTCACAGTGTGTCCGTTCTCTAGGTTTCCTGCACATGTTATAGCTGTAGTAATATTCCCTTCAACCTGGAGAGTTCGGACCCATGGAATGGGTGCCATGCATTATTGCTTTAAAGGGTCTGCATTTGCTCACCCAATCTCACCAATCGTCTCAGTCCCAAGTGTCCCTCCTTATGCCACATCCAGCTGTCGTTTTAGATAGGGTCATTCCAGATTTCATCAGAGACCCTGAAGGAATTGTAAAGAATTTCCCAGTTTTTTGTTTTGTTTTTGAAATTCCTTTTTATAGTGGCTTTGAGCTGATTCTCGCTGCCATGTTTATGCCAGTCTAGACACACTTGATTCCCTTACGGAGACATATCAATACATAGGTTTTAAGATTCTTACTAGTCAGATACTTTCCTCTGCGGGAAATATGGGGTTTTGAGTCCCTTTCACTGAGGACGGTGTAGGTCTTGTCTATTCCGTAGTTGGTTTTTGGAACGGTACCTGTGCTTATATCAAACTCTGGTTTTATGCATCACCCCACCTCTCCTTCCCCCTTAAGCAGGTATAAGAGTGTTTTCTAAATGTGAGACACTGTTCTCTTTCCTAACTCAGTTCAAGTGTAGCCATGTTTACAGGATCTTCATAAGTGATATCTTATGATAAGTTTCTTTTTCTGTGTGACTTATTTCACTTAGAATCATCGTACCTGAATCCACCCATTTTGCTGCTACTGGTCTTATGACATTGATTTCATGGCTGAGGGATATTCCATCGTACGTAAGTACCACAATTTTTTGAACCATGTTTATATTTTCTGGGATACTTAAGGTGTATCCAATTTGAGGTCCTTGTATGCAGTGCAGCCCTAAATTTTGGGGTGGCTCTGTCTTATTGATTTTCAGTTTTCCCAAGTTATATTCCCTAGACTGGTAGTGCCCTTGGCTCTGTAGCTCTGTTCTTTACTTGTTTTAGGGAACAGAATGCACTCCTCCAGAGAGGCAGTTGGCAATTTACATCCCGCCCATCAGCATAACAAGGCTCCCTGTTCTCCAGGGCCTGTCTTGCCTTTCTTGTTCTTACACATTTTGTGGATGTCCCGTTTGACCGGTGGGAAGTGATACTTCTTTGTAGTGCAGATTTGCATTGCCCGCTTGCTTGCTTGGCCAAAAAGGGCGTATGCGTTTTCTCCTGAATATATTCAGGAGAAAATGCATACGCCCTTTTTGGCCAAGTGCATCATTGTCGAAGTTGTGCCCCTCTTCCTGTGCTTTAAAGGCGATTCCAACGTACCTCTTGAAATCTGTTTCCTGCTATTCTGCCTCGCTTTCAAGTCCGCCTCGTTGCCTTCCCTCAACAGATTTTTGGACGATAGTTGTCCTTTATTACTCGGCCAGTTTGTGAATTGCTGTGCCCCTGAGCTCCATTTTTCAACTCGTTTTTGGTGAGCTGACCGCAAGTCCAAATTTTTGGTTCAGGACCTATACTGGTTCCCGGTGGGTGGCTGAGAATTTGGTTAATTCTTCTTCCTGCCGGGAAATTACAGTGATATGTGCCCGTCCAAATGCCTAACAGCTACTCTCTCATTGGTTCTCCCTCTTCCATTTCATCCTCTGCCAAATTGGCAACCTGTGCGAACCAAGAGGTTAAAGGGGCTGTCTCTCCAAGTTTGGAGGTTGATAGTAAAGCAGACGGAAAGTCAAACCGGAGCACCAGGAGAGGGACTATGCGTTGAGTTTTAGAAACCTTTCGTATTCACAGTGTGTCCGTTCTCTAGGTTTCCTGCACATGTTATAGCTGTAGTAATATTCCCTTCAACCTGGAGAGTTCGGACCCATGGAATGGGTGCCATGCATTATTGCTTTAAAGGGTCTGCATTTGCTCACCCAATCTCACCAATCGTCTCAGTCCCAAGTGTCCCTCCTTATGCCACATCCAGCTGTCGTTTTAGATAGGGTCATTCCAGATTTCATCAGAGACCCTGAAGGAATTGTAAAGAATTTCCCAGTTTTTTTGTTTTGTTTTTGAAATTCCTTTTTATAGTGGGTTTGAGCTGATTCTCGCTGCCATGTTTATGCCAGTCTAGACACACTTGATTCCCTTACGGAGACATATCAATACATAGGTTTTAAGATTCTTACTAGTCAGATATTTTCCTCTGCGGGAAATATGGGGTTTTGAGTCCCTTTCACTGAGGACGGTGTAGGTCTTGTCTATTCCATAGTTGGTTTTTGGAACGGTACCTGTGCTTATATCAAACTCTGGTTTTATGCATCACCCCACCTCTCCTTCCCCCTTAAGCAGGTATAAGAGTGTTTTCTAAATGTGAGACACTGTTCTCTTTCCTAACTCAGTTCAAGTGTAGCCATGTTTACAGGATCTTCATAAGTGATATCTTATGATAAGTTTCTTTTTCTGTGTGACTTATTTAACTTAGAATCATCGTACCTGAATCCACCCATTTTGCTGCTACTGGTCTTATGACATTGATTTCATGGCTGAGGGATATTCCATCGTACGTAAGTACCACAATTTTTTGAACCATGTTTATATTTTCTGGGATACTTAAAGTGTATCCAAGTTGAGGTCCTTGTATGCAGTGCAGCCCTAAATTCTGGGGTGGCTCTGTCTTATTGATTTTCAATTTTCCCAAGGTATATTCCCTAGACTGGTAGTGCCCTAGGCTCTGTAGCTCTGTTCTTTACTTGCTTTAGGGAACAGAATGCACTCCTCCAGAGAGGCAGTTGGCAATTTACATCCCGCCCATCAGCATAACAAGGCTCCCTGTTCTCCAGGGCCTGTCTTGCCTTTCTTGTTCTTACACATTTTGTGTATGTCCCTTTTGACCGGTGGGAAGTGATACTTCTTTGTAGTGCAGATTTGCATTGCCCGCTTGCTTGCTTGGCCAAAAAGGGCGTATGCGTTTTCTCCTGAATATATTCAGGAGAAAACGCATACGCCCTTTTTGGCCAAGTGCATCATTGTCGAAGTTGTGCCCCTCTTCCTGTGCTTTAAAGGCAATTCCAACGTACCTCTTGAAATCTGTTTCCTGCTATTCTGCCTCGCTTTCAAGTCCGCCTCGTTGCCTTCCCTCAACAGATTTTTGGACGATAGTTGTCCTTTATTACTCGGCCAGTTTGTGAATTGCTGTGCCCCTGAGCTCCATTTTTCAACTCGTTTTTGGTGAGCTGACCGCAAGTCCAAAATTTTGGTTCAGGACCTATACTGGTTCCCGGTGGGTGGCTGAGAATTTGGTTAATTCTTCTTCCTGCCGGGAAATTACAGTGATATGTGCCCGTCCAAATGCCTAACAGCTACTCTCTCATTGGTTCTCCCTCTTCCCTTTCATCCTCTGCCAAATTGGCAACCTGTGCGAACCAAGAGGTTAAAGGGGCTGTCTCTCCAAGTTGGGAGGTTGATAGTAAAGCAGACGGAAAGTCAAACCGGAGCGCCAGGAGAGGGAATATGCGTTGAGTTTTAGAAACCTTTCGTATTCACAGTGTGTCCGTTCTCTAGGTTTACCGCACATGTTATAGCTGTAGTAATATTCCCTTCAACCTGGAGAGTTCGGACCCATGGAATGGGTGCCATGCATTATTGCTTTAAAGGGTCTGCATTTGCTCACCCAATCTCACCAATCGTCTCAGTCCCAAGTGTCCCTCCTTATGCCACATCCAGCTGTCGTTGTAGATAGGGTCATTCCAGATTTCATCAGAGACCCTGAAGGAATTGTAAAGAATTTCCCAGTTTTTTTGTTTTGTTTTTGAAATTCCTTTTTATAGTGGGTTTGACCTGATTCTCGCTGCCATGTTTATGCCAGTCTAGACACACTTGATTCCCTTACGGAGACATATCAATACATAGGTTTTAAGATTCTTACTAGTCAGATATTTTCCTGTGCGGGAAATATGGGGTTTTGAGTCCCTTTCACTGAGGACGGTGTAGGTCTTGTCTATTCCATAGTTGGTTTTTGGAACGGTACCTGTGCTTATATCAAACTCTGGTTTTATGCATCACCCCACCTCTCCTTCCCCCTTAAGCAGGTATAAGAGTGTTTTCTAAATGTGAGACACTGTTCTCTTTCCTACCTCAGTTCAAGTGTAGCCATGTTTACAGGATCTTCATAAGTGATATCTTATGATAAGTTTCTTTTTCTGTGTGACTTATTTCACTTAGAATCATCGTACCTGAATCCACCCATTTTGCTGCTACTGGTCTTATGACATTGATTTCATGGCTGAGGGATATTCCATCGTACGTAAGTACCACAATTTTTTGAACCATGTTTATATTTTCTGGGATACTTAAGGTGTATCCAAGTTGAGGTCCTTGTATGCAGTGCAGCCCTAAATTTTGGGGTGGCTCGGTCTTATTGATTTTCAGTTTTCCCAAGGTATATTCCCTAGACTGGTAGTGCCCTTGGCTCTGTAGCTCTGTTCTTTACTTGTTTTAGGGAACAGAATGCACTCCTCCAGAGAGGCAGTTGGCAATTTACATCCCGCCCATCATTATAACAAGGCTCCCTGTTCTCCAGGGCCTGTCTTGCCTTTCTTGTTCTTACATATTTTGTGGATGTCCCTTTTGACCGGTGGGAAGTGATACTTCTTTGTAGTGCAGGTTTGCATTGCCCGCTTGCTTGCTTGGCCAAAAAGGGCGTATGCGTTTTCTCCTGAATATATTCAGGAGAAAACGCATACGCCCTTTTTGGCCAATTGCGTCATTGTCGAAGTTGTGCCCCTCTTCCTGTGCTTTAAAGGCGATTCCAACGTACCTCTTGAAATCTGTTTCCTGCTATTCTGCCTCGCTTTCAAGTCCACCTCGTTGCCTTCCGTCAACAGATTTATGGACGATAGTTGTCCTTTATTACTCGGCCAGTTTGTGAATTGCTGTGCCCCTGAGCTCCATTTTTCAACTCGTTTTTGGTGAGCTGACCGCAAGTCCAAAATTTTGGTTCAGGACCTATACTGGTTCCCGGTGGGTGGCTGAGAATTTGGTTAATTCTTCTTCCTGCCGGGAAATTACAGTGATATGTGCCCGTCCAAATGCCTAACAGCTACTCTCTCATTGGTTCTCCCTCTTCCCTTTCATCCTCTGCCAAATTGGCAACCTGTGCGAACCAGGAGGTTAAAGGGGCTGTCTCTCCAATTTCGGAGAATGATAGTAAAGCAGCCGGAAAGTCAAACCGGAGCACCAGGAGAGGGACTATTCGTTGAGTTTTAGAAACCTTTCGTATTCACAGTGTGTCCGTTCTCTAAGTTTCCTGCACATGTTATAGCTGTAGTAATATTCCCTTCAACCTGGAGAGTTCGGACCCATGGAATGGGTGCCATGCATTATTGCTTTAAAGGGTCTGCATTTGCTCACCCAATCTCACCAATCGTCTCAGTCCCAAGTGTCCCTCCTTATGCCAAATCCAGCTGTCGTTGTAGATAGGGTCATTCCAGCTTTCATCAGAGACCCTGAAGGAATTGTAAAGAATTTCCCAGTTTTTTTGTTTTGTTTTTGAAATTCCTTTTTATAGTGGGTTTGAGCTGATTCTCGCTGCCATGTTTATGCCAGTCTAGACACACTTGATTCCCTTACGGAGACATATCAATACATAGGTTTTAAGATTCTTACTAGTCAGATATTTTCCTCTGCGGGAAATATGGGATTTTGAGTCCCTTTCGCTGAGGACGGTGTAGGTCTTGTCTATTCCATAGTTGGTTTTTGGAACGGTACCTGTGCTTATATCAAACTCTGGTTTTATGCATCACCCCACCTCTCCTTCCCCCTGAAGCAGGTATAAGAGTGTTTTCTAAATGTGAGACACTGTTCTCTTTCCTAACTCAGTTCAAGTGTAGCCATGTTTACAGGATCTTCATAAGTGATATCTTATGATAAGTTTCTTTTTCTGTGTGACTTATTTCACTTAGAATCATCGTACCTGAATCCACCCATTTTGCTGCTACTGGTCTTATGACATTGATTTCATGGCTGAGGGATATTCCATCGTACGTAAATACCACAATTTTTTGAACCATGTTTATATTTTCTGGGATACTTAAGGTGTATCCAAGTTGAGGTCCTTGTATGCAGTGCAGCCCTAAATTTTGGGGTGGCTCTGTCTTATTGATTTTCAGTTTTCCCAAGGTATATTCCCTAGACTGGTAGTGCCCTTGGCTCTGTAGCTCTGTTCTTTACTTGTTTTAGGGAACAGAATGCACTCCTCCAGAGAGGCAGTTGGCAATTTACATCCCGCCCATCAGCATAACAAGGCTCCCTGTTCTCCAGGGCCTGTCTTGCCTTTCTTGTTCTTACACATTTTGTGGATGTCCCTTTTGACCGGTGGGAAGTGATACTTCTTTGTAGTGCAGATTTGCATTGCCCGCTTGCTTGCTTGGCCAAAAAGGGCGTATGTGTTTTCTCCTGAATATATTCAGGAGAAAACGCATACGCCCTTTTTGGCCATGTGCGTCATTGTCGAAGTTGTGCCCCTCTTCCTGTGCTTTAAAGGCGATTCCAACGTACCTCTTGAAATCTGTTTCCTGCTATTCTGCCTCGCTTTCAAGTCCGCCTCGTTGCCTTCCCTCAACAGATTTTTGGACGATAGTTGTCCTTTATTACTCGGCCAGTTTGTGAATTGCTGTGCCCCTGAGCTCCATTTTTCAACTCGTTTTTGGTGAGCTGACCGCAAGTCCAAAATTTTGGTTCAGGACCTATACTGGTTCCCGGTGGGTGGCTGAGAATTTGGTTAATTCTTCTTCCTGCCGGGAAATTACAGTGATATGTGCCCGTCCAAATGCCTAACAGCTACTCTCTCATTGGTTCTCCCTCTTCCCTTTCATCCTCTGCCAAATTGGCAACCTGTGCGAACCAAGAGGTTAAAGGGGCTGTCTCTCCAAGTTGGGAGGTTGATAGTAAAGCAGACGGAAAGTCAAACCGGAGCACCAGGAGAGGGACTATGCGTTGAGTTTTAGAAACCTTTCGTATTCACAGTGTGTCCGTTCTCTAGGTTTCCCGCACATGTTATAGCTGTAGTAATATTCCCTTCAACCTGGAGAGTTCGGACCCATGGAATGGGTGCCATGCATTATTGCTTTAAAGGGTCTGCATTTGCTCACCCAATCTCACCAATCGTCTCAGTCCCAAGTGTCCCTCCTTATGCCACATCCAGCTGTCGTTGTAGATAGGGTCATTCCAGCCTTCATCAGAGACCCTGAAGGAATTGTAAAGAATTTCCCAGTTTTTTTGTTTTGTTTTTGAAATTCCTTTTTATAGTGGGTTTGAGCTGATTCTCGCTGCCATGTTTATGCCAGTCTAGACACACTTGATTCCCTTACGGAGACATATCAATACATAGGTTTTAAGATTCTTACTAGTCAGATATTTTCCTCTGTGGGAAATATGGGGTTTTGAGTCCCTTTCGCTGAGGACGGTGTAGGTCTTGTCTATTCCATAGTTGGTTTTTGGAACGGTACCTGTGCTTATATCAAACTCTGGTTTTATGCATCACCCCACCTCTCCTTCCCCCTTAAGCAGGTATAAGAGTGTTTTCTAAATGTGAGACACTGTTCTCTTTCCTAACTCAGTTCAAGTGTAGCCATGTTTACAGGATCTTCATAAGTGATATCTTATGATAAGTTTCTTTTTCTGTGTGACTTATTTCACTTAGAATCATCGTACCTGAATCCACCCATTTTGCTGCTACTGGTCTTATGACATTGATTTCATGGCTGAGGGATATTCCATCGTACGTAAGTACCACAATTTTTTGAACCATGTTTATATTTTCTGGGATACTTAAGGTGTATCCAAGTTGAGGTCCTTGTATGCAGTGCAGCCCTAAATTTTGGGGTGGCTCTGTCTTATTGATTTTCAGTTTTCCCAAGGTATATTCCCTAGACTGGTAGTGCCCTTGGCTCTGTAGCTCTGTTCTTTACTTGTTGTAGGGAACAGAATGCACTCCTCCAGAGAGGCAGTTGGCAATTTACATCCCGCCCATCAGCATAACAAGGCTCCCTGTTCTCCAGGGCCTGTCTTGCCTTTCTTGTTCTTACACATTTTGTGGATGTCCCTTTTGACCGGTGGGAAGTGATACTTCTTTTTAGTGCAGATTTGCATTGCCCGCTTGCTTGCTTGGCCAAAAAGGGCGTATGCGTTTTCTCCTGAATATATTCAGGAGAAAACGCATACGCCCTTTTTGGCCAAGTGCATCATTGTCGAAGTTGTGCCCCTCTTCCTGTGCTTTAAAGGCGATTCCAACGTACCTCTTGAAATCTGTTTCCTGCTATTCTGCCTCGCTTTCAAGTCCGCCTCATTGCCTTCCCTCAACAGATTTTTGGACGATAGTTGTCCTTTATTACTCGGCCAGTTTGTGAATTGCTGTGCCCCTGAGCTCCATTTTTCAACTCGTTTTTGGTGAGCTGACCGCAAGTCCAAAATTTTGGTTCAGGACCTATACTGGTTCCCGGTGGGTGGCTGAGAATTTGGTTAATTCTTCTTCCTGCCGGGAAATTACAGTGATATGTGCCCGTCCAAATGCCTAACAGCTACTCTCTCATTGGTTCTCCCTCTTCCCTTTCATCCTCTGCCAAATTGGCAACCTGTGCGAACCAAGAGGTTAAAGGGGCTGTCTCTCCAAGTTGGGAGGTTGATAGTAAAGCAGACGGAAAGTCAAACCGGAGCACCAGGAGAGGGACTATGCGTTGAGTTTTAGAAACCTTTCGTATTCACAGTGTGTCCGTTCTCTAGGTTTCCTGCACATGTTATAGCTGTAGTAATATTCCCTTCAACCTGGAGAGTTCGGACCCATGGAATGGGTGCCATGCATTATTGCTTTAAAGGGTCTGCATTTGCTCACCAAATCTCACCAATCGTCTCAGTCCCAAGTGTCCCTCCTTATGCCACATCCAGCTGTCGTTGTAGATAGGGTCATTCCAGATTTCATCAGAGACCCTGAAGGAATTGTAAAGAATTTCCCAGTTTTTTTGTTTTGTTTTTGAAATTCCTTTTTATAGTGGCTTTGAGCTGATTCTCGCTGCCATGTTTATGCCAGTCTAGACACCCTTGATTCCCTTACGGAGACATATCAATACATAGGTTTTAAGATTCTTACTAGTCAGATACTTTCCTCTGCGGGAAATATGGGGTTTTGAGTCCCTTTCACTGAGGACGGTGTAGGTCTTGTCTATTCCATAGTTGGTTTTTGGAACGGTACCTGTGCTTATATCAAACTCTGGTTTTATGCATCACCCCACCTCTCCTTCCCCCTTAAGCAGGTATAAGAGTTTTTTCTAAATGTGAGACACTGTTCTCTTTCCTAACTCAGTTCAAGTGTAGCCATGTTTACAGGATCTTCATAAGTGATATTTTATGATAAGTTTCTTTTTCTGTGTGACTTATTTCACTTAGAATCATCGTACCTGAATCCACCCATTTTGCTGCTACTGGTCTTATGACATTGATTTCATGGCTGAGGGATATTCCATCGTACGTAAGTACCACAATTTTTTGAACCATGTTTATATTTTCTGGGATACTTAAGGTGTATCCAAGTTGAGGTCCTTGTATGCAGTGCAGCCCTAAATTTTGGGGTGGCTCTGTCTTATTGATTTTCAGTTTTCCCAAGGTATATTCCCTAGACTGGTAGTGCCCTTGGCTCTGTAGCTCTGTTCTTTACTTGTTGTAGGGAACAGAATGCACTCTTCCAGAGAGGCAGTTGGCAATTTACATCCCGCCCATCAGCATAACAAGGCTCCCTGTTCTCCAGGGCCTGTCTTGCCTTTCTTGTTCTTACACATTTTGTGGATGTCCCTTTTGACCGGTGGGAAGTGATACTTCTTTGTAGTGCAGATTTGCATTGCCCGCTTGCTTGCTTAGCCAAAAAGGGCGTATGCGTTTTCTCCTGAATATATTCAGGAGAAAACGCATACGCCCTTTTTGGCCAAGTGCATCATTGTCGAAGTTGTGCCCCTCTTCCTGTGCTTTAAAGGCGATTCCAACGTACCTCTTGAAATCTGTTTCCTGCTATTCTGCCTCGCTTTCAAGTCCGCCTCGTTGCCTTCCCTCAACAGATTTTTGGACGATAGTTGTCCTTTATTACTCGGCCAGTTTGTGAATTGCTGTGCCCCTGAGCTCCATTTTTCAACTCGTTTTTGGTGAGCTGACCGCAAGTCCAAAATTTTGGCTCAGGACCTATACTGGTTCCCGGTGGGTGGCTGAGAATTTGGTTAATTCTTCTTCCTGCCGGGAAATTACAGTGATATGTGCCCGTCCAAATGCCTAACAGCTACTCTCTCATTGGTTCTCCCTGTTCCATTTCATCCTCTGCCAAATTGGCAACCTGTGCGAACCAAGAGGTTAAAGGGGCTGTCTCTCCAAGTTGGGAGGTTGATAGTAAAGCAGACGGAAAGTCAAAGCGGAGCTCCAGGAGAGGGACTATGCGTTGAGTTTTAGAAACCTTTCGTATTCACAGTGTGTCCGTTCCCTAGGTTTCCTGCACATGTTATAGCTGTAGTAATATTCCCTTCAACCTGGAGAGTTCGGACCCATGGAATGGGTGCCATGCATTATTGCTTTAAAGGGTCTGCATTTGCTCACCCAATCTCACCAATCGTCTCAGTCCCAAGTGTCCCTCCTTATGCCACATCCAGCTGTCGTTGTAGATAGGGTCATTCCAGATTTCATCAGAGACCCTGAAGGAATTGTAAAGAATTTCCCAGTTTTTTTGTTTTGTTTTTGAAATTCCTTTTTATAGTGGGTTTGAGCTGATTCTCGCTGCCATGTTTATGCCAGTCTAGACACACTTGATTCCCTTACAGAGACATATCAATACATAGGTTTTAAGATTCTTACTAGTCAGATATTTTCCTCTGCGGGAAATATGGGGTTTTGAGTCCCTTTCACTGAGGACGGTGTTGGTCTTGTCTATTCCATAGTTGGTTTTTGGAACGGTACCTGTGCTTATATCAAACTCTGGTTTTATGCATCACCCCACCTCTCCTTCCCCCTTAAGCAGGTATAAGAGTGTTTTCTAAATGTGAGACACTGTTCTCTTTCCTAACTCAGTTCAAGTGTAGCCATGTTTACAGGATCTTCATAAGTGATATTTTATGATAAGTTTCTTTTTCTGTGTGACTTATTTCACTTAGAATCATCGTACCTGAATCCACCCATTTTGCTGCTACTGGTCTTATGACATTGATTTCATGGCTGAGGGATATTCCATCGTACGTAAGTACCACAATTTTTTGAACCATGTTTATATTTTCTGGGATACTTAAGGTGTATCCAAGTTGAGGTCCTTGTATGCAGTGCAGCCCTAAATTTTGGGGTGGCTCTGTCTTATTGATTTTCAGTTTTCCCAAGGTATATTCCCTAGACTGGTAGTGCCCTTGGCTCTGTAGCTCTGTTCTTTACTTGTTGTAGGGAACAGAATGCACTCTTCCAGAGAGGCAGTTGGCAATTTACATCCCGCCCATCAGCATAACAAGGCTCCCTGTTCTCCAGGGCCTGTCTTGCCTTTCTTGTTCTTACACATTTTGTGGATGTCCCTTTTGACCGGTGGGAAGTGATACTTCTTTGTAGTGCAGATTTGCATTGCCCGCTTGCTTGCTTAGCCAAAAAGGGCGTATGCGTTTTCTCCTGAATATATTCAGGAGAAAACGCATACGCCCTTTTTGGCCAAGTGCATCATTGTCGAAGTTGTGTCCCTCTTCCTGTGCTTTAAAGGCGATTCCAACGTACCTCTTGAAATCTGTTTCCTGCTATTCTGCCTCGCTTTCAAGTCCGCCTCGTTGCCTTCCCTCAACAGATTTTTGGACGATAGTTGTCCTTTATTACTCGGCCAGTTTGTGAATTGCTGTGCCCCTGAGCTCCATTTTTCAACTCGTTTTTGGTGAGCTGACCGCAAGTCCAAAATTTTGGCTCAGGACCTATACTGGTTCCCAGTGGGTGGCTGAGAATTTGGTTAATTCTTCTTCCTGCCGGGAAATTACAGTGATATGTGCCCGTCCAAATGCCTAACAGCTACTCTCTCATTGGTTCTCCCTGTTCCATTTCATCCTCTGCCAAATTGGCAACCTGTGCGAACCAAGAGGTTAAAGGGGCTGTCTCTCCAAGTTGGGAGGTTGATAGTAAAGCAGACGGAAAGTCAAACCGGAGCACCAGGAGAGGGACTATGCGTTGAGTTTTAGAAACCTTTCGTATTCACAGTGTGTCCGTTCCCTAGGCTTCCTGCACATGTTATAGCTGTAGTAATATTCCCTTCAACCTGGAGAGTTCGGACCCATGGAATGGGTGCCATGCATTATTGCTTTAAAGGGTCTGCATTTGCTCACCCAATCTCACCAATCGTCTCAGTCCCAAGTGTCCCTCCTTATGCCACATCCAGCTGTCGTTGTAGATAGGGTCATTCCAGATTTCATCAGAGACCCTGAAGGAATTGTAAAGAATTTCCCAGTTTTTTTGTTTTGTTTTTGAAATTCCTTTTTATAGTGGGTTTGAGCTGATTCTCGCTGCCATGTTTATGCCAGTCTAGACACACTTGATTCCCTTACAGAGACATATCAATACATAGGTTTTAAGATTCTTACTAGTCAGATATTTTCCTCTGCGGGAAATATGGGGTTTTGAGTCCCTTTCACTGAGGACGGTGTAGGTCTTGTCTATTCCATAGTTGGTTTTTGGAACGGTACCTGTGCTTATATCAAACTCTGGTTTTATGCATCACCCCACCTCTCCTTCCCCCTTAAGCAGGTATAAGAGTGTTTTCTAAATGTGAGACACTGTTCTCTTTCCTAACTCAGTTCAAGTGTAGCCATGTTTACAGGATCTTCATAAGTGATATTTTATGATAAGTTTCTTTTTCTGTGTGACTTATTTCACTTAGAATCATCGTACCTGAATCCACCCATTTTGCTGCTACTGGTCTTATGACATTGATTTCATGGCTGAGGGATATTCCATCGTACGTAAGTACCACAATTTTTTGAACCATGTTTATATTTTCCGGGATACTTAAGGTGTATCCAAGTTGAGGTCCTTGTATGCAGTGCAGCCCTAAATTTTGGGGTGGCTCTGTCTTATTGATTTTCAGTTTTCCCAAGGTATATTCCCTAGACTGGTAGTGCCCTTGGCTCTGTAGCTCTGTTCTTTACTTGTTGTAGGGAACAGAATGCACTCTTCCAGAGAGGCAGTTGGCAATTTACATCCCGCCCATCAGCATAACAAGGCTCCCTGTTCTCCAGGGCCTGTCTTGCCTTTCTTGTTCTTACACATTTTGTGGATGTCCCTTTTGACCGGTGGGAAGTGATACTTCTTTGTAGTGCAGATTTGCATTGCCCGCTTGCTTGCTTAGCCAAAAAGGGCGTATGCGTTTTCTCCTGAATATATTCAGGAGAAAACGCATACGCCCTTTTTGGCCAAGTGCATCATTGTCGAAGTTGTGCCCCTCTTCCTGTGCTTTAAAGGCGATTCCAACGTACCTCTTGAAATCTGTTTCCTGCTATTCTGCCTCGCTTTCAAGTCCGCCTCGTTGCCTTCCCTCAACAGATTTTTGGACGATAGTTGTCCTTTATTACTCGGCCAGTTTGTGAATTGCTGTGCCCCTGAGCTCCATTTTTCAACTCGTTTTTGGTGAGCTGACCGCAAGTCCAAAATTTTGGCTCAGGACCTATACTGGTTCCCGGTGGGTGGCTGAGAATTTGGTTAATTCTTCTTCCTGCCGGGAAATTACAGTGATATGTGCCCGTCCAAATGCCTAACAGCTACTCTCTCATTGGTTCTCCCTGTTCCATTTCATCCTCTGCCAAATTGGCAACCTGTGCGAACCAAGAGGTTAAAGGGGCTGTCTCTCCAAGTTGGGAGGTTGATAGTAAAGCAGACGGAAAGTCAAACCGGAGCACCAGGAGAGGGACTATGCGTTGAGTTTTAGAAACCTTTCGTATTCACAGTGTGTCCGTTCCCTAGGTTTCCTGCACATGTTATAGCTGTAGTAATATTCCCTTCAACCTGGAGAGTTCGGACCCATGGAATGGGTGCCATGCATTATTGCTTTAAAGGGTCTGCATTTGCTCACCCAATCTCACCAATCGTCTCAGTCCCAAGTGTCCCTCCTTATGCCACATCCAGCTGTCGTTGTAGATAGGGTCATTCCAGATTTCATCAGAGACCCTGAAGGAATTGTAAAGAATTTCCCAGTTTTTTTGTTTTGTTTTTGAAATTCCTTTTTATAGTCGGTTTGAGCTGATTCTCGCTGCCATGTTTATGCCAGTCTAGACACACTTGATTCCCTTACAGAGACATATCAATACATAGGTTTTAAGATTCTTACTAGTCAGATATTTTCCTCTGCGGGAAATATGGGGTTTTGAGTCCCTTTCACTGAGGACGGTGTAGGTCTTGTCTATTCCATAGTTGGTTTTTGGAACGGTACCTGTGCTTATATCAAACTCTGGTTTTATGCATCACCCCACCTCTCCTTCCCCCTTAAGCAGGTATAAGAGTGTTTTCTAAATGTGAGACACTGTTCTCTTTCCTAACTCAGTTCAAGTGTAGCCATGTTTACAGGATCTTCATAAGTGATATCTTATGATAAGTTTCTTTTTCTGTGTGACTTATTTCACTTAGAATCATCGTACCTGAATCCACCCATTTTGCTGCTACTGGTCTTATGACATTGATTTCATGGCTGAGGGATATTCCATCGTACGTAAGCACCACAATTTTTTGAACCATGTTTATACTTTCTGGGATACTTAAGGTGTATCCAAGTTGAGGTCCTTGTATGCAGTGCAGCCCTAAATTTTGGGGTGGCTCTGTCTTATTGATTTTCAGTTTTCCCAAGGTATATTCCCTAGACTGGTAGTGCCCTTAGCTCTGTAGCTCTGTTCTTTACTTGCTTTAGGGAACAGAATGCACTCCTCCAGAGAGGCAGTTGGCAATTTACATCCCGCCCATCAGCATAACAAGGCTCCCTGTTCTCCAGGGAATGTCTTGCCTTTCTTGTTCTTACACATTTTGTGGATGTCCCTTTTGACCGGTGGGAAGTGATACTTCTTTGTAGTGCAGAGTTGCATTGCCCGCTTGCTTGCTTGGCCAAAAAGGGCGTATGCGTTTTCTCCTGAATATATTCAGGAGAAAACGCATACGCCCTTTTTGGCCAAGTGCATCATTGTCGAAGTTGTGCCCCTCTTCCTGTGCTTTAAAGGCAATTCCAACGTACCTCTTGAAATCTGTTTCCTGCTATTCTGCCTCGCTTTCAAGTCTGCCTCGTTGCCTTCCCTCAACAGATTTTTGGACGATAGTTGTCCTTTATTCCTCGGCCAGTTTGTGAATTGCTGTGCCCCTGAGCTCCATTTTTCAACTCGTTTTTGGTGAGCTGACCGCAAGTCCAAAATTTTGGTTCAGGACCTATACTGGTTCCCGGTGGGTGGCTGAGAATTTGGTTAATTCTTCTTCCTGCCGGGAAATTACAGTGATATGTGCCCGTCCAAATGCCTAACAGCTACTCTCTCATTGGTTCTCCCTCTTCCCTTTCATCCTCTGCCAAATTGGCAACCTGTGCGAACCAAGAGGTTAAAGGGGCTGTCTCTCCAAGTTGGGAGGTTGATAGTAAAGCAGACGGAAAGTCAAACCGGAGCACCAGGAGAGGGACTATGCGTTGAGTTTTAGAAACCTTTCGTATTCACAGTGTGTCCGTTCTCTAGGTTTCCCGCACATGTTATAGCTGTAGTAATATTCCCTTCAACCTGGAGAGTTCGGACCCATGGAATGGGTGCCATGCATTATTGCTTTAAAGGGTCTGCATTTGCTCACCCAATCTCACCAATCGTCTCAGTCCCAAGTGTCCCTCCTTATGCCACATCCAGCTGTCGTTGTAGATAGGGTCATTCCAGATTTCATCAGAGACCCTGAAGGAATTGTAAAGAATTTCCCAGTTTTTTTGTTTTGTTTTTGAAATTCCTTTTTATAGTGGGTTTGAGCTGATTCTCGCTCCCATGTTTATGCCAGTCTAGACACACTTGATTCCCTTACGGAGACATATCAATACATAGGTTTTAAGATTCTTACTAGTCAGATATTTTCCTGTGCGGGAAATATGGGGTTTTGAGTCCCTTTCACTGAGGACGGTGTAGGTCTTGTCTATTCCATAGTTGGTTTTTGGAACGGTACCTGTGCTTATATCAAACTCTGGTTTTATGCATCACCCCACCTCTCCTTCCCCCTTAAGCAGGTATAAGAGTGTTTTCTAAATGTGAGACACTGTTCTCTTTCCTAACTCAGTTCAAGTGTAGCCATGTTTACAGGATCTTCATAAGTGATATCTTATGATAAGTTTCTTTTTCTGTGTGACTTATTTCACTTAGAATCATCGTACCTGAATCCACCCATTTTGCTGCTACTGGTCTTATGACATTGATTTCATGGCTGAGGGATATTCCATCGTACGTAAGTACCACAATTTTTTGAACCATGTTTATATTTTCTGGGATACTTAAGGTGTAT
The DNA here is from genome assembly GCF_949752795.1 of Hyperoodon ampullatus. Lineage (NCBI taxonomy): Eukaryota > Metazoa > Chordata > Mammalia > Artiodactyla > Ziphiidae > Hyperoodon > Hyperoodon ampullatus. Next base: position 820,976 of record NW_027640595.1, on the reverse strand, counting down.
CCAAGTTGAGGTCCTTGTATGCAGTGCAGCCCTAAATTTTGGGGTGGCTCTGTCTTATTGATTTTCAGTTTTCCCAAGGTATATTCCCTAGACTGGTAGTGCCCTTGGCTCTGTAGCTCTGTTCTTTACTTGTTTTAGGGAACAGAATGCACTCCTCCAGAGAGGCAGTTGGCAATTTACATCCCGCCCATCAGCATAACAAGGCTCCCTGTTCTCCAGGGCCTGTCTTGCCTTTCTTGTTCTTACACATTTTGTGGATGTCCCTTTTGACCGGTGGGAAGTGATACTTCTTTGTAGTGCAGATTTGCATTGCCCGCTTGCTTGCTTGGCCAAAAAGGGCGTATGAGTTTTCTCCTGAATATATTCAGGAGAAAACGCATACGCCCTTTTTGGCCAAGTGCGTCATTGTCGAAGTTGTGCCCCTCTTCCTGTGCTTTAAAGGCGATTCCAACGTACCTCTTGAAATCTGTTTCCTGCTATTCTGCCTCGCTTTCAAGTCCGCCTCGTTGCCTTCCCTCAACAGATTTTTGGACGATAGTTGTCCTTTATTACTCGGCCAGTTTGTGAATTGCTGTGCCCCTGAGCTCCATTTTTCAACTCGTTTTTGGTGAGCTGACCGCAAGTCCAAAATTTTGGTTCAGGACCTATACTGGTTCCCGGTGGGTGGCTGAGAATTTGGTTAATTCTTCTTCCTGCCGGGAAATTACAGTGATATGTGCCCGTCCAAATGCCTAACAGCTACTCTCTCATTGGTTCTCCCTCTTCCCTTTCATCCTCTGCCAAATTGGCAACCTGTGCGAACCAAGAGGTTAAAGGGGCTGTCTCTCCAAGTTGGGAGGTTGATAGTAAAGCAGACGGAAAGTCAAACCGGAGCACCAGGAGAGGGACTATGCGTAGAGTTTTAGAAACCTTTCGTATTCACAGTGTGTCCGTTCTCTAGGTTTCCCGCACATGTTATAGCTGTAGTAATATTCCCTTCAACCTGGAGAGTTCGGACCCATGGAATGGGTGCCATGCATTATTGCTTTAAAGGGTCTGCATTTGCTCACCCAATCTCACCAATCGTCTCAGTCCCAAGTGTCCCTCCTTATGCCACATCCAGCTGTCGTTGTAGATAGGGTCATTCCAGCCTTCATCAGAGACCCTGAAGGAATTGTAAAGAATTTCCCAGTTTTTTTGTTTTGTTTTTGAAATTCCTTTTTATAGTGGGTTTGAGCTGATTCTCGCTGCCATGTTTATGCCAGTCTAGACACACTTGATTCCCTTACGGAGACATATCAATACATAGGTTTTAAGATTCTTACTAGTCAGATATTTTCCTCTGCGGGAAATATGGGGTTTTGAGTCCCTTTCGCTGAGGACGGTGTAGGTCTTGTCTATTCCATAGTTGGTTTTTGGAACGGTACCTGTGCTTATATCAAACTCTGGTTTTATGCATCACCCCACCTCTCCTTCTCCCTTAAGCAGGAATAAGAGTGTTTTCTAAATGTGAGACACTGTTCTCTTTCCTAACTCAGTTCAAGTGTAGCCATGTTTACAGGATCTTCATAAGTGATATCTTATGATAAGTTTCTTTTTCTGTGTGACTTATTTCACTTAGAATCATCGTACCTGAATCCACCCATTTTGCTGCTACTGGTCTTATGACATTGATTTCATGGCTGAGGGATATTCCATCGTACGTAAGTACCACAAGTTTTTGAACCATGTTTATATTTTCTGGGATACTTAAGGTGTATCCAAGTTGAGGTCCTTGTATGCAGTGCAGCCCTAAATTTTGGGGTGGCTCTGTCTTATTGATTTTCAGTTTTCCCAAGGTATATTCCCTAGACTGGTAGTGCCCTTGGCTCTGTAGCTCTGTTCTTTACTTGTTTTAGGGAACAGAATGCACTCCTCCAGAGAGGCAGTTGGCAATTTACATCCCGCCCATCAGCATAACAAGGCTCCCTGTTCTCCAGGGCCTGTCTTGCCTTTCTTGTTCTTACACATTTTGTGGATGTCCCTTTTGACCGGTGGGAAGTGATACTTCTTTGTAGTGCAGGTTTGCATTGCCCGCTTGCTTGCTTGGCCAAAAAGGGCGTATGCGTTTTCTCCTGAATATATTCAGGAGAAAACGCATACGCCCTTTTTGGCCAAGTGCATCATTGTCGAAGTTGTGCCCCTCTTCCTGTGCTTTAAAGGCGATTCCAACGTACCTCTTGAAATCTGTTTCCTGCTATTCTGCCTCGCTTTCAAGTCCGCCTCGTTGCCTTCCCTCAACAGATTTTTGGACGATAGTTGTCCTTTATTACTCGGCCAGTTTGTGAATGGCTGTGCCCCTGAGCTCCATTTTTCAACTCGTTTTTGGTGAGCTGACCGCAAGTCCAAAATTTTGGTTCAGGACCTATACTGGTTCCCGGTGGGTGGCTGAGAATTTGGTTAATTCTTCTTCCTGCCGGGAAATTACAGTGATATGTGCCCGTCCAAATGCCTAACAGCTACTCTCTCATTGGTTCTCCCTCTTCCCTTTCATCCTCTGCCAAATTGGCAACCTGTGCGAACCAAGAGGTTAAAGGGGCTGTCTCTCCAAGTTGGGAGGTTGATAGTAAAGCAGACGGAAAGTCAAACTGGAGCACCAGGAGAGGGACTATGCGTTGAGTTTTAGAAACCTTTCGTATTCACAGTGTGTCCGTTCTCTAGGTTTCCCGCACATGTTATAGCTGTAGTAATATTCCCTTCAACCTGGAGAGTTCGGACCCATGGAATGGGTGCCATGCATTATTGCTTTAAAGGGTCTGCATTTGCTCACCCAATCTCACCAATCGTCTCAGTCCCAAGTGTCCCTCCTTATGCCACATCCAGCTGTCGTTGTAGATAGGGTCATTCCAGCCTTCATCAGAGACCCTGAAGGAATTGTAAAGAATTTCCCAGTTTTTTTGTTTTGTTTTTGAAATTCCTTTTTATAGTGGGTTTGAGCTGATTCTCGCTGCCATGTTTATGCCAGTCTAGACACACTTGATTTCCTTACGGAGACATATCAATACATAGGTTTTAAGATTCTTACTAGTCAGATATTTTCCTCTGCGGGAAATATGGGGTTTTGAGTCCCTTTCGCTGAGGACGGTGTAGGTCTTGTCTATTCCATAGTTGGTTTTTGGAACGGTACCTGTGCTTATATCAAACTCTGGTTTTATGCATCACCCCACCTCTCCTTCCCCCTTAAGCAGGTATAAGAGTGTTTTCTAAATGTGAGACACTGTTCTCTTTCCTAACTCAGTTCAAGTGTAGCCATGTTTACAGGATCTTCATAAGTGATATCTTATGATAAGTTTCTTTTTCTGTGTGACTTATTTCACTTAGAATCCTCGTACCTGAATCCACCCATTTTGCTGCTACTGGTCTTATGACATTGATTTCATGGCTGAGGGATATTCCATCGTACGTAAGTACCACAAGTTTTTGAACCATGTTTATATTTTCTGGGATACTTAAGGTGTATCCAAGTTGAGGTCCTTGTATGCAGTGCAGCCCTAAATTTTGGGGTGGCTCTGTCTTATTGATTTTCAGTTTTCCCAAGGTATATTCCCTAGACTGGTAGTGCCCTTGGCTCTGTAGCTCTGTTCTTTACTTGTTTTAGGGAACAGAATGCACTCCTCCAGAGAGGCAGTTGGCAATTTACATCCCGCCCATCAGCATAACAAGGCTCCCTGTTCTCCAGGGCCTGTCTTGCCTTTCTTGTTCTTACACATTTTGTGGATGTCCCTTTTGACCGGTGGGAAGTGATACTTCTTTGTAGTGCAGATTTGCATTGCCCGCTTGCTTGCTTGGCCAAAAAGGGCGTATGCGTTTTCTCCTGAATATATTCAGGACAAAACGCATACGCCCTTTTTGGCCAAGTGCATCATTGTCGAAGTTGTGCCCCTCTTCCTGTGCTTTAAAGGCGATTCCAACGTACCTCTTGAAATCTGTTTCCTGCTATTCTGCCTCGCTTTCAAGTCCGCCTCGTTGCCTTCCCTCAACAGATTTTTGGACGATAGTTGTCCTTTATTACTCGGCCAGTTTGTGAATTGCTGTGCCCCTGAGCTCCATTTTTCAACTCGTTTTTGGTGAGCTGACCGCAAGTCCAAAATTTTGGTTCAGGACCTATACTGGTTCCCGGTGGGTGGCTGAGAATTTGGCTAATTCTTCTTCCTGCCGGGAAATTACAGTGATATGTGCCCGTCCAAATGCCTAACAGCTACTCTCTCATTGGTTCTCCCTCTTCCCTTTCATCCTCTGCCAAATTGGCAACCTGTGCGAACCAAGAGGTTAAAGGGGCTGTCTCGCCAAGTTGGGAGGTTGATAGTAAAGCAGACGGAAAGTCAAACTGGAGCACCAGGAGAGGGACTATTCGTTGAGTTTTAGAAACCTTTCGTATTCACAGTGTGTCCGTTCTCTAGGTTTCCCGCACATGTTATAGCTGTAGTAATATTCCCTTCAACCTGGAGAGTTCGGACCCATGGATGGGTGCCATGCATTATTGCTTTAAAGGGTGTGCATTTGCTCACCCAATCTCACCAATCGTCTCAGTCCCAAGTGTCCCTCCTTATGCCACATCCAGCTGTCGTTGTAGATAGGGTCATTCCAGCTTTCATCAGAGACCCTGAAGGAATTGCAAAGAATTTCCCAGTTTTTTTGTTTTGTTTTTGAAATTACTTTTTATAGTGGGTTTGAGCTGATTCTCGCTGCCATGTTTATGCCAGTCTAGACACACTTGATTCCCTTACGGAGACATATCAATACATAGGTTTTAAGATTCTTACTAGTCAGATATTTTCCTCTGCGGGAAATATGGGGTTTTGAGTCCCTTTCGCTGAAGACTGTGTAGGTCTTGTCTATTCCATAGTTGGTTTTTGGAACGGTACCTGTGCTTATATCAAACTCTGGTTTTATGCATCACCCCACCTCTCCTTCCCCCTTAAGCAGGTATAAGAGTGTTTTCTAAATGTGAGACACTGTTCTCTTTCCTAACTCAGTTCAAGTGTAGCCATGTTTACAGGATCTTCATAAGTGATATCTTATGATAAGTTTCTTTTTCTGTGTGACTTATTTCACTTAGAATCATCGTACCTGAATCCACCCATTTTGCTGCTACTGGTCTTATGACATTGATTTCATGGCTGAGGGATATTCCATCGTACGTAAGTACCACAATTTTTTGAACCATGTTTATATTTTCTGGGATACTTAAGGTGTATCCAAGTTGAGGCCCTTGTATGCAGTGCAGCCCTAAATTTTGGGGTGGCTCTGTCTTATTGATTTTCAGTTTTCCCAAGGTATATTCCCTAGACTGGTAGTGCCCTTGGCTCTGTAGCTCTGTTCTTTACTTGCTTTAGGGAACAGAATGCACTCCTCCAGAGAGGCAGTTGGCAATTTACATCCCGCCCATCAGCATAACAAGGCTCCCTGTTCTCCAGGGCCTGTCTTGCCTTTCTTGTTCTTACACATTTTGTGGATGTCCCTTTTGACCGGTGGGAAGTGATACTTCTTTATAGTGCAGATTTGCATTGCCCGCTTGCTTGCTTGCCCAAAAAGGGCGTATGCGTTTTCTCCTCAATATATTCAGGAGAAAACGCATACGCCCTTTTTGGCCAAGTGCATCATTGTCGAAGTTGTGCCCCTCTTCCTGTGCTTTAAAGGCGATTCCAACGTACCTCTTGAAATCTGTTTCCTGCTATTCTGCCTCGCTTTCAAGTCCGCCTCGTTGCCTTCCCTCAACAGATTTTTGGACGATAGTTGTCCTTTATTACTCGGCCAGTTTGTGAATTGCTGTGCCCCTGAGCTCCATTTTTCAACTCGTTTTTGGTGAGCTGACCGCAAGTCCAAAATTTTGGTTCAGGACCTATACTGGTTCCCGGTGGGTGGCTGAGAATTTGGTTAATTCTTCTTCCTGCCTGGAAATTACAGTGATATGTGCCCGTCCAAATGCCTAACAGCTACTCTCTCATTGGTTCTCCCTCTTCCCTTTCATCCTCTGCCAAATTGGCAACCTGTGCGAACCAAGAGGTTAAAGGGGCTGTCTCTCCAAGTTGGGAGGTTGATAGTAAAGCAGACGGAAAGTCAAACTGGAGCACCAGGAGTGGGACTATTCGTTGAGTTTTAGAAACCTTTCGTATTCACAGTGTGTCCGTTCTCTAGGTTTCCCGCACATGTTATAGCTGTAGTAATATTCCCTTCAACCTGGAGAGTTGGGACCCATGGAATGGGTGCCATGCATTATTGCTTTAAAGGGTCTGCATTTGCTCACCCAATCTCACCAATCGTCTCAGTCCCAAGTGTCCCTCCTTATGCCACATTCTGCTGTCGTTGTAGATAGGGTCATTCCAGCTTTCATCAGAGACCCTGAAGGAATTGTAAAGAATTTCCCAGTTTTTTTGTTTTGTTTTTGAAATTCCTTTTTATAGTGGGTTTGAGCTGATTCTCGCTGCCATGTTTATGCCAGTCTAGACACACTTGATTCCCTTACGGAGACATATCAATACATAGGTTTTAAGATTCTTACTAGTCAGATATTTTCCTCTGCGGGAAATATGGGGTTTTGAGTCCCTTTCGCTGAGGACGGTGTAGGTCTTGTCTATTCCATAGTTGGTTTTTGGAACGGTACCTGTGCTTATATCAAACTCTGGTTTTATGCATCACCCCACCTCTCCTTCCCCCTTAAGCAGGTATAAGAGTGTTTTCTAAATGTGAGACACTGTTCTCTTTCCTAACTCAGTTCAAGTGTAGCCATGTTTACAGGATCTTCATAAGTGATATCTTATGATAAGTTTCTTTTTCTGTGTGACTTATTTCACTTAGAATCATCGTACCTGAATCCACCCATTTTGCTGCTACTGGTCTTATGACATTGATTTCATGGCTGAGGGATATTCCATCGTACGTAAGTACCACAAGTTTTTGAACCATGTTTATATTTTCTGGGATACTTAAGGTGTATCCAAGTTGAGATCCTTGTATGCAGTGCAGCCCTAAATTTTGGGGTGGCTCTGTCTTATTGATTTTCAGTTTTCCCAAGGTATATTCCCTAGACTGGTAGTGCCCTTGGCTCTGTAGCTCTGTTCTTTACTTGTTGTAGGGAACAGAATGCACTCCTCCAGAGAGGCAGTTGGCAATTTACATCCCGCCCATCAGCATAACAAGGCTCCCTGTTCTCCAGGGCCTGTCTTGCCTTTCTTGTTCTTACACATTTTGTGGATGTCCCCTTTGACCGGTGGGAAGTGATACTTCTTTGTAGTGCAGATTTGCATTGCCCGCTTGCTTGCTTGGCCAAAAAGGGCGTATGCGTTTTCTCCTCAATATATTCAGGAGAAAACGCATACGCCCTTTTTGGCCAAGTGCATCATTGTCGAAGTTGTGCCCCTCTTCCTGTGCTTTAAAGGCGATTCCAACGTACCTCTTGAAATCTGTTTCCTGCTATTCTGCCTCGCTTTCAAGTCCGCCTCGTTGCCTTCCCTCAACAGATTTTTGGACGATAGTTGTCCTTTATTACTCGGCCAGTTTGTGAATTGCTGTGCCCCTGATCTCCATTTTTCAACTCGTTTTTGGTGAGCTGACCGCAAGTCCAAAATTTTGGTTCAGGACCTATACTGGTTCCCGGTGGGTGGCTGAGAATTTGGTTAATTCTTCTTCCTGCCGGGAAATTACAGTGATATGTACCCGTCCAAATGCCTAACAGCTACTCTCTCATTGGTTCTCCCTCTTCCCTTTCATCCTCTGCCAAATTGGCAACCTGTGCGAACCAAGAGGTTAAAGGGGCTGTCTCTCCAAGTTGGGAGGTTGATAGTAAAGCAGACGGAAAGTCAAACCGGAGCACCAGGAGTGGGACTATTCGTTGAGTTTTAGAAACCTTTCGTATTCACAGTGTGTCCGTTCTCTAGGTTTCCCGCACATGTTATAGCTGTAGTAATATTCCCTTCAACCTGGAGAGTTGGGACCCATGGAATGGGTGCCATGCATTATTGCTTTAAAGGGTCTGCATTTGCTCACCCAATCTCACCAATCATCTCAGTCCCAAGTGTCCCTCCTTATGCCACATTCTGCTGTCGTTGTAGATAGGGTCATTCCAGCTTTCATCAGAGACCCTGAAGGAATTGTAAAGAATTTCCCAGTTTTTTTGTTTTGTTTTTGAAATTCCTTTTTATAGTGTGTTTCAGCTGATTCTCGCTGCCATGTTTATGCCAGTCTAGACACACTTGATTCCCTTACAGAGACATATCAATACATAGGTTTTAAGATTCTTACTACTCAGATATATTCCTCTGCGGGAAATATGGTGTTTTGAGTCCCTTTCACTGAGGAAGGTGTAGGCCTTGTCTATTCCATAGTTGGTTTTTGGAACGGTACCTGTGCTTATATCAAACTCTGGTTGTATGCATCACCCCACCTCTCTTTTCCCTTAAGCAGGCATAAGAGTGTTTTCTAAATGTGAGACACTGTTCTCTTTCCTAACTCAGTTCAAGTGTAGCCATGTTTACAGGATCTTCATAAGTGATATCTTATGATAAGTTTCTTTTTCTGTGTGACTTATTTCACTTAGAATCATCGTACCTGAATCCACCCATTTTGCTGCTACTGGTCTTATGACATTGATTTCATGGCTGAGGGATATTCCATCGTACGTAAGTACCACAAGTTTTTGAACCATGTTTATATTTTCTGGGATACTTAAGGTGTATCCAAGTTGAGATCCTTGTATGCAGTGCAGCCCTAAATTTTGGGGTGGCTCTGTCTTATTGATTTTCAGTTTTCCCAAGGTATATTCCCTAGACTGGTAGTGCCCTTGGCTCTGTAGCTCTGTTCTTTACTTGTTGTAGGGAACAGAATGCACTCCTCCAGAGAGGCAGTTGGCAATTTACATCCCGCCCATCAGCATAACAAGGCTCCCTGTTCTCCAGGGCCTGTCTTGCCTTTCTTGTTCTTACACATTTTTTGGATGTCCCCTTTGACAGGTGGGAAGTGATACTTCTTTGTAGTGCAGATTTGCATTGCCCGCTTGCTTGCTTGGCCAAAAAGGGCGTATGCGTTTTCTCCTCAATATATTCAGGAGAAAACGCATACGCCCTTTTTGGCCAAGTGCATCATTGTCGAAGTTGTGCCCCTCTTCCTGTGCTTTAAAGGCGATTCCAACGTACCTCTTGAAATCTGTTTCCTGCTATTCTGCCTCGCTTTCAAGTCCGCCTCGTTGCCTTCCCTCAACAGATTTTTGGACGATAGTTGTCCTTTATTACTCGGCCAGTTTGTGAATTGCTGTGCCCCTGAGCTCCATTTTTCAACTCGTTTTTGGTGAGCTGACCGCAAGTCCAAAATTTTGGTTCAGGACCTATACTGGTTCCCGGTGGGTGGCTGAGAATTTGGTTAATTCTTCTTCCTGCCGGGAAATTACAGTGATATGTACCCGTCCAAATGCCTAACAGCTACTCTCTCATTGGTTCTCCCTCTTCCCTTTCATCCTCTGCCAAATTGGCAACCTGTGCGAACCAAGAGGTTAAAGGGGCTGTCTCTCCAAGTTGGGAGGTTGATAGTAAAGCAGACGGAAAGTCAAACCGGAGCACCAGGAGTGGGACTATTCGTTGAGTTTTAGAAACCTTTCGTATTCACAGTGTGTCCGTTCTCTAGGTTTCCCGCACATGTTATAGCTGTAGTAATATTCCCTTCAACCTGGAGAGTTGGGACCCATGGAATGGGTGCCATGCATTATTGCTTTAAAGGGTCTGCATTTGCTCACCCAATCTCACCAATCGTCTCAGTCCCAAGTGTCCCTCCTTATGCCACATTCTGCTGTCGTTGTAGATAGGGTCATTCCAGCCTTCATCAGAGACCCTGAAGGAATTGTAAAGAATTTCCCAGTTTTTTTGATTTGTTTTTGAAATTCCTTTTTATAGTGGGTTTGAGCTGATTCTCGCTGCCATGTTTATGCCAGTCTAGACACACTTGATTCCCTTACGGAGACATATCAATACATAGGTTTTAAGATTCTTACTAGTCAGATATTTTCCTCTGCGGGAAATATGGGGTTTTGAGTCCCTTTCGCTGAGGACGGTGTAGGTCTTGTCTATTCCATAGTTGGTTTTTGGAACGGTACCTGTGCTTATATCAAACTCTGGTTTTATGCATCACCCCACCTCTCCTTCCCCCTTAAGCAGGTATAAGAGTGTTTTCTAAATGTGAGACACTGTTCTCTTTCCTAACTCAGTTCAAGTGTAGCCATGTTTACAGGATCTTCATAAGTGATATCTTATGATAAGTTTCTTTTTCTGTGTGACTTATTTCACTTAGAATCATCGTACCTGAATCCACCCATTTTGCTGCTACTGGTCTTATGACATTGATTTCATGGCTGAGGGATATTCCATCGTACGTAAGTACCACAAGTTTTTGAACCATGTTTATATTTTCTGGGATACTTAAGGTGTATCCAAGTTGAGATCCTTGTATGCAGTGCAGCCCTAAATTTTGGGGTGGCTCTGTCTTATTGATTTTCAGTTTTCCCAAGGTATATTCCCTAGACTGGTAGTGCCCTTGGCTCTGTAGCTCTGTTCTTTACTTGTTGTAGGGAACAGAATGCACTCCTCCAGAGAGGCAGTTGGCAATTTACATCCCGCCCATCAGCATAACAAGGCTCCCTGTTCTCCAGGGCCTGTCTTGCCTTTCTTGTTCTTACACATTTTGTGGATGTCCCCTTTGACCGGTGGGAAGTGATACTTCTTTGTAGTGCAGATTTGCATTGCCCGCTTGCTTGCTTGGCCAAAAAGGGCGTATGCGTTTTCTCCTCAATATATTCAGGAGAAAACGCATACGCCCTTTTTGGCCAAGTGCATCATTGTCGAAGTTGTGCCCCTCTTCCTGTGCTTTAAAGGCGATTCCAACGTACCTCTTGAAATCTGTTTCCTGCTATTCTGCCTCGCTTTCAAGTCCGCCTCGTTGCCTTCCCTCAACAGATTTTTGGACGATAGTTGTCCTTTATTACTCGGCCAGTTTGTGAATTGCTGTGCCCCTGAGCTCCATTTTTCAACTCGTTTTTGGTGAGCTGACCGCAAGTCCAAAATTTTGGTTCAGGACCTATACTGGTTCCCGGTGGGTGGCTGAGAATTTGGTTAATTCTTCTTCCTGCCGGGAAATTACAGTGATATGTACCCGTCCAAATGCCTAACAGCTACTCTCTCATTGGTTCTCCCTCTTCCCTTTCATCCTCTGCCAAATTGGCAACCTGTGCGAACCAAGAGGTTAAAGGGGCTGTCTCTCCAAGTTGGGAGGTTGATAGTAAAGCAGACGGAAAGTCAAACCGGAGCACCAGGAGTGGGACTATTCGTTGAGTTTTAGAAACCTTTCGTATTCACAGTGTGTCCGTTCTCTAGGTTTCCCGCACATGTTATAGCTGTAGTAATATTCCCTTCAACCTGGAGAGTTGGGACCCATGGAATGGGTGCCATGCATTATTGCTTTAAAGGGTCTGCATTTGCTCACCCAATCTCACCAATCGTCTCAGTCCCAAGTGTCCCTCCTTATGCCACATTCTGCTGTCGTTGTAGATAGGGTCATTCCAGCCTTCATCAGAGACCCTGAAGGAATTGTAAAGAATTTCCCAGTTTTTTTGATTTGTTTTTGAAATTCCTTTTTATAGTGGGTTTGAGCTGATTCTCGCTGCCATATTTATGCCAGTCTAGACACACTTGATTCCCTTACGGAGACATATCAATACATAGGTTTTAAGATTCTTACTAGTCAGATATTTTCCTCTGTGGGAAATATGGGGTTTTGAGTCCCTTTCGCTGAGGACGGTGTAGGTCTTGTCTATTCCATAGTTGGTTTTTGGAACGGTACCTGTGCTTATATCAAACTCTGGTTTTATGCATCACCCCACCTCTCCTTCCCCCTTAAGCAGGTATAAGAGTGTTTTCTAAATGTGAGACACTGTTCTCTTTCCTAACTCAGTTCAAGTGTAGCCATGTTTACAGGATCTTCATAAGTGATATCTTATGATAAGTTTCTTTTTCTGTGTGACTTATTTCACTTAGAATCATCGTACCTGAATCCACCCATTTTGCTGCTACTGGTCTTATGACATTGATTTCATGGCTGAGGGATATTCCATCGTACGTAAGTACCACAAGTTTTTGAACCATGTTTATATTTTCTGGGATACTTAAGGTGTATCCAAGTTGAGATCCTTGTATGCAGTGCAGCCCTAAATTTTGGGGTGGCTCTGTCTTATTGATTTTCAGTTTTCCCAAGGTATATTCCCTAGACTGGTAGTGCCCTTGGCTCTGTAGCTCTGTTCTTTACTTGTTGTAGGGAACAGAATGCACTCCTCCAGAGAGGCAGTTGGCAATTTACATCCCGCCCATCAGCATAACAAGGCTCCCTGTTCTCCAGGGCCTGTCTTGCCTTTCTTGTTCTTACACATTTTGTGGATGTCCCCTTTGACCGGTGGGAAGTGATACTTCTTTGTAGTGCAGATTTGCATTGCCCGCTTGCTTGCTTGGCCAAAAAGGGCGTATGCGTTTTCTCCTCAATATATTCAGGAGAAAACGCATACGCCCTTTTTGGCCAAGTGCATCATTGTCGAAGTTGTGCCCCTCTTCCTGTGCTTTAAAGGCGATTCCAACGTACCTCTTGAAATCTGTTTCCTGCTATTCTGCCTCGCTTTCAAGTCCGCCTCGTTGCCTTCCCTCAACAGATTTTTGGACGATAGTTGTCCTTTATTACTCGGCCAGTTTGTGAATTGCTGTGCCCCTGAGCTCCATTTTTCAACTCGTTTTTGGTGAGCTGACCGCAAGTCCAAAATTTTGGTTCAGGACCTATACTGGTTCCCGGTGGGTGGCTGAGAATTTGGTTAATTCTTCTTCCTGCCGGGAAATTACAGTGATATGTACCCGTCCAAATGCCTAACAGCTACTCTCTCATTGGTTCTCCCTCTTCCCCTTCATCCTCTGCCAAATTGGCAACCTGTGCGAACCAAGAGGTTAAAGGGGCTGTCTCTCCAAGTTGGGAGGTTGATAGTAAAGCAGACGGAAAGTCAAACCGGAGCACCAGGAGTGGGACTATTCGTTGAGTTTTAGAAACCTTTCGTATTCACAGTGTGTCCGTTCTCTAGGTTTCCCGCACATGTTATAGCTGTAGTAATATTCCCTTCAACCTGGAGAGTTGGGACCCATGGAATGGGTGCCATGCATTATTGCTTTAAAGGGTCTGCATTTGCTCACCCAATCTCACCAATCGTCTCAGTCCCAAGTGTCCCTCCTTATGCCACATTCTGCTGTCGTTGTAGATAGGGTCATTCCAGCCTTCATCAGAGACCCTGAAGGAATTGTAAAGAATTTCCCAGTTTTTTTTATTTGTTTTTGAAATTCCTTTTTATAGTGGGTTTGAGCTGATTCTCGCTGCCATGTTTATGCCAGTCTAGACACACTTGATTCCCTTACGGAGACATATCAATACATAGGTTTTAAGATTCTTACTAGTCAGATATTTTCCTCTGCGGGAAATATGGGGTTTTGAGTCCCTTTCGCTGAGGACGGTGTAGGTCTTGTCTATTCCATAGTTGGTTTTTGGAACGGTACCTGTGCTTATATCAAACTCTGGTTTTATGCATCACCCCACCTCTCCTTCCCCCTTAAGCAGGTATAAGAGTGTTTTCTAAATGTGAGACACTGTTCTCTTTCCTAACTCAGTTCAAGTGTAGCCATGTTTACAGGATCTTCATAAGTGATATCTTATGATAAGTTTCTTTTTCTGTGTGACTTATTTCACTTAGAATCATCGTACCTGAATCCACCCATTTTGCTGCTACTGGTCTTATGACATTGATTTCATGGCTGAGGGATATTCCATCGTACGTAAGTACCACAAGTTTTTGAACCATGTTTATATTTTCTGGGATACTTAAGGTGTATCCAAGTTGAGATCCTTGTATGCAGTGCAGCCCTAAATTTTGGGGTGGCTCTGTCTTATTGATTTTCAGTTTTCCCAAGGTATATTCCCTAGACTGGTAGTGCCCTTGGCTCTGTAGCTCTGTTCTTTACTTGTTGTAGGGAACAGAATGCACTCCTCCAGAGAGGCAGTTGGCAATTTACATCCCGCCCATCAGCATAACAAGGCTCCCTGTTCTCCAGGGCCTGTCTTGCCTTTCTTGTTCTTACACATTTTGTGGATGTCCCCTTTGACCGGTGGGAAGTGATACTTCTTTGTAGTGCAGATTTGCATTGCCCGCTTGCTTGCTTGGCCAAAAAGGGCGTATGCGTTTTCTCCTCAATATATTCAGGAGAAAACGCATACGCCCTTTTTGGCCAAGTGCATCATTGTCGAAGTTGTGCCCCTCTTCCTGTGCTTTAAAGGCGATTCCAACGTACCTCTTGAAATCTGTTTCCTGCTATTCTGCCTCGCTTTCAAGTCCGCCTCGTTGCCTTCCCTCAACAGATTTTTGGACGATAGTTGTCCTTTATTACTCGGCCAGTTTGTGAATTGCTGTGCCCCTGAGCTCCATTTTTCAACTCGTTTTTGGTGAGCTGACCGCAAGTCCAAAATTTTGGTTCAGGACCTATACTGGTTCCCGGTGGGTGGCTGAGAATTTGGTTAATTCTTCTTCCTGCCGGGAAATTACAGTGATATGTACCCGTCCAAATGCCTAACAGCTACTCTCTCATTGGTTCTCCCTCTTCCCTTTCATCCTCTGCCAAATTGGCAACCTGTGCGAACCAAGAGGTTAAAGGGGCTGTCTCTCCAAGTTGGGAGGTTGATAGTAAAGCAGACGGAAAGTCAAACCGGAGCACCAGGAGTGGGACTATTCGTTGAGTTTTAGAAACCTTTCGTATTCACAGTGTGTCCGTTCTCTAGGTTTCCCGCACATGTTATAACTGTAGTAATATTCCCTTCAACCTGGAGAGTTGGGACCCATGGAATGGGTGCCATGCATTATTGCTTTAAAGGGTCTGCATTTGCTCACCCAATCTCACCAATCGTCTCAGTCCCAAGTGTCCCTCCTTATGCCACATTCTGCTGTCGTTGTAGATAGGGTCATTCCAGCCTTCATCAGAGACCCTGAAGGAATTGTAAAGAATTTCCCAGTTTTTTTGATTTGTTTTTGAAATTCCTTTTTATAGTGGGTTTGAGCTGATTCTCGCTGCCATGTTTATGCCAGTCTAGACACACTTGATTCCCTTACGGAGACATATCAATACATAGGTTTTAAGATTCTTACTAGTCAGATATTTTCCTCTGCGGGAAATATGGGGTTTTGAGTCCCTTTCGCTGAGGACGGTGTAGGTCTTGTCTATTCCATAGTTGGTTTTTGGAACGGTACCTGTGCTTATATCAAACTCTGGTTTCATGCATCACCCCACCTCTCCTTCCCCCTTAAGCAGGTATAAGAGTGTTTTCTAAATGTGAGACACTGTTCTCTTTCCTAACTCAGTTCAAGTGTAGCCATGTTTACAGGATCTTCATAAGTGATATCTTATGATAAGTTTCTTTTTCTGTGTGACTTATTTCACTTAGAATCATCGTACCTGAATCCACCCATTTTGCTGCTACTGGTCTTATGACATTGATTTCATGGCTGAGGGATATTCCATCGTACGTAAGTACCACAAGTTTTTGAACCATGTTTATATTTTCTGGGATACTTAAGGTGTATCCAAGTTGAGATCCTTGTATGCAGTGCAGCCCTAAATTTTGGGGTGGCTCTGTCTTATTGATTTTCAGTTTTCCCAAGGTATATTCCCTAGACTGGTAGTGCCCTTGGCTCTGTAGCTCTGTTCTTTACTTGTTGTAGGGAACAGAATGCACTCCTCCAGAGAGGCAGTTGGCAATTTACATCCCGCCCATCAGCATAACAAGGCTCCCTGTTCTCCAGGGCCTGTCTTGCCTTTCTTGTTCTTACACATTTTGTGGATGTCCCCTTTGACCGGTGGGAAGTGATACTTCTTTGTAGTGCAGATTTGCATTGCCCGCTTGCTTGCTTGGCCAAAAAGGGCGTATGCGTTTTCTCCTCAATATATTCAGGAGAAAACGCATACGCCCTTTTTGGCCAAGTGCATCATTGTCGAAGTTGTGCCCCTCTTCCTGTGCTTTAAAGGCGATTCCAACGTACCTCTTGAAATCTGTTTCCTGCTATTCTGCCTCGCTTTCAAGTCCGCCTCGTTGCCTTCCCTCAACAGATTTTTGGACGATAGTTGTCCTTTATTACTCGGCCAGTTTGTGAATTGCTGTGCCCCTGAGCTCCATTTTTCAACT
This sequence comes from Hyperoodon ampullatus, assembly GCF_949752795.1. NCBI lineage: Eukaryota > Metazoa > Chordata > Mammalia > Artiodactyla > Ziphiidae > Hyperoodon > Hyperoodon ampullatus. The sequence goes on along the minus strand of NW_027640595.1, from coordinate 804,728 downwards.
CGTTTTTGGTGAGCTGACCGCAAGTCCAAAATTTTGGTTCAGGACCTATACTGGTTCCCGGTGGGTGGCTGAGAATTTGGTTAATTCTTCTTCCTGCCTGGAAATTACAGTGATATGTGCCCGTCCAAATGCCTAACAGCTACTCTCTCATTGGTTCTCCCTCTTCCCTTTCATCCTCTGCCAAATTGGCAACCTGTGCGAACCAAGAGGTTAAAGGGGCTGTCTCTCCAAGTTGGGAGGTTGATAGTAAAGCAGACGGAAAGTCAAACTGGAGCACCAGGAGTGGGACTATTCGTTGAGTTTTAGAAACCTTTCGTATTCACAGTGTGTCCGTTCTCTAGGTTTCCCGCACATGTTATAGCTGTAGTAATATTCCCTTCAACCTGGAGAGTTGGGACCCATGGAATGGGTGCCATGCATTATTGCTTTAAAGGGTCTGCATTTGCTCACCCAATCTCACCAATCATCTCAGTCCCAAGTGTCCCTCCTTATGCCACATTCTGCTGTCGTTGTAGATAGGGTCATTCCAGCTTTCATCAGAGACCCTGAAGGAATTGTAAAGAATTTCCCAGTTTTTTTGTTTTGTTTTTGAAATTCCTTTTTATAGTGTGTTTCAGCTGATTCTCACTGTCATGTTTATGCCAGTCTAGACACACTTGATTCCCTTACGGAGACATATCAATACATAGGTTTTAAGATTCTTACTAGTCAGATATTTTCCTCTGCGGGAAATATGGGGTTTTGAGTCCCTTTCACTGAGGACGGTGTAGGCCTTGTCTATTCCATAGTTGGTTTTTGGAACGGTACCTGTGCTTATATCAAACTCTGGTTGTATGCATCACCCCACCTCTCTTTTCCCTTAAGCAGGCATAAGAGTGTTTTCTAAATGTGAGACACTGTTCTCTTTCCTAACTCAGTTCAAGTGTAGCCATGTTTACAGGATCTTCATAAGTGATATCTTATGATAAGTTTCTTTTTCTGTGTGACTTATTTCACTTAGAATCCTCGTACCTGAATCCACCCATTTTGCTGCTACTGGTCTTATGACATTGATTTCATGGCTGAGGGATATTCCATCGTACGTAAGTACCACAAGTTTTTGAACCATGTTTATATTTTCTGGGATACTTAAGGTGTATCCAAGTTGAGGTCCTTGTATGCAGTGCAGCCCTAAATTTTGGGGTGGCTCTGTCTTATTGATTTTCAGTTTTCCCAAGGCATATTCCCTAGACTGGTAGTGCCCTTGGCTCTGTAGCTCTGTTCTTTACTTGTTTTAGGGAACAGAATGCACTCCTCCAGAGAGGCAGTTGGCAATTTACATCCCGCCCATCAGCATAACAAGGCTCCCTGTTCTCCAGGGCCTGTCTTGCCTTTCTTGTTCTTACACATTTTGTGGATGTCCCTTTTGACCGGTGGGAAGTGATACTTCTTTGTAGTGCAGATTTGCATTGCCCGCTTGCTTGCTTGGCCAAAAAGGGCGTATGCGTTTTCTCCTGAATATATTCAGGACAAAACGCATACGCCCTTTTTGGCCAAGTGCATCATTGTCGAAGTTGTGACCCTCTTCCTGTGCTTTAAAGGCGATTCCAACGTACCTCTTGAAATCTGTTTCCTGCTATTCTGCCTCGCTTTCAAGTCCGCCTCGTTGCCTTCCCTCAACAGATTTTTGGACGATAGTTGTCCTTTATTACTCGGCCAGTTTGTGAATTGCTGTGCCCCTGAGCTCCATTTTTCAACTCGTTTTTGGTGAGCTGACCGCAAGTCCAAAATTTTGGTTCAGGACCTATACTGGTTCCCGGTGGGTGGCTGAGAATTTGGCTAATTCTTCTTCCTGCCGGGAAATTACAGTGATATGTGCCCGTCCAAATGCCTAACAGCTACTCTCTCATTGGTTCTCCCTCTTCCCTTTCATCCTCTGCCAAATTGGCAACCTGTGCGAACCAAGAGGTTAAAGGGGCTGTCTCGCCAAGTTGGGAGGTTGATAGTAAAGCAGACGGAAAGTCAAACTGGAGCACCAGGAGAGGGACTATTCGTTGAGTTTTAGAAACCTTTCGTATTCACAGTGTGTCCGTTCTCTAGGTTTCCCGCACATGTTATAGCTGTAGTAATATTCCCTTCAACCTGGAGAGTTCGGACCCATGGATGGGTGCCATGCATTATTGCTTTAAAGGGTGTGCATTTGCTCACCCAATCTCACCAATCGTCTCAGTCCCAAGTGTCCCTCCTTATGCCACATCCAGCTGTCGTTGTAGATAGGGTCATTCCAGCTTTCATCAGAGACCCTGAAGGAATTGCAAAGAATTTCCCAGTTTTTTTGTTTTGTTTTTGAAATTACTTTTTATAGTGGGTTTGAGCTGATTCTCGCTGCCATGTTTATGCCAGTCTAGACACACTTGATTCCCTTACGGAGACATATCAATACATAGGTTTTAAGATTCTTACTAGTCAGATATTTTCCTCTGCGGGAAATATGGGGTTTTGAGTCCCTTTCGCTGAAGACTGTGTAGGTCTTGTCTATTCCATAGTTGGTTTTTGGAACGGTACCTGTGCTTATATCAAACTCTGGTTTTATGCATCACCCCACCTCTCCTTCCCCCTTAAGCAGGTATAAGAGTGTTTTCTAAATGTGAGACACTGTTCTCTTTCCTAACTCAGTTCAAGTGTAGCCATGTTTACAGGATCTTCATAAGTGATATCTTATGATAAGTTTCTTTTTCTGTGTGACTTATTTCACTTAGAATCATCGTACCTGAATCCACCCATTTTGCTGCTACTGGTCTTATGACATTGATTTCATGGCTGAGGGATATTCCATCGTACGTAAGTACCACAAGTTTTTGAACCATGTTTATATTTTCTGGGATACTTAAGGTGTATCCAAGTTGAGGCCCTTGTATGCAGTGCAGCCCTAAATTTTGGGGTGGCTCTGTCTTATTGATTTTCAGTTTTCCCAAGGTATATTCCCTAGACTGGTAGTGCCCTTGGCTCTGTAGCTCTGTTCTTTACTTGCTTTAGGGAACAGAATGCACTCCTCCAGAGAGGCAGTTGGCAATTTACATCCCGCCCATCAGCATAACAAGGCTCCCTGTTCTCCAGGGCCTGTCTTGCCTTTCTTGTTCTTACACATTTTGTGGATGTCCCTTTTGACCGGTGGGAAGTGATACTTCTTTATAGTGCAGATTTGCATTGCCAGCTTGCTTGCTTGCCCAAAAAGGGCGTATGCGTTTTCTCCTCAATATATTCAGGAGAAAACGCATACGCCCTTTTTGGCCAAGTGCATCATTGTCGAAGTTGTGCCCCTCTTCCTGTGCTTTAAAGGCGATTCCAACGTACCTCTTGAAATCTGTTTCCTGCTATTCTGCCTCGCTTTCAAGTCCGCCTCGTTGCCTTCCCTCAACAGATTTTTGGACGATAGTTGTCCTTTATTACTCGGCCAGTTTGTGAATTGCTGTGCCCCTGAGCTCCATTTTTCAACTCGTTTTTGGTGAGCTGACCGCAAGTCCAAAATTTTGGTTCAGGACCTATACTGGTTCCCGGTGGGTGGCTGAGAATTTGGTTAATTCTACTTCCTGCCTGGAAATTACAGTGATATGTGCCCGTCCAAATGCCTAACAGCTACTCTCTCATTGGTTCTCCCTCTTCCCTTTCATCCTCTGCCAAATTGGCAACCTGTGCGAACCAAGAGGTTAAAGGGGCTGTCTCTCCAAGTTGGGAGGTTGATAGTAAAGCAGACGGAAAGTCAAACTGGAGCACCAGGAGTGGGACTATTCGTTGAGTTTTAGAAACCTTTCGTATTCACAGTGTGTCCGTTCTCTAGGTTTCCCGCACATGTTATAGCTGTAGTAATATTCCCTTCAACCTGGAGAGTTGGGACCCATGGAATGGGTGCCATGCATTATTGCTTTAAAGGGTCTGCATTTGCTCACCCAATCTCACCAATCGTCTCAGTCCCAAGTGTCCCTCCTTATGCCACATTCTGCTGTCGTTGTAGATAGGGTCATTCCAGCTTTCATCAGAGACCCTGAAGGAATTGTAAAGAATTTCCCAGTTTTTTTGTTTTGTTTTTGAAATTCCTTTTTATAGTGGGTTTGAGCTGATTCTCGCTGCCATGTTTATGCCAGTCTAGACACACTTGATTCCCTTACGGAGACATATCAATACATAGGTTTTAAGATTCTTACTAGTCAGATATTTTCCTCTGCGGGAAATATGGGGTTTTGAGTCCCTTTCGCTGAGGACGGTGTAGGTCTTGTCTATTCCATAGTTGGTTTTTGGAACGGTACCTGTGCTTATATCAAACTCTGGTTTTATGCATCACCCCACCTCTCCTTCCCCCTTAAGCAGGTATAAGAGTGTTTTCTAAATGTGAGACACTGTTCTCTTTCCTAACTCAGTTCAAGTGTAGCCATGTTTACAGGATCTTCATAAGTGATATCTTATGATAAGTTTCTTTTTCTGTGTGACTTATTTCACTTAGAATCATCGTACCTGAATCCACCCATTTTGCTGCTACTGGTCTTATGACATTGATTTCATGGCTGAGGGATATTCCATCGTACGTAAGTACCACAAGTTTTTGAACCATGTTTATATTTTCTGGGATACTTAAGGTGTATCCAAGTTGAGATCCTTGTATGCAGTGCAGCCCTAAATTTTGGGGTGGCTCTGTCTTATTGATTTTCAGTTTTCCCAAGGTATATTCCCTAGACTGGTAGTGCCCTTGGCTCTGTAGCTCTGTTCTTTACTTGTTGTAGGGAACAGAATGCACTCCTCCAGAGAGGCAGTTGGCAATTTACATCCCGCCCATCAGCATAACAAGGCTCCCTGTTCTCCAGGGCCTGTCTTGCCTTTCTTGTTCTTACACATTTTGTGGATGTCCCCTTTGACCGGTGGGAAGTGATACTTCTTTGTAGTGCAGATTTGCATTGCCCGCTTGCTTGCTTGGCCAAAAAGGGCGTATGCGTTTTCTCCTCAATATATTCAGGAGAAAACGCATACGCCCTTTTTGGCCAAGTGCATCATTGTCGAAGTTGTGCCCCTCTTCCTGTGCTTTAAAGGCGATTCCAACGTACCTCTTGAAATCTGTTTCCTGCTATTCTGCCTCGCTTTCAAGTCCGCCTCGTTGCCTTCCCTCAACAGATTTTTGGACGATAGTTGTCCTTTATTACTCGGCCAGTTTGTGAATTGCTGTGCCCCTGATCTCCATTTTTCAACTCGTTTTTGGTGAGCTGACCGCAAGTCCAAAATTTTGGTTCAGGACCTATACTGGTTCCCGGTGGGTGGCTGAGAATTTGGTTAATTCTTCTTCCTGCCGGGAAATTACAGTGATATGTACCCGTCCAAATGCCTAACAGCTACTCTCTCATTGGTTCTCCCTCTTCCCTTTCATCCTCTGCCAAATTGGCAACCTGTGCGAACCAAGAGGTTAAAGGGGCTGTCTCTCCAAGTTGGGAGGTTGATAGTAAAGCAGACGGAAAGTCAAACCGGAGCACCAGGAGTGGGACTATTCGTTGAGTTTTAGAAACCTTTCGTATTCACAGTGTGTCCGTTCTCTAGGTTTCCCGCACATGTTATAGCTGTAGTAATATTCCCTTCAACCTGGAGAGTTGGGACCCATGGAATGGGTGCCATGCATTATTGCTTTAAAGGGTCTGCATTTGCTCACCCAATCTCACCAATCATCTCAGTCCCAAGTGTCCCTCCTTATGCCACATTCTGCTGTCGTTGTAGATAGGGTCATTCCAGCTTTCATCAGAGACCCTGAAGGAATTGTAAAGAATTTCCCAGTTTTTTTGTTTTGTTTTTGAAATTCCTTTTTATAGTGTGTTTCAGCTGATTCTCGCTGCCATGTTTATGCCAGTCTAGACACACTTGATTCCCTTACAGAGACATATCAATACATAGGTTTTAAGATTCTTACTACTCAGATATATTCCTCTGCGGGAAATATGGTGTTTTGAGTCCCTTTCACTGAGGAAGGTGTAGGCCTTGTCTATTCCATAGTTGGTTTTTGGAACGGTACCTGTGCTTATATCAAACTCTGGTTGTATGCATCACCCCACCTCTCTTTTCCCTTAAGCAGGCATAAGAGTGTTTTCTAAATGTGAGACACTGTTCTCTTTCCTAACTCAGTTCAAGTGTAGCCATGTTTACAGGATCTTCATAAGTGATATCTTATGATAAGTTTCTTTTTCTGTGTGACTTATTTCACTTAGAATCATCGTACCTGAATCCACCCATTTTGCTGCTACTGGTCTTATGACATTGATTTCATGGCTGAGGGATATTCCATCGTACGTAAGTACCACAAGTTTTTGAACCATGTTTATATTTTCTGGGATACTTAAGGTGTATCCAAGTTGAGATCCTTGTATGCAGTGCAGCCCTAAATTTTGGGGTGGCTGTGTCTTATTGATTTTCAGTTTTCCCAAGGTATATTCCCTAGACTGGTAGTGCCCTTGGCTCTGTAGCTCTGTTCTTTACTTGTTGTAGGGAACAGAATGCACTCCTCCAGAGAGGCAGTTGGCAATTTACATCCCGCCCATCAGCATAACAAGGCTCCCTGTTCTCCAGGGCCTGTCTTGCCTTTCTTGTTCTTACACATTTTGTGGATGTCCCCTTTGACCGGTGGGAAGTGATACTTCTTTGTAGTGCAGATTTGCATTGCCCGCTTGCTTGCTTGGCCAAAAAGGGCGTATGCGTTTTCTCCTCAATATATTCAGGAGAAAACGCATACGCCCTTTTTGGCCAAGTGCATCATTGTCGAAGTTGTGCCCCTCTTCCTGTGCTTTAAAGGCGATTCCAACGTACCTCTTGAAATCTGTTTCCTGCTATTCTGCCTCGCTTTCAAGTCCGCCTCGTTGCCTTCCCTCAACAGATTTTTGGACGATAGTTGTCCTTTATTACTCGGCCAGTTTGTGAATTGCTGTGCCCCTGAGCTCCATTTTTCAACTCGTTTTTGGTGAGCTGACCGCAAGTCCAAAATTTTGGTTCAGGACCTATACTGGTTCCCGGTGGGTGGCTGAGAATTTGGTTAATTCTTCTTCCTGCCGGGAAATTACAGTGATATGTACCCGTCCAAATGCCTAACAGCTACTCTCTCATTGGTTCTCCCTCTTCCCTTTCATCCTCTGCCAAATTGGCAACCTGTGCGAACCAAGAGGTTAAAGGGGCTGTCTCTCCAAGTTGGGAGGTTGATAGTAAAGCAGACGGAAAGTCAAACCGGAGCACCAGGAGTGGGACTATTCGTTGAGTTTTAGAAACCTTTCGTATTCACAGTGTGTCCGTTCTCTAGGTTTCCCGCACATGTTATAGCTGTAGTAATATTCCCTTCAACCTGGAGAGTTGGGACCCATGGAATGGGTGCCATGCATTATTGCTTTAAAGGGTCTGCATTTGCTCACCCAATCTCACCAATCGTCTCAGTCCCAAGTGTCCCTCCTTATGCCACATTCTGCTGTCGTTGTAGATAGGGTCATTCCAGCCTTCATCAGAGACCCTGAAGGAATTGTAAAGAATTTCCCAGTTTTTTTGATTTGTTTTTGAAATTCCTTTTTATAGTGGGTTTGAGCTGATTCTCGCTGCCATGTTTATGCCAGTCTAGACACACTTGATTCCCTTACGGAGACATATCAATACATAGGTTTTAAGATTCTTACTAGTCAGATATTTTCCTCTGCGGGAAATATGGGGTTTTGAGTCCCTTTCGCTGAGGACGGTGTAGGTCTTGTCTATTCCATAGTTGGTTTTTGGAACGGTACCTGTGCTTATATCAAACTCTGGTTTTATGCATCACCCCACCTCTCCTTCCCCCTTAAGCAGGTATAAGAGTGTTTTCTAAATGTGAGACACTGTTCTCTTTCCTAACTCAGTTCAAGTGTAGCCATGTTTACAGGATCTTCATAAGTGATATCTTATGATAAGTTTCTTTTTCTGTGTGACTTATTTCACTTAGAATCATCGTACCTGAATCCACCCATTTTGCTGCTACTGGTCTTATGACATTGATTTCATGGCTGAGGGATATTCCATCGTACGTAAGTACCACAAGTTTTTGAACCATGTTTATATTTTCTGGGATACTTAAGGTGTATCCAAGTTGAGATCCTTGTATGCAGTGCAGCCCTAAATTTTGGGGTGGCTCTGTCTTATTGATTTTCAGTTTTCCCAAGGTATATTCCCTAGACTGGTAGTGCCCTTGGCTCTGTAGCTCTGTTCTTTACTTGTTTTAGGGAACAGAATGCACTCCTCCAGAGAGGCAGTTGGCAATTTACATCCCGCCCATCAGCATAACAAGGCTCCCTGTTCTCCAGGGCCTGTCTTGCCTTTCTTGTTCTTACACATTTTGTGGATGTCCCTTTTGACCGGTGGGAAGTGATACTGCTTTGTAGTGCAGATTTGCATTGCCCGCTTGCTTGCTTGGCCAAAAAGGGCGTATGCGTTTTCTCCTCAATATATTCAGGAGAAAACGCATACGCCCTTTTTGGCCAAGTGCATCATTGTCGAAGTTGTGCCCCTCTTCCTGTGCTTTAAAGGCGATTCCAACGTACCTCTTGAAATCTGTTTCCTGCTATTCTGCCTCGCTTTCAAGTCCGCCTCGTTGCCTTCCCTCAACAGATTTTTGGACGATAGTTGTCCTTTATTACTCGGCCAGTTTGTGAATTGCTGTGCCCCTGAGCTCCATTTTTCAACTCGTTTTTGGTGAGCTGACCGCAAGTCCAAAATTTTGGTTCAGGACCTATACTGGTTCCCGGTGGGTGGCTGAGAATTTGGTTAATTCTTCTTCCTGCCGGGAAATTACAGTGATATGTACCCGTCCAAATGCCTAACAGCTACTCTCTCATTGGTTCTCCCTCTTCCCTTTCATCCTCTGCCAAATTGGCAACCTGTGCGAACCAAGAGGTTAAAGGGGCTGTCTCTCCAAGTTGGGAGGTTGATAGTAAAGCAGACGGAAAGTCAAACCGGAGCACCAGGAGTGGGACTATTCGTTGAGTTTTAGAAACCTTTCGTATTCACAGTGTGTCCGTTCTCTAGGTTTCCCGCATATGTTATAGCTGTAGTAATATTCCCTTCAACCTGGAGAGTTGGGACCCATGGAATGGGTGCCATGCATTATTGCTTTAAAGGGTCTGCATTTGCTCACCCAATCTCACCAATCATCTCAGTCCCAAGTGTCCCTCCTTATGCCACATTCTGCTGTCATTGTAGATAGGGTCATTCCAGCTTTCATCAGAGACCCTGAAGGAATTGTAAAGAATTTCCCAGTTTTTTTGTTTTGTTTTTGAAATTCCTTTTTATAGTGTGTTTCAGCTGATTCTCGCTGCCATGTTTATGCCAGTCTAGACACACTTGATTCCCTTACAGAGACATATCAATACATAGGTTTTAAGATTCTTACTAGTCAGATATATTCCTCTGCGGGAAATATGGTGTTTTGAGTCCCTTTCACTGAGGAAGGTGTAGGCCTTGTCTATTCCATAGTTGGTTTTTGGAACGGTACCTGTGCTTATATCAAACTCTGGTTGTATGCATCACCCCACCTCTCTTTTCCCTTAAGCAGGCATAAGAGTGTTTTCTAAATGTGAGACACTGTTCTCTTTCCTAACTCAGTTCAAGTGTAGCCATGTTTACAGGATCTTCATAAGTGATATCTTATGATAAGTTTCTTTTTCTGTGTGACTTATTTCACTTAGAATCATCGTACCTGAATCCACCCATTTTGCTGCTACTGGTCTTATGACATTGATTTCATGGCTGAGGGATATTCCATCGTACGTAAGTACCACAAGTTTTTGAACCATGTTTATATTTTCTGGGATACTTAAGGTGTATCCAAGTTGAGATCCTTGTATGCAGTGCAGCCCTAAATTTTGGGGTGGCTGTGTCTTATTGATTTTCAGTTTTCCCAAGGTATATTCCCTAGACTGGTAGTGCCCTTGGCTCTGTAGCTCTGTTCTTTACTTGTTGTAGGGAACAGAATGCACTCCTCCAGAGAGGCAGTTGGCAATTTACATCCCGCCCATCAGCATAACAAGGCTCCCTGTTCTCCAGGGCCTGTCTTGCCTTTCTTGTTCTTACACATTTTGTGGATGTCCCCTTTGACCGGTGGGAAGTGATACTTCTTTGTAGTGCAGATTTGCATTGCCCGCTTGCTTGCTTGGCCAAAAAGGGCGTATGCGTTTTCTCCTCAATATATTCAGGAGAAAACGCATACGCCCTTTTTGGCCAAGTGCATCATTGTCGAAGTTGTGCCCCTCTTCCTGTGCTTTAAAGGCGATTCCAACGTACCTCTTGAAATCTGTTTCCTGCTATTCTGCCTCGCTTTCAAGTCCGCCTCGTTGCCTTCCCTCAACAGATTTTTGGACGATAGTTGTCCTTTATTACTCGGCCAGTTTGTGAATTGCTGTGCCCCTGAGCTCCATTTTTCAACTCGTTTTTGGTGAGCTGACCGCAAGTCCAAAATTTTGGTTCAGGACCTATACTGGTTCCCGGTGGGTGGCTGAGAATTTGGTTAATTCTTCTTCCTGCCGGGAAATTACAGTGATATGTACCCGTCCAAATGCCTAACAGCTACTCTCTCATTGGTTCTCCCTCTTCCCTTTCATCCTCTGCCAAATTGGCAACCTGTGCGAACCAAGAGGTTAAAGGGGCTGTCTCTCCAAGTTGGGAGGTTGATAGTAAAGCAGACGGAAAGTCAAACCGGAGCTCCAGGAGTGGGACTATTCGTTGAATTTTAGAAACCTTTCGTATTCACAGTGTGTCCGTTCTCTAGGTTTCCCGCACATGTTATAGCTGTAGTAATATTCCCTTCAACCTGGAGAGTTGGGACCCATGGAATGGGTGCCATGCATTATTGCTTTAAAGGGTCTGCATTTGCTCACCCAATCTCACCAATCGTCTCAGTCCCAAGTGTCCCTCCTTATGCCACATTCTGCTGTCGTTGTAGATAGGGTCATTCCAGCCTTCATCAGAGACCCTGAAGGAATTGTAAAGAATTTCCCAGTTTTTTTGATTTGTTTTTGAAATTCCTTTTTATAGTGGGTTTGAGCTGATTCTCGCTGCCATGTTTATGCCAGTCTAGACACACTTGATTCCCTTACGGAGACATATCAATACATAGGTTTTAAGATTCTTACTAGTCAGATATTTTCCTCTGCGGGAAATATGGGGTTTTGAGTCCCTTTCGCTGAGGACGGTGTAGGTCTTGTCTATTCCATAGTTGGTTTTTGGAACGGTACCTGTGCTTATATCAAACTCTGGTTTTATGCATCACCCCACCTCTCCTTCCCCCTTAAGCAGGTATAAGAGTGTTTTCTAAATGTGAGACACTGTTCTCTTTCCTAACTCAGTTCAAGTGTAGCCATGTTTACAGGATCTTCATAAGTGATATCTTATGATAAGTTTCTTTTTCTGTGTGACTTATTTCACTTAGAATCATCGTACCTGAATCCACCCATTTTGCTGCTACTGGTCTTATGACATTGATTTCATGGCTGAGGGATATTCCATCGTACGTAAGTACCACAAGTTTTTGAACCATGTTTATATTTTCTGGGATACTTAAGGTGTATCCAAGTTGAGATCCTTGTATGCAGTGCAGCCCTAAATTTTGGGGTGGCTCTGTCTTATTGATTTTCAGTTTTCCCAAGGTATATTCCCTAGACTGGTAGTGCCCTTGGCTCTGTAGCTCTGTTCTTTACTTGTTGTAGGGAACAGAATGCACTCCTCCAGAGAGGCAGTTGGCAATTTACATCCCGCCCATCAGCATAACAAGGCTCCCTGTTCTCCAGGGCCTGTCTTGCCTTTCTTGTTCTTACACATTTTGTGGATGTCCCCTTTGACCGGTGGGAAGTGATACTTCTTTGTAGTGCAGATTTGCATTGCCCGCTTGCTTGCTTGGCCAAAAAGGGCGTATGCGTTTTCTCCTCAATATATTCAGGAGAAAACGCATACGCCCTTTTTGGCCAAGTGCATCATTGTCGAAGTTGTGCCCCTCTTCCTGTGCTTTAAAGGCGATTCCAACGTACCTCTTGAAATCTGTTTCCTGCTATTCTGCCTCGCTTTCAAGTCCGCCTCGTTGCCTTCCCTCAACAGATTTTTGGACGATAGTTGTCCTTTATTACTCGGCCAGTTTGTGAATTGCTGTGCCCCTGAGCTCCATTTTTCAACTCGTTTTTGGTGAGCTGACCGCAAGTCCAAAATTCTGGTTCAGGACCTATACTGGTTCCCGGTGGGTGGCTGAGAATTTGGTTAATTCTTCTTCCTGCCGGGAAATTACAGTGATATGTGCCCGTCCAAATGCCTAACAGCTACTCTCTCATTGGTTCTCCCTCTTCCCTTTCATCCTCTGCCAAATTGGCAACCTGTGCGAACCAAGAGGTTAAAGGGGCTGTCTCTCCAAGTTGGGAGGTTGATAGTAAAGCAGACGGAAAGTCAAAACGGAGCACCAGGAGTGGGATTATTCGTTGAGTTTTAGAAACCTTTCGTATTCACAGTGTGTCCGTTCCCTAGGTTTCCCGCACATGTTATAGCTGTAGTAATATTCCCTTCAACCTGGAGAGTTCGGACCCATGGAATGGGTGCCATGCATTATTGCTTTAAAGGGTCTGCATTTGCTCACCCAATCTCACCAATCGTCTCAGTCCCAAGTGTCCCTCCTTATGCCACATCCAGCTGTCGTTGTAGATAGGGTCATTCCAGCTTTCATCAGAGACCCTGAAGGAATTGTAAAGAATTTCCCAGTTTTTTTGTTTTGTTTTTGAAATTCCTTTTTATAGTGGCTTTGAGCTGATTCTCGCTGCCATGTTTATGCCAGTCTAGACACACTTGATTCCCTTACGGAGACATATCTATACATAGGTTTTAAGATTCTTACTAGTCAGATATTTTCCTCTGCGGGAAATATGGGGTTTTGAGTCCCTTTCACTGAGGACGGTGTAGGTCTTGTCTATTCCATAGTTGGTTTTTGGAACGGTACCTGTGCTTATATCAAACTCTGGTTTTATGCATCACCCCACCTCTCCTTCCCCCTTAAGCAGGTATAAGAGTGTTTTCTAAATGTGAGACACTGTTCTCTTTCCTAACTCAGTTCAAGTGTAGCCATGTTTACAGGATCTTCATAAGTGATATCTTATGATAAGTTTCTTTTTCTGTGTGACTTATTTCACTTAGAATCATCGTACCTGAATCCACCCATTTTGCTGCTACTGGTCTTATGACATTGATTTCATGGCTGAGGGATATTCCATCGTACGTAAGTACCACAATTTTTTGAACCATGTTTATATTTTCTGGGATACTTAAGGTGTATCCAAGTTGAGGTCCTTGTATGCAGTGCAGCCCTAAATTTTGGGGTGGCTCTGTCTTATTGATTTTCAGTTTTCCCAAGGTATATTCCCTAGACTGGTAGTGCCCTTGGCTCTGTAGCTCTGTTCTTTACTTGTTTTAGGGAACAGAATGCACTCCTCCAGAGAGGCAGTTGGCAATTTACATGCCGCCCATCAGCATAACAAGGCTCCCTGTTCTCCAGGGCCTGTCTTGCCTTTCTGGTTCTTACACATTTTGTGGATGTCCCTTTTGACCGGTGGGAAGTGATACTTCTTTGTAGTGCAGATTTGCATTGCCCGCTTGCTTGCTTGGCCAAAAAGGGCGTATGCGTTTTCTCCTGAATATATTCAGGAGAAAACGCATACGCCCTTTTTGGCCAAGTGCATCATTGTCGAAGTTGTGCCCCTCTTCCTGTGCTTTAAAGGCGATTCCAACGTACCTCTTGAAATCTGTTTCCTGCTATTCTGCCTCGCTTTCAAGTCCGCCTCGTTGCCTTCCGTCAACAGATTTTTGGACGATAGGTGTCCTTTATTACTCGGCCAGTTTGTGAATTGCTGTGTCCCTGAGCTCCATTTTTCAACTCGTTTTTGGAGAGCTGACCGCAAGTCCAAAATTTTGGCTCAGGACCTATACTGCTTCCCGGTGGGTGGCTGAGAATTTGGTTAATTCTTCTTCCTGCCAGGAAATTACAGTGATATGTGCCCGTCCAAATGCCTAACAGCTACTCTCTCATTTGTTCTCCCTCTTCCCTTTCATCCTCTGCCAAATTGGCAACCTGTGCGAACCAAGAGCTTAAAGGGGCTGTCTCTCCAAGTTGGGAGGTTGATAGTAAAGCAGACGGAAAGTCAAACCGGAGCACCAGGAGAGGGACTATTCGTTGAGTTTTAGAAACCTTTCGTATTCACAGTGTGTCCGTTCTCTAGGTTTCCCGCACATGTTATAGCTGTAGTAATATTCCCTTCAACCTGGAGAGTTCGGACACATGGAATGGGTGCCATGCATTATTGCTTTAAAGGGTCTGCATTTGCTCACTCAATCTCACCAATCGTCTCAGTCCCAAGTGTCCCTCCTTATGCCACATTCTGCTGTCGTTGTAGATAGGGTCATTCCAGCCTTCATCAGAGACCCTGAAGGAATTGTAAAGAATTTCCCAGTTTTTTTGATTTGTTTTTGAAATTCCTTTTTATAGTGGGTTTGAGCTGATTCTCGCTGCCATGTTTATGCCAGTCTAGACACACTTGATTCCCTTACGGAGACATATCAATACATAGGTTTTAAGATTCTTACTAGTCAGATATTTTCCTCTGCGGGAAATATGGGGTTTTGAGTCCCTTTCGCTGAGGACGGTGTAGGTCTTGTCTATTCCATAGTTGGTTTTTGGAACGGTACCTGTGCTTATATCAAACTCTGGTTTTATGCATCACCCCACCTCTCCTTCCCCCTTAAGCAGGTATAAGAGTGTTTTCTAAATGTGAGACACTGTTCTCTTTCCTAACTCAGTTCAAGTGTAGCCATGTTTACAGGATCTTCATAAGTGATATCTTATGATAAGTTTCTTTTTCTGTGTGACTTATTTCACTTAGAATCATCGTACCTGAATCCACCCATTTTGCTGCTACTGGTCTTATGACATTGATTTCATGGCTGAGGGATATTCCATCGTACGTAAGTACCACAAGTTTTTGAACCATGTTTATATTTTCTGGGATACTTAAGGTGTATCCAAGTTGAGATCCTTGTATGCAGTGCAGCCCTAAATTTTGGGGTGGCTCTGTCTTATTGATTTTCAGTTTTCCCAAGGTATATTCCCTAGACTGGTAGTGCCCTTGGCTCTGTAGCTCTGTTCTTTACTTGTTTTAGGGAACAGAATGCACTCCTCCAGAGAGGCAGTTGGCAATTTACATCCCGCCCATCAGCATAACAAGGCTCCCTGTTCTCCAGGGCCTGTCTTGCCTTTCTTGTTCTTACACATTTTGTGGATGTCCCTTTTGACCGGTGGGAAGTGATACTTCTTTGTAGTGCAGATTTGCATTGCCCGCTTGCTTGCTTGGCCAAAAAGGGCGTATGCGTTTTCTCCTCAATATATTCAGGAGAAAACGCATACGCCCTTTTTGGCCAAGTGCATCATTGTCGAAGTTGTGCCCCTCTTCCTGTGCTTTAAAGGCGATTCCAACGTACCTCTTGAAATCTGTTTCCTGCTATTCTGCCTCGCTTTCAAGTCCGCCTCGTTGCCTTCCCTCAACAGATTTTTGGACGATAGTTGTCCTTTATTACTCGGCCAGTTTGTGAATTGCTGTGCCCCTGAGCTCCATTTTTCAACTCGTTTTTGGTGAGCTGACCGCAAGTCCAAAATTTTGGTTCAGGACCTATACTGGTTCCCGGTGGGTGGCTGAGAATTTGGTTAATTCTTCTTCCTGCCGGGAAATTACAGTGATATGTACCCGTCCAAATGCCTAACAGCTACTCTCTCATTGGTTCTCCCTCTTCCCTTTCATCCTCTGCCAAATTGGCAACCTGTGCGAACCAAGAGGTTAAAGGGGCTGTCTCTCCAAGTTGGGAGGTTGATAGTAAAGCAGACGGAAAGTCAAACCGGAGCACCAGGAGTGGGACTATTCGTTGAGTTTTAGAAACCTTTCGTATTCACAGTGTGTCCGTTCTCTAGGTTTCCCGCATATGTTATAGCTGTAGTAATATTCCCTTCAACCTGGAGAGTTGGGACCCATGGAATGGGTGCCATGCATTATTGCTTTAAAGGGTCTGCATTTGCTCACCCAATCTCACCAATCATCTCAGTCCCAAGTGTCCCTCCTTATGCCACATTCTGCTGTCGTTGTAGATAGGGTCATTCCAGCTTTCATCAGAGACCC
Organism: Hyperoodon ampullatus; assembly: GCF_949752795.1. Classification (NCBI taxonomy): domain Eukaryota; kingdom Metazoa; phylum Chordata; class Mammalia; order Artiodactyla; family Ziphiidae; genus Hyperoodon; species Hyperoodon ampullatus. The sequence goes on along the minus strand of NW_027640595.1, from coordinate 788,535 downwards.
TGAAGGAATTGTAAAGAATTTCCCAGTTTTTTTGTTTTGTTTTTGAAATTCCTTTTTATAGTGTGTTTCAGCTGATTCTTGCTGCCATGTTTATGCCAGTCTAGACACACTTGATTCCCTTACAGAGACATATCAATACATAGGTTTTAAGATTCTTACTAGTCAGATATATTCCTCTGCGGGAAATATGGTGTTTTGAGTCCCTTTCACTGAGGAAGGTGTAGGCCTTGTCTATTCCATAGTTGGTTTTTGGAACGGTACCTGTGCTTATATCAAACTCTGGTTGTATGCATCACCCCACCTCTCTTTTCCCTTAAGCAGGCATAAGAGTGTTTTCTAAATGTGAGACACTGTTCTCTTTCCTAACTCAGTTCAAGTGTAGCCATGTTTACAGGATCTTCATAAGTGATATCTTATGATAAGTTTCTTTTTCTGTGTGACTTATTTCACTTAGAATCATCGTACCTGAATCCACCCATTTTGCTGCTACTGGTCTTATGACATTGATTTCATGGCTGAGGGATATTCCATCGTACGTAAGTACCACAAGTTTTTGAACCATGTTTATATTTTCTGGGATACTTAAGGTGTATCCAAGTTGAGATCCTTGTATGCAGTGCAGCCCTAAATTTTGGGGTGGCTGTGTCTTATTGATTTTCAGTTTTCCCAAGGTATATTCCCTAGACTGGTAGTGCCCTTGGCTCTGTAGCTCTGTTCTTTACTTGTTGTAGGGAACAGAATGCACTCCTCCAGAGAGGCAGTTGGCAATTTACATCCCGCCCATCAGCATAACAAGGCTCCCTGTTCTCCAGGGCCTGTCTTGCCTTTCTTGTTCTTACACATTTTGTGGATGTCCCCTTTGACCGGTGGGAAGTGATACTTCTTTGTAGTGCAGATTTGCATTGCCCGCTTGCTTGCTTGGCCAAAAAGGGCGTATGCGTTTTCTCCTCAATATATTCAGGAGAAAACGCATACGCCCTTTTTGGCCAAGTGCATCATTGTCGAAGTTGTGCCCCTCTTCCTGTGCTTTAAAGGCGATTCCAACGTACCTCTTGAAATCTGTTTCCTGCTATTCTGCCTCGCTTTCAAGTCCGCCTCGTTGCCTTCCCTCAACAGATTTTTGGACGATAGTTGTCCTTTATTACTCGGCCAGTTTGTGAATTGCTGTGCCCCTGAGCTCCATTTTTCAACTCGTTTTTGGTGAGCTGACCGCAAGTCCAAAATTTTGGTTCAGGACCTATACTGGTTCCCGGTGGGTGGCTGAGAATTTGGTTAATTCTTCTTCCTGCCGGGAAATTACAGTGATATGTACCCGTCCAAATGCCTAACAGCTACTCTCTCATTGGTTCTCCCTCTTCCCTTTCATCCTCTGCCAAATTGGCAACCTGTGCGAACCAAGAGGTTAAAGGGGCTGTCTCTCCAAGTTGGGAGGTTGATAGTAAAGCAGACGGAAAGTCAAACCGGAGCTCCAGGAGTGGGACTATTCGTTGAATTTTAGAAACCTTTCGTATTCACAGTGTGTCCGTTCTCTAGGTTTCCCGCACATGTTATAGCTGTAGTAATATTCCCTTCAACCTGGAGAGTTGGGACCCATGGAATGGGTGCCATGCATTATTGCTTTAAAGGGTCTGCATTTGCTCACCCAATCTCACCAATCGTCTCAGTCCCAAGTGTCCCTCCTTATGCCATATTCTGCTGTCGTTGTAGATAGGGTCATTCCAGCCTTCATCAGAGACCCTGAAGGAATTGTAAAGAATTTCCCAGTTTTTTTGATTTGTTTTTGAAATTCCTTTTTATAGTGGGTTTGAGCTGATTCTCGCTGCCATGTTTATGCCAGTCTAGACACACTTGATTCCCTTACGGAGACATATCAATACATAGGTTTTAAGATTCTTACTAGTCAGATATTTTCCTCTGCGGGAAATATGGGGTTTTGAGTCCCTTTCGCTGAGGACGGTGTAGGTCTTGTCTATTCCATAGTTGGTTTTTGGAACGGTACCTGTGCTTATATCAAACTCTGGTTTTATGCATCACCCCACCTCTCCTTCCCCCTTAAGCAGGTATAAGAGTGTTTTCTAAATGTGAGACACTGTTCTCTTTCCTAACTCAGTTCAAGTGTAGCCATGTTTACAGGATCTTCATAAGTGATATCTTATGATAAGTTTCTTTTTCTGTGTGACTTATTTCACTTAGAATCATCGTACCTGAATCCACCCATTTTGCTGCTACTGGTCTTATGACATTGATTTCATGGCTGAGGGATATTCCATCGTACGTAAGTACCACAAGTTTTTGAACCATGTTTATATTTTCTGGGATACTTAAGGTGTATCCAAGTTGAGATCCTTGTATGCAGTGCAGCCCTAAATTTTGGGGTGGCTCTGTCTTATTGATTTTCAGTTTTCCCAAGGTATATTCCCTAGACTGGTAGTGCCCTTGGCTCTGTAGCTCTGTTCTTTACTTGTTGTAGGGAACAGAATGCACTCCTCCAGAGAGGCAGTTGGCAATTTACATCCCGCCCATCAGCATAACAAGGCTCCCTGTTCTCCAGGGCCTGTCTTGCCTTTCTTGTTCTTACACATTTTGTGGATGTCCCCTTTGACCGGTGGGAAGTGATACTTCTTTGTAGTGCAGATTTGCATTGCCCGCTTGCTTGCTTGGCCAAAAAGGGCGTATGCGTTTTCTCCTCAATATATTCAGGAGAAAACGCATACGCCCTTTTTGGCCAAGTGCATCATTGTCGAAGTTGTGCCCCTCTTCCTGTGCTTTAAAGGCGATTCCAACGTACCTCTTGAAATCTGTTTCCTGCTATTCTGCCTCGCTTTCAAGTCCGCCTCGTTGCCTTCCCTCAACAGATTTTTGGACGATAGTTGTCCTTTATTACTCGGCCAGTTTGTGAATTGCTGTGCCCCTGAGCTCCATTTTTCAATTCGTTTTTGGTGAGCTGACCGCAAGTCCAAAATTCTGGTTCAGGACCTATACTGGTTCCCGGTGGGTGGCTGATAATTTGGTTAATTCTTCTTCCTGCCGGGAAATTACAGTGATATGTGCCCGTCCAAATGCCTAACAGCTACTCTCTCATTGGTTCTCCCTCTTCCCTTTCATCCTCTGCCAAATTGGCAACCTGTGCGAACCAAGAGGTTAAAGGGGCTGTCTCTCCAAGTTGGGAGGTTGATAGTAAAGCAGACGGAAAGTCAAAACGGAGCACCAGGAGTGGGATTATTCGTTGAGTTTTAGAAACCTTTCGTATTCACAGTGTGTCCGTTCCCTAGGTTTCCCACACATGTTATAGCTGTAGTAATATTCCCTTCAACCTGGAGAGTTCGGACCCATGGAATGGGTGCCATGCATTATTGCTTTAAAGGGTCTGCATTTGCTCACCCAATCTCACCAATCGTCTCAGTCCCAAGTGTCCCTCCTTATGCCACATCCAGCTGTCGTTGTAGATAGGGTCATTCCAGCTTTCATCAGAGACCCTGAAGGAATTGTAAAGAATTTCCCAGTTTTTTTGTTTTGTTTTTGAAATTCCTTTTTATAGTGGCTTTGAGCTGATTCTCGCTGCCATGTTTATGCCAGTCTAGACACACTTGATTCCCTTACGGAGACATATCTATACATAGGTTTTAAGATTCTTACTAGTCAGATATTTTCCTCTGCGGGAAATATGGGGTTTTGAGTCCCTTTCACTGAGGACGGTGTAGGTCTTGTCTATTCCATAGTTGGTTTTTGGAACGGTACCTGTGCTTATATCAAACTCTGGTTTTATGCATCACCCCACCTCTCCTTCCCCCTTAAGCAGGTATAAGAGTGTTTTCTAAATGTGAGACACTGTTCTCTTTCCTAACTCAGTTCAAGTGTAGCCATGTTTACAGGATCTTCATAAGTGATATCTTATGATAAGTTTCTTTTTCTGTGTGACTTATTTCACTTAGAATCATCGTACCTGAATCCACCCATTTTGCTGCTACTGGTCTTATGACATTGATTTCATGGCTGAGGGATATTCCATCGTACGTAAGTACCACAATTTTTTGAACCATGTTTATATTTTCTGGGATACTTAAGGTGTATCCAAGTTGAGGTCCTTGTATGCAGTGCAGCCCTAAATTTTGGGGTGGCTCTGTCTTATTGATTTTCAGTTTTCCCAAGGTATATTCCCTAGACTGGTAGTGCCCTTGGCTCTGTAGCTCTGTTCTTTACTTGTTTTAGGGAACAGAATGCACTCCTCCAGAGAGGCAGTTGGCAATTTACATGCCGCCCATCAGCATAACAAGGCTCCCTGTTCTCCAGGGCCTGTCTTGCCTTTCTGGTTCTTACACATTTTGTGGATGTCCCTTTTGACCGGTGGGAAGTGATACTTCTTTGTAGTGCAGATTTGCATTGCCCGCTTGCTTGCTTGGCCAAAAAGGGCGTATGCGTTTTCTCCTGAATATATTCAGGAGAAAACGCATACGCCCTTTTTGGCCAAGTGCATCATTGTCGAAGTTGTGCCCCTCTTCCTGTGCTTTAAAGGCGATTCCAACGTACCTCTTGAAATCTGTTTCCTGATATTCTGCCTCGCTTTCAAGTCCGCCTCGTTGCCTTCCGTCAACAGATTTTTGGACGATAGGTGTCCTTTATTACTCGGCCAGTTTGTGAATTGCTGTGTCCCTGAGCTCCATTTTTCAACTCGTTTTTGGAGAGCTGACCGCAAGTCCAAAATTTTGGCTCAGGACCTATACTGCTTCCCGGTGGGTGGCTGAGAATTTGGTTAATTCTTCTTCCTGCCAGGAAATTACAGTGATATGTGCCCGTCCAAATGCCTAACAGCTACTCTCTCATTTGTTCTCCCTCTTCCCTTTCATCCTCTGCCAAATTGGCAACCTGTGCGAACCAAGAGCTTAAAGGGGCTGTCTCTCCAAGTTGGGAGGTTGATAGTAAAGCAGACGGAAAGTCAAACCGGAGCACCAGGAGAGGGACTATTCGTTGAGTTTTAGAAACCTTTCGTATTCACAGTGTGTCCGTTCTCTAGGTTTCCCGCACATGTTATAGCTGTAGTAATATTCCCTTCAACCTGGAGAGTTCGGACACATGGAATGGGTGCCATGCATTATTGCTTTAAAGGGTCTGCATTTGCTCACCCAATCTCACCAATCGTCTCAGTCCCAAGTGTCCCTCCTTATGCCACATCCAGCTGTCATTGTAGATAGGGTCATTCCAGCTTTCATCAGAGACCCTGAAGGAATTGTAAAGAATTTCCCATTTTTTTTGTTTTGTTTTTGAAATTCCTTTTTATAGTGGGTTTGAGCTGATTCTCGCTGCCATGTTTATGCCAGTCTAGACACACTTGATTCCCTTACGGAGACATATCAATACATAGGTTTTAAGATTCTTACTAGTCAGATATTTTCCTCTGCGGGAAATATGGGGTTTTGAGTCCCTTTCACTGAGGACGGTGTAGGTCTTGTCTATTCCATAGTTGGTTTTTGGAACGGTACCTGTGCTTATATCAAACTCTGGTTTTATGCATCACCCCACCTCTCCTTCCCCCTTAAGCAGGTATAAGAGTGTTTTCTAAATGTGAGACACTGTTCTCTTTCCTAACTCAGTTCAAGTGTAGCCATGTTTACAGGATCTTCATAAGTGATATCTTATGATAAGTTTCTTTTTCTGTGTGACTTATTTCACTTAGAATCATCGTACCTGAATCCACCCATTTTGCTGCTACTGGTCTTATGACATTGATTTCATGGCTGAGGGATATTCCATCGTACGTAAGTACCACAATTTTTTGAACCATGTTTATATTTTCTGGGATACTTAAGGTGTATCCAAGTTGATGTCCTTGTATGCAGTGCAGCCCTAAATTTTGGGGTGGCTCTGTCTTATTGATTTTCAGTTTTCCCAAGGTATATTCCCTAGACTGGTAGTGCCCTTGGCTCTGTAGCTCTGTTCTTTACTTGTTGTAGGGAACAGAATGCACTCCTCCAGAGAGGCAGTTGGCAATTTACATCCCGCCCATCAGCATAACAAGGCTCCCTGTTCTCCAGGGCCTGTCTCTCCTTTCTTGTTCTTACACATTTTGTGGATGTCCCTTTTGACCGGTGGGAAGTGATACTTCTTTGTAGTGCAGATTTGCATTGCCCGCTTGCTTGCTTGGCCAAAAAGGGCGTATGCGTTTTCTCCTGAATATATTCAGGAGAAAACGCATACGCCCTTTTTGGCCAAGTGCATCATTGTCGAAGTTGTGCCCCTCTTCCTGTGCTTTAAAGTCGATTCCAACGTACCTCTTGAAATCTGTTTCCTGCTATCCTGCCTCGCTTTCAAGTCTGCCTCGTTGCCTTCCCTCAACAGATTTTTGGACGATAGTTGTCCTTTATTACTCGGCCAGTTTGTGAATTGCTGTGCCCCTGAGCTCCATTTTTCAACTCGTTTTTGGTGAGCTGACCGCAAGTCCAAAATTTTGGTTCAGGACCTATACTGGTTCCCGGTGGGTGGCTGAGAATTTGGTTAATTCTTCTTCCTGCCGGGAAATTACAGTGATATGTGCCCGTCCAAATGCCTAACAGCTACTCTCTCATTTGTTCTCCCTCTTCCCTTTCATCCTCTGCCAAATTGGCAACCTGTGCGAACCAAGAGCTTAAAGGGGCTGTCTCTCCAAGTTGGGAGGTTGATAGTAAAGCAGACGGAAAGTCAAACCGGAGCACCAGGAGAGGGACTATTCGTTGAGTTTTAGAAACCTTTCGTATTCACAGTGTGTCCGTTCTCTAGGTTTCCCGCACATGTTATAGCTGTAGTAATATTCCCTTCAACCTGGAGAGTTCGGACCCATGGAATGGGTGCCATGCATTATTGCTTTAAAGGGTGTGCATTTGCTCACCCAATCTCACCAATCGTCTCAGTCCCAAGTGTCCCTCCTTATGCCACATCCAGCTGTCATTGTAGATAGGGTCATTCCAGCTTTCATCAGAGACCCTGAAGGAATTGTAAAGAATTTCCCAGTTTTTTTGTTTTGTTTTTGAAATTCCTTTTTATAGTGGGTTTGAGCTGATTCTCGCTGCCATGTTTATGCCAGTCTAGACACACTTGATTCCCTTACGGAGACATATCTATACATAGGTTTTAAGATTCTTACTAGTCAGATATTTTCCTGTGCGGGAAATATGGGGTTTTGAGTCCCTTTCACTGAGGACGGTGTAGGTCTTGTCTATTCCATAGTTGGTTTTTGGAACGGTACCTGTGCTTATATCAAACTCTGGTTTTATGCATCACCCCACCTCTCCTTCCCCCTTAAGCAGGTATAAGAGTGTTTTCTAAATGTGAGACACTGTTCTCTTTCCTAACTCAGTTCAAGTGTAGCCATGTTTACAGGATCTTCATAAGTGATATCTTATGATAAGTTTCTTTTTCTGTGTGACTTATTTCACTTAGAATCATCGTACCTGAATCCACCCATTTTGCTGCTACTGGTCTTATGACATTGATTTCATGGCTGAGGGATATTCCATCGTACGTAAGTACCACAATTTTTTGAACCATGTTTATATTTTCTGGGATACTTAAGGTGTATCCAAGTTGAGGTCCTTGTATGCAGTGCAGCCCTAAATTTTGGGGTGGCTCTGTCTTATTGATTTTCAGTTTTCCCAAGGTATATTCCCTAGACTGGTAGTGCCCTTGGCTCTGTAGCTCTGTTCTTTACTTGTTGTAGGGAACAGAATGCACTCCTCCAGAGAGGCAGTTGGCAATTTACATCCCGCCCATCAGCATAACAAGGCTCCCTGTTCTCCAGGGCCTGTCTCTCCTTTCTTGTTCTTACACATTTTGTGGATGTCCCTTTTGACCGGTGGGAAGTGATACTTCTTTGTAGTGCAGATTTGCATTGCCCGCTTGCTTGCTTGGCCAAAAAGGGCGTATGCGTTTTCTCCTGAATATATTCAGGAGAAAACGCATACACCCTTTTTGGCCAAGTGCATCATTGTCGAAGTTGTGCCCCTCTTCCTGTGCTTTAAAGTCGATTCCAACGTACCTCTTGAAATCTGTTTCCTGCTATCCTGCCTCGCTTTCAAGTCTGCCTCGTTGCCTTCCCTCAACAGATTTTTGGACGATAGTTGTCCTTTATTACTCGGCCAGTTTGTGAATTGCTGTGCCCCTGAGCCCCATTTTTCAACTCGTTTTTGGTGAGCTGACCGCAAGTCCAAAATTTTGGTTCAGGACCTATACTGGTTCCCGGTGGGTGGCTGAGACTTTGGTTAATTCTTCTTCCTGCCGGGAAATTACAGTGATATGTGCCCGTCCAAATGCCTAACAGCTACTCTCTCATTGGTTCTCCCTCTTCCCTTTCATCCTCTGCCAAATTGGCAACCTGTGCGAACCAAGAGGTTAAAGGGGCTGTCTCTCCAAGTTGGGAGGTTGATAGTAAAGCAGCCGGAAAGTCAATCCGGAGCACCAGGAGAGGGTTTATTCGTTGAGTTTTAGAACACTTTCATATTCACAGTGTGTCCGTTCTCTAGGTTTCCCGCACATGTTATATCTGTAGTAATATTCCCTTGAACCTGGAGAGTTCGGACCCATGGAATGGGTGCCATGCATTATTGCTTTAAAGGGTCTGCATTTGCTCACCCAATCTCACCAATCGTCTCAGTCCCAAGTGTCCCTCCTTATGCCACATCCAGCTGTCGTTGTAGATAGGGTCATTCCAGCTTTCATCAGAGACCCTGAAGGAATTGTAAAGAATTTCCCAGTTTTTTTGTTTTGTTTTTGAAATTCCTTTTTATAGTGGGTTTGAGCTGATTCTCGCTGCCATGTTTATGCCAGTCTAGACACACTTGATTCCCTTACGGAGACATATCTATACATAGGTTTTAAGATTCTTACTAGTCAGATATTTTCCTCTGCGGGAAATATGGGGTTTTGAGTCCCTTTCACTGAGGACGGTGTAGGTCTTGTCTATTCCATAGTTGGTTTTTGGAACGGTACCTGTGCTTATATCAAACTCTGGTTTTATGCATCACCCCACCTCTCCTTCCCCCTTAAGCAGGTATAAGAGTGTTTTCTAAATGTGAGACACTGTTCTCTTTCCTAACTCAGTTCAAGTGTAGCCATGTTTACAGGATCTTCATAAGTGATATCTTATGATAAGTTTCTTTTTCTGTGTGACTTATTTCACTTAGAATCATCGTACCTGAATCCACCCATTTTGCTGCTACTGGTCTTATGACATTGATTTCATGGCTGAGGGATATTCCATCGTACGTAAGTACCACAATTTTTTGAACCATGTTTATATTTTCTGGGATACTTAAGGTGTATCCAAGTTGAGGTCCTTGTATGCAGTGCAGCCCTAAATTTTGGGGTGGCTCTGTCTTATTGATTTTCAGTTTTCCCAAGGTATATTCCCTAGACTGGTAGTGCCCTTGGCTCTGTAGCTCTGTTCTTTACTTGTTGTAGGGAACAGAATGCACTCCTCCAGAGAGGCAGTTGGCAATTTACATCCCGCCCATCAGCATAACAAGGCTCCCTGTTCTCCAGGGCCTGTCGTGCCTTTCTGGTTCTTACACATTTTGTGGATGTCCCTTTTGACCGGTGGGAAGTGATACTTCTTTGTAGTGCAGATTTGCATTGCCCGCTTGCTTGCTTGGCCAAAAAGGGCGTATGCGTTTTCTCCTCAATATATTCAGGAGAAAACGCATACGCCCTTTTTGGCCAAGTGCATCATTGTCGAAGTTGTGACCCTCTTCCTGTGCTTTAAAGGCGATTCCAACGTACCTCTTGAAATCTGTTTCCTGCTATTCTGCCTCGCTTTCAAGTCCGCCTCGTTGCCTTCCGTCAACAGATTTTTGGACGATAGGTGTCCTTTATTACTCGGCCAGTTTGTGAATTGCTGTGTCCCTGAGCTCCATTTTTCAACTCGTTTTTGGAGAGCTGACCGCAAGTCCAAAATTTTGGCTCAGGACCTATACTGGTTCCCGGTGGGTGGCTGAGAATTTGGTTAATTCTTCTTCCAGCCAGGAAATTACAGTGATATGTGCCCGTCCAAATGCCTAACAGCTACTCTCTCATTGGTTCTCCCTCTTCCCTTTCATCCTCTGCCAAATTGGCAACCTGTGCGAACCAAGAGCTTAAAGGGGCTGTCTCTCCAAGTTGGGAGGTTGATAGTAAAGCAGACGGAAAGTCAAACCGGAGCACCAGGAGAGGGACTATTCGTTGAGTTTTAGAAACCTTTCGTATTCACAGTGTGTCCGTTCTCTAGGTTTCCCGCACATGTTATAGCTGTAGTAATATTCCCTTCAACCTGGAGAGTTCGGACCCATGGAATGGGTGCCATGCATTATTGCTTTAAAGGGTGTGCATTTGCTCACCCAATCTCACCAATCGTCTCAGTCCCAAGTGTCCCTCCTTATGCCACATCCAGCTGTCATTGTAGATAGGGTCATTCCAGGTTTCATCAGAGACCCTGAAGGAATTGTAAAGAATTTCCCAGTTTTTTTGTTTTGTTTTTGAAATTCCTTTTTATAGTGGGTTTGAGCTGATTCTCGCTGCCATGTTTATGCCAGTCTAGACACACTTGATTCCCTTACGGAGACATATCAATACATAGGTTTTAAGATTCTTACTAGTCAGATATTTTCCTCTGCAGGAAATATGGGGTTTTGAGTCCCTTTCGCTGAGGACGGTGTAGGTCTTGTCTATTCCATAGTTGGTTTTTGGAACGGTACCTGTGCTTATATCAAACTCTGGTTTTATGCATCACCCCACCTCTCCTTCCCCCTTAAGCAGGTATAAGAGTGTTTTCTAAATGTGAGACACTGTTCTCTTTCCTAACTCAGTTCAAGTGTAGCCATGTTTACAGGATCTTCATAAGTGATATCTTATGATAAGTTTCTTTTTCTGTGTGACTTATTTCACTTAGAATCATCGTACCTGAATCCACCCATTTTGCTGCTACTGGTCTTATGACATTGATTTCATGGCTGAGGGATATTCCATCGTACGTAAGTACCACAATTTTTTGAACCATGTTTATATTTTCTGGGATACTTAAGGTGTATCCAAGTTGAGGTCCTTGTATGCAGTGCAGCCCTAAATTTTGGGGTGGCTCTGTCTTATTGATTTTCAGTTTTCCCAAGGTATATTCCCTAGACTGGTAGTGCCCTTGGCTCTGTAGCTCTGTTCTTTACTTGTTGTAGGGAACAGAATGCACTCCTCCAGAGAGGCAGTTGGCAATTTACATCCCGCCCATCAGCATAACAAGGCTCCCTGTTCTCCAGGGCCTGTCTTGCCTTTCTGGTTCTTACACATTTTGTGGATGTCCCTTTTGACCGGTGGGAAGTGATACTTCTTTGTAGTGCAGATTTGCATTGCCCGCTTGCTTGCTTGGCCAAAAAGGGCGTATGCGTTTTCTCCTGAATATATTCAGGAGAAAACGCATACGCCCTTTTTGGCCAAGTGCATCATTGTCGAAGTTGTGACCCTCTTCCTGTGCTTTAAAGGCGATTCCAACGTACCTCTTGAAATCTGTTTCCTGCTATTCTGCCTCGCTTTCAAGTCCGCCTCGTTGCCTTCCGTCAACAGATTTTTGGACGATAGGTGTCCTTTATTACTCGGCCAGTTTGTGAATTGCTGTGTCCCTGAGCTCCATTTTTCAACTCGTTTTTGGAGAGCTGACCGCAAGTCCAAAATTTTGGCTCAGGACCTATACTGGTTCCCGGTGGGTGGCTGAGAATTTGGTTAATTCTTCTTCCTGCCAGGAAATTACAGTGATATGTGCCCGTCCAAATGCCTAACAGCTACTCTCTCATTGGTTCTCCCTCTTCCCTTTCATCCTCTGCCAAATTGGCAACCTGTGCGAACCAAGAGCTTAAAGGGGCTGTCTCTCCAAGTTGGGAGGTTGATAGTAAAGCAGACGGAAAGTCAAACCGGAGCACCAGGAGAGGGACTATTCGTTGAGTTTTAGAAACCTTTCGTATTCACAGTGTGTCCGTTCTCTAGGTTTCCCGCACATGTTATAGCTGTAGTAATATTCCCTTCAACCTGGAGAGTTCGGACCCATGGAATGGGTGCCATGCATTATTGCTTTAAAGGGTGTGCATTTGCTCACCCAATCTCACCAATCGTCTCAGTCCCAAGTGTCCCTCCTTATGCCACATCCAGCTGTCATTGTAGATAGGGTCATTCCAGGTTTCATCAGAGACCCTGAAGGAATTGTAAAGAATTTCCCAGTTTTTTTGTTTTGTTTTTGAAATTCCTTTTTATAGTGGGTTTGAGCTGATTCTCGCTGCCATGTTTATGCCAGTCTAGACACACTTGATTCCCTTACGGAGACATATCAATACATAGGTTTTAAGATTCTTACTAGTCAGATATTTTCCTCTGCGGGAAATATGGGGTTTTGAGTCCCTTTCGCTGAGGACGGTGTAGGTCTTGTCTATTCCATAGTTGGTTTTTGGAACGGTACCTGTGCTTATATCAAACTCTGGTTTTATGCATCACCCCACCTCTCCTTCCCCCTTAAGCAGGTATAAGAGTGTTTTCTAAATGTGAGACACTGTTCTCTTTCCTAACTCAGTTCAAGTGTAGCCATGTTTACAGGATCTTCATAAGTGATATCTTATGATAAGTTTCTTTTTCTGTGTGACTTATTTCACTTAGAATCATCGTACCTGAATCCACCCATTTTGCTGCTACTGGTCTTATGACATTGATTTCATGGCTGAGGGATATTCCATCGTACGTAAGTACCACAATTTTTTGAACCATGTTTATATTTTCTGGGATACTTAAGGTGTATCCAAGTTGAGGTCCTTGTATGCAGTGCAGCCCTAAATTTTGGGGTGGCTCTGTCTTATTGATTTTCAGTTTTCCCAAGGTATATTCCCTAGACTGGTAGTGCCCTTGGCTCTGTAGCTCTGTTCTTTACTTGTTGTAGGGAACAGAATGCACTCCTCCAGAGAGGCAGTTGGCAATTTACATCCCGCCCATCAGCATAACAAGGCTCCCTGTTCTCCAGGGCCTGTCTTGCCTTTCTTGTTCTTACACATTTTGTGGATGTCCCTTTTGACCGGTGGGAAGTGATACTTCTTTGTAGTGCAGATTTGCATTGCCCGCTTGCTTGCTTGGCCAAAAAGGGCGTATGCGTTTTCTCCTGAATATATTCAGGAGAAAACGCATACGCCCTTTTTGGCCAAGTGCATCATTGTCGAAGTTGTGCCCCTCTTCCTGTGCTTTAAAGGCGATTCCAACGTACCTCTTGAAATCTGTTTCCTGCTATTCTGCCTCGCTTTCAAGTCCGCCTCGTTGCCTTCCCTCAACAGATTTTTGGACGATAGTTGTCCTTTATTACTCGGCCAGTTTGTGAATTGCTGTGCCCCTGAGCTCCATTTTTCAACTCGTTTTTGGTGAGCTGACCGCAAGTCCAAAATTTTGGCTCAGGACCTATACTGGTTCCCGGTGGGAGGCTGAGAATTTGGTTAATTCTTCTTCCTGCCGGGAAATTACAGTGATATGTGCCCGTCCAAATGCCTAACAGCTACTCTCTCATTGGTTCTCCCTCTTCCCTTTCATCCTCTGCCAAATTGGCAACCTGTGCGAACCAAGAGGTTAAAGGGGCTGTCTCTCCAAGTTGGGAGGTTGATAGTAAAGCAGACGGAAAGTCAATCCGGAGCACCAGGAGAGGGTTTATTCGTTGAGTTTTAGAACACTTTCATATTCACAGTGTGTCCGTTCTCTAGGTTTCCCGCACATGTTATAGCTGTAGTAATATTCCCTTCAACCTGGAGAGTTCGGACCCATGGAATGGGTGCCATGCATTATTGCTTTAAAGGGTCTGCATTTGCTCACCCAATCTCACCAATCGTCTCAGTCCCAAGTGTCCCTCCTTATGCCACATCCAGCTGTCGTTGTAGATAGGGTCATTGCAGCTTTCATCAGAGACCCTGAAGGAATTGTAAAGAATTTCCCAGTTTTTTTGTTTTGTTTTTGAAATTCCTTTTTATAGTGGGTTTGAGCTGATTCTCGCTGCCATGTTTATGCCAGTCTAGACACACTTGATTCCCTTACGGAGACATATCAATACATAGGTTTTAAGATTCTTACTAGTCAGATATTTTCCTCTGCGGGAAATATGGGGTTTTGAGTCCCTTTCACTGAGGACGGTGTAGGTCTTGTCTATTCCATAGTTGGTTTTTGGAACGGTACCTGTGCTTATATCAAACTCTGGTTTTATGCATCACCCCACCTCTCCTTCCCCCTTAAGCAGGTATAAGAGTGTTTTCTAAATGTGAGACACTGTTCTCTTTCCTAACTCGGTTCAAGTGTAGCCATGTTACAGGATCTTCATAAGTGATATCTTATGATAAGTTTCTTTTTCTGTGTGACTTATTTCACTTAGAATCATCGTACCTGAATCCACCCATTTTGCTGCTACTGGTCTTATGACATTGATTTCATGGCTGAGGGATATTCCATCGTACGTAAGTACCACAATTTTTTGAACCATGTTTATATTTTCTGGGATACTTAAGGTGTATCCAAGTTGAGGTCCTTGTATGCAGTGCAGCCCTAAATTTTGGGGTGGCTCTGTCTTATTGATTTTCAGTTTTCCCAAGGTATATTCCCTAGACTGGTAGTGCCCTTGGCTCTGTAGCTCTGTTCTTTACTTGTTGTAGGGAACAGAATGCACTCCTCCAGAGAGGCAGTTGGCAATTTACATCCCGCCCATCAGCATAACAAGGCTCCCTGTTCTCCAGGGCCTGTCTTGCCTTTCTTGTTCTTACACATTTTGTGGATGTCCCTTTTGACCGGTGGGAAGTGATACTTCTTTGTAGTGCAGATTTGCATTGCCCGCTTGCTTGCTTGGCCAAAAAGGGCGTATGCGTTTTCTCCTGAATATATTCAGGAGAAAACGCATACGCCCTTTTTGGCCAAGTGCATCATTGTCGAAGTTGTGCCCCTCTTCCTGTGCTTTAAAGGCGATTCCAACGTACCTCTTGAAATCTGTTTCCTGCTATTCTGCCTCGCTTTCAAGTCCGCCTCGTTGCCTTCCCTCAACAGATTTTTGGACGATAGTTGTCCTTTATTACTCGGCCAGTTTGTGAATTGCTGTGCCCCTGAGCTCCATTTTTCAACTCGTTTTTGGTGAGCTGACCGCAAGTCCAAAATTTTGGTTCAGGACCTATACTGGTTCCCGGTGGGTGGCTGAGAATTTGGTTAATTCTTCTTCCTGCCGGGAAATTACAGTGATATGTGCCCGTCCAAATGCCTAACAGCTACTCTCTCATTGGTTCTCCCTCTTCCCTTTCATCCTCTGCCAAATTGGCAACCTGTGCGAAACAAGAGGTTAAAGGGGCTGTCTCTCCAAGTTGGGAGGTTGATAGTAAAGCAGACGGAAAGTCAAACCGGAGCACCAGGAGTGGGACTATGCGTTGAGTTTTAGAAACCTTTCGTATTCACAGTGTGTCCGTTCTCTAGGTTTCCTGCAAATGTTATAGCTGTAGTAATATTCCCTTCAACCTGGAGAGTTCGGACCCATGGAATGGGTGCCATGCATTATTGCTTTAAAGGGTCTGCATTTGCTCACCCAATCTCACCAATCGTCTCAGTCCCAAGTGTCCCTCCTTATGCCACATCCAGCTGTCGTTGTAGATAGGGTCATTCCAGATTTCATCAGAGACCCTGAAGGAATTGTAAAGAATTTCCCAGTTTTTTTGTTTTGTTTTTGAAATTCCTTTTTATAGTGGGTTTGAGCTGATTCTCGCTCCCATGTTTATGCCAGTCTAGACACACTTGATTCCCTTACGGAGACATATCAATACATAGGTTTTAAGATTCTTACTAGTCAGATATTTTCCTCTGCGGGAAATATGGGGTTTTGAGTCCCTTTCACTGAGGACGGTGTAGGTCTTGTCTATTCCATAGTTGGTTTTTGGAACGGTACCTGTGCTTATATCAAACTCTGGTTTTATGCATCACCCCACCTCTCCTTCCCCCTTAAGCAGGTATAAGAGTGTTTTCTAAATGTGAGACACTGTTCTCTTTCCTAACTCAGTTCAAGTGTAGCCATGTTTACAGGATCTTCATAAGTGATATCTTATGATAAGTTTCTTTTTCTGTGTGACTTATTTCACTTAGAATCATCGTACCTGAATCCACCCATTTTGCTGCTACTGGTCTTATGACATTGATTTCATGGCTGAGGGATATTCCATCGTACGTAAGTACCACAATTTTTTGAACCATGTTTATATTTTCTGGGATACTTAAGGTGTATCCAAGTTGAGGTCCTTGTATGCAGTGCAGCCCTAAATTTTGGGGTGGCTCTGTCTTATTGATTTTCAGTTTTCCCAAGGTATATTCCCTAGACTGGTAGTGCCCTTGGCTCTGTAGCTCTGTTCTTTACTTGTTGTAGGGAACAGAATGCACTCCTCCAGAGAGGCAGTTGGCAATTTACATCCCGCCCATCAGCATAACAAGGCTCCCTGTTCTCCAGGGCCTGTCTTGCCTTTCTTGTTCTTACACATTTTGTGGATGTCCCTTTTGACCGGTGGGAAGTGATACTTCTTTGTAGTGCAGATTTGCATTGCCCGCTTGCTTGCTTGGCCAAAAAGGGCGTATGCGTTTTCTCCTGAATATATTCAGGAGAAAACGCATACGCCCTTTTTGGCCAAGTGCATCATTGTCGAAGTTGTGCCCCTCTTCCTGTGCTTTAAAGGCGATTCCAACGTACCTCTTGAAATCTGTTTCCTGCTATTCTGCCTCGCTTTCAAGTCCGCCTCGTTGCCTTCCCTCAACAGATTTTTGGACGATAGTTGTCCTTTATTACTCGGCCAGTTTGTGAATTGCTGTGCCCCTGAGCTCCATTTTTCAACTCGTTTTTGGTGAGCGGACCGCAAGTCCAAAATTTTGGCTCAGGACCTATACTGGTTCCCGGTGGGTGGCTGAGAATTTGGTTAATTCTTCTTCCTGCCGGGAAATTACAGTGATATGTGCCCGTCCAAATGCCTAACAGCTACTCTCTCATTGGTTCTCCCTCTTCCCTTTCATCCTCTGCCAAATTGGCAACCTGTGCGAACCAAGAGGTTAAAGGGGCTGTCTCTCCAAGTTGGGAGGTTGATAGTAAAGCAGACGGAAAGTCAAACCGGAGCACCAGGACTGGGATTATTCGTTGAGTTTTAGAAACCTTTCGTATTCACAGTGTGTCCGTTCCCTAGGTTTCCCGCACATGTTATAGCTGTAGTAATATTCCCTTCAACCTGGAGAGTTCGGACCCATGGAATGGGTGCCATGCATTATTGCTTTAAAGGGTCTGCATTTGCTCACCCAATCTCACCAATCGTCTCAGTCCCAAGTGTCCCTCCTTATGCCACATCCAGCTGTCGTTGTAGATAGGGTCATTCCAGCTTTCATCAGAGACACTGAAGGAATTGTAAAGAATTTCCCAGTTTTTTTTGTTTTGTTTTTGAAATTCCTTTTTATAGTGGGTTTGAGCTGATTCTCGCTGCCATGTTTATGCCAGTCTAGACACACTTGATTCCCTTACGGAGACATATCAATACATAGGTTTTAAGATTCTTACTAGTCAGATATTTTCCTCTGCGGGAAATATGGGGTTTTGAGTCCCTTTCGCTGAGGACGGTGTAGGTCTTGTCTATTCCATAGTTGGTTTTTGGAACGGTACCTGTGCTTATATCAAACTCTGGTTTTATGCATCACCCCACCTCTCCTTCCCCCTTAAGCAGGTATAAGAGTGTTTTCTAAATGTGAGACACTGTTCTCTTTCCTAACTCAGTTCAAGTGTAGCCATGTTTACAGGATCTTCATAAGTGATATCTTATGATAAGTTTCTTTTTCTGTGTGACTTATTTCACTTAGAATCATCGTACCTGAATCCACCCATTTTGCTGCTACTGGTCTTATGACATTGATTTCATGGCTGAGGGATATTCCATCGTACGTAAGTACCACAATTTTTTGAACCATGTTTATATTTTCTGGGATACTTAAGGTGTATCCAAGTTGAGATCCTTGTATGCAGTGCAGCCCTAAATTTTGGGGTGGCTCTGTCTTATTGATTTTCAGTTTTCCCAAGGTATATTCCCTAGACTGGTAGTGCCCTTGGCTCTGTAGCTCTGTTCTTTACTTGTTGTAGGGAACAGAATGCACTCCTCCAGAGAGGCAGTTGGCAATTTACATCCCGCCCATCAGCATAACAAGGCTCCCTGTTCTCCAGGGCCTGTCTTGCCTTTCTTGTTCTTACACATTTTGTGGATGTCCCCTTTGACCGGTGGGAAGTGATACTTCTTTTTAGTGCAGATTTGCATTGCCCGCTTGCTTGCTTGGCCAAAAAGGGCGTATGCGTTTTCTCCTGAATATATTCAGGAGAAAACGCATACGCCCTTTTTGGCCAAGTGCATCATTGTCGAAGTTGTGCCCCTCTTCCTGTGCTTTAAAGGCGATTCCAACGTACCTCTTGAAATCTGTTTCCTGCTATTCTGCCTCGCTTTCAAGTCCGCCTCATTGCCTTCCCTCAACAGATTTTTGGACGATAGTTGTCCTTTATTACTCGGCCAGTTTGTGAATTGCTGTGCCCCTGAGCTCCATTTTTCAACTCGTTTTTGGTGAGCTGACTGCAAGTCCAAAATTTTGGTTCAGGACCTATACTGGTTCCCAGTGGGTGGCTGAGAATTTGGTTAATTCTTCTTCCTGCCGGGAAATTACAGTGATATGTGCCCGTCCAAATGCCTAACAGCTACTCTCTCATTGTTTCTCCCTCTTCCCTTTCATCCTCTGCCAAATTGGCAACCTGTGCGAACCAAGAGGTTAAAGGGGCTGTCTCTCCAAGTTGGGAGGTTGATAGTAAAGCAGACGGAAAGTCAAACCGGAGCACCAGGAGAGGGACTATGCGTTGAGTTTTAGAAACCTTTCGTATTCACAGTGTGTCCGTTCTCTAGGTTTCCCGCACATGTTATAGCTGTAGTAATATTCCCTTCAACCTGGAGAGTTCGGACCCATGGAATGGGTGCCATGCATTATTGCTTTAAAGGGTGTGCATTTGCTCACCCAATCTCACCAATCGTCTCAGTCCCAAGTGTCCCTCCTTATGCCACATCCAGCTGTCGTTGTAGATAGGGTCATTCCAGCCTTCATCAGAGACCCTGAAGGAATTGTAAAGAATTTCCCAGTTTTTTTGTTTTGTTTTTGAAATTCCTTTTTATAGTGGGTTTGAGCTGATTCTCGCTGCCATGTTTATGCCAGTCTAGACACACTTGATTCCCTTACGGAGACATATCAATACATAGGTTTTAAGATTCTTACTAGTCAGATATTTTCCTCTGTGGGAAATATGGGGTTTTGAGTCCCTTTAGCTGAGGACGGTGTAGGTCTTGTCTATTCCATAGTTGGTTTTTGGAACGGTACCTGTGCTTATATCAAACTCTGGTTTTATGCATCACCCCACCTCTCCTTCCCCCTTAAGCAGATATAAGAGTGTTTTCTAAATGTGAGACACTGTTCTCTTTCCTAACTCAGTTCAAGTGTAGCCATGTTTACAGGATCTTCATAAGTGATATCTTATGATAAGTTTCTTTTTCTGTGTGACTTATTTCACTTAGAATCATCGTACCTGAATCCACCCATTTTGCTGCTACTGGTCTTATGACATTGATTTCATGGCTGAGGGATATTCCATCGTACGTAAGTACCACAAGTTTTTGAACCATGTTTATATTTTCTGGGATACTTAAGGTGTATCCAAGTTGAGGTCCTTGTATGCAGTGCAGCCCTAAATTTTGGGGTGGCTCTGTCTTATTGATTTTCAGTTTTCCCAAGGTATATTCCCTAGACTGGTAGTGCCCTTGGCTCTGTAGCTCTGTTCTTTACTTGTTTTAGGGAACAGAATGCACTCCTCCAGAGAGGCAGTTGGCAATTTACATCCCGCCCATCAGCATAACAAGGCTCCCTGTTCTCCAGGGCCTGTCTTGCCTTTCTTGTTCTTACACATTTTGTGGATGTCCCTTTTGACCGGTGGGAAGTGATACTTCTTTGTAGTGCAGATTTGCATTGCCCGCTTGCTTGCTTGGCCAAAAAGGGCGTATGCGTTTTCTCCTGAATATATTCAGGACAAAACGCATACGCCCTTTTTGGCCAAGTGCATCATTGTCGAAGTTGTGCCCCTCTTCCTGTGCTTTAAAGGTGATTCCAACGTACCTCTTGAAATCTGTTTCCTGCTATTCTGCCTCGCTTTCAAGTCCGCCTCGTTGCCTTCCCTCAACAGATTTTTGGACGATAGTTGTCCTTTATTACTCGGCCAGTTTGTGAATTGCTGTGCCCCTGAGCTCCATTTTTCAACTCGTTTTTGGTGAGCTGACCGCAAGTCCAAAATTTTGGTTCAGGACCTATACTGGTTCCCGGTGGGTGGCTGAGAATTTGGTTAATTCTTCTTCCTGCCGGGAAATTACAGTGATATGTGCCCGTCCAAATGCCTAACAGCTACTCTCTCATTGGTTCTCCCTCTTCCCTTTCATCCTCTGCCAAATTGGCAACCTGTGCGAACCAAGAGGTTAAAGGGGCTGTCTCTCCAAGTTGGGAGGTTGATAGTAAAGCAGACGGAAAGTCAAACCGGAGCACCAGGAGAGGGAATATTCGTTGAGTTTTAGAAACCTTTCGTATTCACAGTGTGTCCGTTCCCTAGGTTTCCCGCACATGTTATAGCTGTAGTAATATTCCCTTCAACCTGGAGAGTTCGGACCCATGGAATGGGTGCCATGCATTATTGCTTTAAAGGGTCTGCATTTGCTCACCCAATCTCACCAATCGTCTCAGTCCCAAGTGTCCCTCCTTATGCCACATCCAGCTGTCGTTGTAGATAGGGTCATTCCAGCTTTCATCAGAGACACTGAAGGAATTGTAAAGAATTTCCCAGTTTTTTTTGTTTTGTTTTTGAAATTCCTTTTTATAGTGGGTTTGAGCTGATTCTCGCTGCCATGTTTATGCCAGTCTAGACACACTTGATTCCCTTACGGAGACATATCAATACATAGGTTTTAAGATTCTTACTAGTCAGATATTTTCCTCTGCGGGAAATATGGGGTTTTGAGTCCCTTTCGCTGAGGACGGTGTAGGTCTTGTCTATTCCATAGTTGGTTTTTGGAACGGTACCTGTGCTTATATCAAACTCTGGTTTTATGCATCACCCCACCTCTCCTTCCCCCTTAAGCAGGTATAAGAGTGTTTTCTAAATGTGAGACACTGTTCTCTTTCCTAACTCAGTTCAAGTGTAGCCATGTTTACAGGATCTTCATAAGTGATATCTTATGATAAGTTTCTTTTTCTGTGTGACTTATTTCACTTAGAATCATCGTACCTGAATCCACCCATTTTGCTGCTACTGGTCTTATGACATTGATTTCATGGCTGAGGGATATTCCATCGTACGTAAGTACCACAATTTTTTGAACCATGTTTATATTTTCTGGGATACTTAAGGTGTATCCAAGTTGAGATCCTTGTATGCAGTGCAGCCCTAAATTTTGGGGTGGCTCTGTCTTATTGATTTTCAGTTTTCCCAAGGTATATTCCCTAGACTGGTAGTGCCCTTGGCTCTGTAGCTCTGTTCTTTACTTGTTGTAGGGAACAGAATGCACTCCTCCAGAGAGGCAGTTGGCAATTTACATCCCGCCCATCAGCATAACAAGGCTCCCTGTTCTCCAGGGCCTGTCTTGCCTTTCTTGTTCTTACACATTTTGTGGATGTCCCCTTTGACCGGTGGGAAGTGATACTTCTTTTTAGTGCAGATTTGCATTGCCCGCTTGCTTGCTTGGCCAAAAAGGGCGTATGCGTTTTCTCCTGAATATATTCAGGAGAAAACGCATACGCCCTTTTTGGCCAAGTGCATCATTGTCGAAGTTGTGCCCCTCTTCCTGTGCTTTAAAGGCGATTCCAACGTACCTCTTGAAATCTGTTTCCTGCTATTCTGCCTCGCTTTCAAGTCCGCCTCATTGCCTTCCCTCAACAGATTTTTGGACGATAGTTGTCCTTTATTACTCGGCCAGTTTGTGAATTGCTGTGCCCCTGAGCTCCATTTTTCAACTCGTTTTTGGTGAGCTGACTGCAAGTCCAAAATTTTGGTTCAGGACCTATACTGGTTCCCAGTGGGTGGCTGAGAATTTGGTTAATTCTTCTTCCTGCCGGGAAATTACAGTGATATGTGCCCGTCCAAATGCCTAACAGCTACTCTCTCATTGTTTCTCCCTCTTCCCTTTCATCCTCTGCCAAATTGGCAACCTGTGCGAACCAAGAGGTTAAAGGGGCTGTCTCTCCAAGTTGGGAGGTTGATAGTAAAGCAGACGGAAAGTCAAACCGGAGCACCAGGAGAGGGACTATGCGTTGAGTTTTAGAAACCTTTCGTATTCACAGTGTGTCCGTTCTCTAGGTTTCCCGCACATGTTATAGCTGTAGTAATATTCCCTTCAACCTGGAGAGTTCGGACCCATGGAATGGGTGCCATGCATTATTGCTTTAAAGGGTGTGCATTTGCTCACCCAATCTCACCAATCGTCTCAGTCCCAAGTGTCCCTCCTTATGCCACATCCAGCTGTCGTTGTAGATAGGGTCATTCCAGCCTTCATCAGAGACCCTGAAGGAATTGTAAAGAATTTCCCAGTTTTTTTGTTTTGTTTTTGAAATTCCTTTTTATAGTGGGTTTGAGCTGATTCTCGCTGCCATGTTTATGCCAGTCTAGACACACTTGATTCCCTTACGGAGACATATCAATACATAGGTTTTAAGATTCTTACTAGTCAGATATTTTCCTCTGTGGGAAATATGGGGTTTTGAGTCCCTTTAGCTGAGGACGGTGTAGGTCTTGTCTATTCCATAGTTGGTTTTTGGAACGGTACCTGTGCTTATATCAAACTCTGGTTTTATGCATCACCCCACCTCTCCTTCCCCCTTAAGCAGATATAAGAGTGTTTTCTAAATGTGAGACACTGTTCTCTTTCCTAACTCAGTTCAAGTGTAGCCATGTTTACAGGATCTTCATAAGTGATATCTTATGATAAGTTTCTTTTTCTGTGTGACTTATTTCACTTAGAATCATCGTACCTGAATCCACCCATTTTGCTGCTACTGGTCTTATGACATTGATTTCATGGCTGAGGGATATTCCATCGTACGTAAGTACCACAAGTTTTTGAACCATGTTTATATTTTCTGGGATACTTAAGGTGTATCCAAGTTGAGGTCCTTGTATGCAGTGCAGCCCTAAATTTTGGGGTGGCTCTGTCTTATTGATTTTCAGTTTTCCCAAGGTATATTCCCTAGACTGGTAGTGCCCTTGGCTCTGTAGCTCTGTTCTTTACTTGTTTTAGGGAACAGAATGCACTCCTCCAGAGAGGCAGTTGGCAATTTACATCCCGCCCATCAGCATAACAAGGCTCCCTGTTCTCCAGGGCCTGTCTTGCCTTTCTTGTTCTTACACATTTTGTGGATGTCCCTTTTGACCGGTGGGAAGTGATACTTCTTTGTAGTGCAGATTTGCATTGCCCGCTTGCTTGCTTGGCCAAAAAGGGCGTATGCGTTTTCTCCTGAATATATTCAGGACAAAACGCATACGCCCTTTTTGGCCAAGTGCATCATTGTCGAAGTTGTGCCCCTCTTCCTGTGCTTTAAAGGTGATTCCAACGTACCTCTTGAAATCTGTTTCCTGCTATTCTGCCTCGCTTTCAAGTCCGCCTCGTTGCCTTCCCTCAACAGATTTTTGGACGATAGTTGTCCTTTATTACTCGGCCAGTTTGTGAATTGCTGTGCCCCTGAGCTCCATTTTTCAACTCGTTTTTGGTGAGCTGACCGCAAGTCCAAAATTTTGGTTCAGGACCTATACTGGTTCCCGGTGGGTGGCTGAGAATTTGGTTAATTCTTCTTCCTGCCGGGAAATTACAGTGATATGTGCCCGTCCAAATGCCTAACAGCTACTCTCTCATTGGTTCTCCCTCTTCCCTTTCATCCTCTGCCAAATTGGCAACCTGTGCGAACCAAGAGGTTAAAGGGGCTGTCTCTCCAAGTTGGGAGGTTGATAGTAAAGCAGACGGAAAGTCAAACCGGAGCACCAGGAGAGGGAATATTCGTTGAGTTTTAGAAACCTTTCGTATTCACAGTGTGTCCGTTCCCTAGGTTTCCCGCACATGTTATAGCTGTAGTAATATTCCCTTCAACCTGGAGAGTTCGGACCCATGGAATGGGTGCCATGCATTATTGCTTTAAAGGGTCTGCATTTGCTCACCCAATCTCACCAATCGTCTCAGTCCCAAGTGTCCCTCCTTATGCCACATCCAGCTGTCGTTGTAGATAGGGTCATTCCAGCTTTCATCAGAGACACTGAAGGAATTGTAAAGAATTTCCCAGTTTTTTTTGTTTTGTTTTTGAAATTCCTTTTTATAGTGGGTTTGAGCTGATTCTCGCTGCCATGTTTATGCCAGTCTAGACACACTTGATTCCCTTACGGAGACATATCAATACATAGGTTTTAAGATTCTTACTAGTCAGATATTTTCCTCTGCGGGAAATATGGGGTTTTGAGTCCCTTTCGCTGAGGACGGTGTAGGTCTTGTCTATTCCATAGTTGGTTTTTGGAACGGTACCTGTGCTTATATCAAACTCTGGTTTTATGCATCACCCCACCTCTCCTTCCCCCTTAAGCAGGTATAAGAGTGTTTTCTAAATGTGAGACACTGTTCTCTTTCCTAACTCAGTTCAAGTGTAGCCATGTTTACAGGATCTTCATAAGTGATATCTTATGATAAGTTTCTTTTTCTGTGTGACTTATTTCACTTAGAATCATCGTACCTGAATCCACCCATTTTGCTGCTACTGGTCTTATGACATTGATTTCATGGCTGAGGGATATTCCATCGTACGTAAGTACCACAATTTTTTGAACCATGTTTATATTTTCTGGGATACTTAAGGTGTATCCAAGTTGAGATCCTTGTATGCAGTGCAGCCCTAAATTTTGGGGTGGCTCTGTCTTATTGATTTTCAGTTTTCCCAAGGTATATTCCCTAGACTGGTAGTGCCCTTGGCTCTGTAGCTCTGTTCTTTACTTGTTGTAGGGAACAGAATGCACTCCTCCAGAGAGGCAGTTGGCAATTTACATCCCGCCCATCAGCATAACAAGGCTCCCTGTTCTCCAGGGCCTGTCTTGCCTTTCTTGTTCTTACACATTTTGTGGATGTCCCCTTTGACCGGTGGGAAGTGATACTTCTTTTTAGTGCAGATTTGCATTGCCCGCTTGCTTGCTTGGCCAAAAAGGGCGTATGCGTTTTCTCCTGAATATATTCAGGAGAAAACGCATACGCCCTTTTTGGCCAAGTGCATCATTGTCGAAGTTGTGCCCCTCTTCCTGTGCTTTAAAGGCGATTCCAACGTACCTCTTGAAATCTGTTTCCTGCTATTCTGCCTCGCTTTCAAGTCCGCCTCATTGCCTTCCCTCAACAGATTTTTGGACGATAGTTGTCCTTTATTACTCGGCCAGTTTGTGAATTGCTGTGCCCCTGAGCTCCATTTTTCAACTCGTTTTTGGTGAGCTGACTGCAAGTCCAAAATTTTGGTTCAGGACCTATACTGGTTCCCAGTGGGTGGCTGAGAATTTGGTTAATTCTTCTTCCTGCCGGGAAATTACAGTGATATGTGCCCGTCCAAATGCCTAACAGCTACTCTCTCATTGTTTCTCCCTCTTCCCTTTCATCCTCTGCCAAATTGGCAACCTGTGCGAACCAAGAGGTTAAAGGGGCTGTCTCTCCAAGTTGGGAGGTTGATAGTAAAGCAGACGGAAAGTCAAACCGGAGCACCAGGAGAGGGACTATGCGTTGAGTTTTAGAAACCTTTCGTATTCACAGTGTGTCCGTTCTCTAGGTTTCCCGCACATGTTATAGCTGTAGTAATATTCCCTTCAACCTGGAGAGTTCGGACCCATGGAATGGGTGCCATGCATTATTGCTTTAAAGGGTGTGCATTTGCTCACCCAATCTCACCAATCGTCTCAGTCCCAAGTGTCCCTCCTTATGCCACATCCAGCTGTCGTTGTAGATAGGGTCATTCCAGCCTTCATCAGAGACCCTGAAGGAATTGTAAAGAATTTCCCAGTTTTTTTGTTTTGTTTTTGAAATTCCTTTTTATAGTGGGTTTGAGCTGATTCTCGCTGCCATGTTTATGCCAGTCTAGACACACTTGATTCCCTTACGGAGACATATCAATACATAGGTTTTAAGATTCTTACTAGTCAGATATTTTCCTCTGTGGGAAATATGGGGTTTTGAGTCCCTTTAGCTGAGGACGGTGTAGGTCTTGTCTATTCCATAGTTGGTTTTTGGAACGGTACCTGTGCTTATATCAAACTCTGGTTTTATGCATCACCCCACCTCTCCTTCCCCCTTAAGCAGATATAAGAGTGTTTTCTAAATGTGAGACACTGTTCTCTTTCCTAACTCAGTTCAAGTGTAGCCATGTTTACAGGATCTTCATAAGTGATATCTTATGATAAGTTTCTTTTTCTGTGTGACTTATTTCACTTAGAATCATCGTACCTGAATCCACCCATTTTGCTGCTACTGGTCTTATGACATTGATTTCATGGCTGAGGGATATTCCATCGTACGTAAGTACCACAAGTTTTTGAACCATGTTTATATTTTCTGGGATACTTAAGGTGTATCCAAGTTGAGGTCCTTGTATGCAGTGCAGCCCTAAATTTTGGGGTGGCTCTGTCTTATTGATTTTCAGTTTTCCCAAGGTATATTCCCTAGACTGGTAGTGCCCTTGGCTCTGTAGCTCTGTTCTTTACTTGTTTTAGGGAACAGAATGCACTCCTCCAGAGAGGCAGTTGGCAATTTACATCCCGCCCATCAGCATAACAAGGCTCCCTGTTCTCCAGGGCCTGTCTTGCCTTTCTTGTTCTTACACATTTTGTGGATGTCCCTTTTGACCGGTGGGAAGTGATACTTCTTTGTAGTGCAGATTTGCATTGCCCGCTTGCTTGCTTGGCCAAAAAGGGCGTATGCGTTTTCTCCTGAATATATTCAGGACAAAACGCATACGCCCTTTTTGGCCAAGTGCATCATTGTCGAAGTTGTGCCCCTCTTCCTGTGCTTTAAAGGTGATTCCAACGTACCTCTTGAAATCTGTTTCCTGCTATTCTGCCTCGCTTTCAAGTCCGCCTCGTTGCCTTCCCTCAACAGATTTTTGGACGATAGTTGTCCTTTATTACTCGGCCAGTTTGTGAATTGCTGTGCCCCTGAGCTCCATTTTTCAACTCGTTTTTGGTGAGCTGACCGCAAGTCCAAAATTTTGGTTCAGGACCTATACTGGTTCCCGGTGGGTGGCTGAGAATTTGGTTAATTCTTCTTCCTGCCGGGAAATTACAGTGATATGTGCCCGTCCAAATGCCTAACAGCTACTCTCTCATTGGTTCTCCCTCTTCCCTTTCATCCTCTGCCAAATTGGCAACCTGTGCGAACCAAGAGGTTAAAGGGGCTGTCTCTCCAAGTTGGGAGGTTGATAGTAAAGCAGACGGAAAGTCAAACCGGAGCACCAGGAGAGGGAATATTCGTTGAGTTTTAGAAACCTTTCGTATTCACAGTGTGTCCGTTCTCTAGGTTTCCCGCACATGTTATAGCTGTAGTAATATTCCCTTCAACCTGGAGAGTTCGGACCCATGGAATGGGTGCCATGCATTATTGCTTTAAAGGGTGTGCATTTGCTCACCCAATCTCACCAATCGTCTCAGTCCCAAGTGTCCCTCCTTATGCCACATCCAGCTGTCGTTGTAGATAGGGTCATTCCAGCTTTCATCAGAGACCCTGAAGGAATTGCAAAGAATTTCCCAGTTTTTTTGTTTTGTTTTTGAAATTCCTTTTTATAGTGGGTTTGAGCTGATTCTCGCTGCCATGTTTATGCCAGTCTAGACACACTTGATTCCCTTACGGAGACATATCAATACATAGGTTTTAAGATTCTTACTAGTCAGATATTTTCCTCTGCGGGAAATATGGGGTTTTGAGTCCCTTTCGCTGAAGACGGTGTAGGTCTTGTCTATTCCATAGTTGGTTTTTGGAACGGTACCTGTGCTTATATCAAACTCTGGTTTTATGCATCACCCCACCTCTCCTTCCCCCTTAAGCAGGTATAAGAGTGTTTTCTAAATGTGAGACACTGTTCTCTTTCCTAACTCAGTTCAAGTGTAGCCATGTTTACAGGATCTTCATAAGTGATATCTTATGATAAGTTTCTTTTTCTGTGTGACTTATTTCACTTAGAATCATCGTACCTGAATCCACCCATTTTGCTGCTACTGGTCTTATGACATTGATTTCATGGCTGAGGGATATTCCATCGTACGTAAGTACCACAATTTTTTGAACCATGTTTATATTTTCTGGGATACTTAAGGTGTATCCAAGTTGAGGTCCTTGTATGCAGTGCAGCCCTAAATTTTGGGGTGGCTCTGTCTTATTGATTTTCAGTTTTCCCAAGGTATATTCCCTAGACTGGTAGTGCCCTTGGCTCTGTAGCTCTGTTCTTTACTTGTTGTAGGGAACAGAATGCACTCCTCCAGAGAGGCAGTTGGCAATTTACATCCCGCCCATCAGCATAACAAGGCTCCCTGTTCTCCAGGGCCTGTCGTGCCTTTCTGGTTCTTACACATTTTGTGGATGTCCCTTTTGACCGGTGGGAAGTGATACTTCTTTGTAGTGCAGATTTGCATTGCCCGCTTGCTTGCTTGGCCAAAAAGGGCGTATGCGTTTTCTCCTCAATATATTCAGGAGAAAACGCATACGCCCTTTTTGGCCAAGTGCATCATTGTCGAAGTTGTGCCCCTCTTCCTGTGCTTTAAAGGCGATTCCAACGTACCTCTTGAAATCTGTTTCCTGCTATTCTGCCTCGCTTTCAAGTCCGCCTCGTTGCCTTCCGTCAACAGATTTTTGGACGATAGGTGTCCTTTATTACTCGGCCAGTTTGTGAATTGCTGTGTCCCTGAGCTCCATTTTTCAACTCGTTTTTGGAGAGCTGACCGCAAGTCCAAAATTTTGGCTCAGGACCTATACTGGTTCCCGGTGGGTGGCTGAGAATTTGGTTAATTCTTCTTCCAGCCAGGAAATTACAGTGATATGTGCCCGTCCAAATGCCTAACAGCTACTCTCTCATTGGTTCTCCCTCTTCCCTTTCATCCTCTGCCAAATTGGCAACCTGTGCGAACCAAGAGCTTAAAGGGGCTGTCTCTCCAAGTTGGGAGGTTGATAGTAAAGCAGACGGAAAGTCAAACCGGAGCACCAGGAGAGGGACTATTCGTTGAGTTTTAGAAACCTTTCGTATTCACAGTGTGTCCGTTCTCTAGGTTTCCCGCACATGTTATAGCTGTAGTAATATTCCCTTCAACCTGGAGAGTTCGGACCCATGGAATGGGTGCCATGCATTATTGCTTTAAAGGGTGTGCATTTGCTCACCCAATCTCACCAATCGTCTCAGTCCCAAGTGTCCCTCCTTATGCCACATCCAGCTGTCATTGTAGATAGGGTCATTCCAGGTTTCATCAGAGACCCTGAAGGAATTGTAAAGAATTTCCCAGTTTTTTTGTTTTGTTTTTGAAATTCCTTTTTATAGTGGGTTTGAGCTGATTCTCGCTGCCATGTTTATGCCAGTCTAGACACACTTGATTCCCTTACGGAGACATATCAATACATAGGTTTTAAGATTCTTACTAGTCAGATATTTTCCTCTGCAGGAAATATGGGGTTTTGAGTCCCTTTCGCTGAGGACGGTGTAGGTCTTGTCTATTCCATAGTTGGTTTTTGGAACGGTACCTGTGCTTATATCAAACTCTGGTTTTATGCATCACCCCACCTCTCCTTCCCCCTTAAGCAGGTATAAGAGTGTTTTCTAAATGTGAGACACTGTTCTCTTTCCTAACTCAGTTCAAGTGTAGCCATGTTTACAGGATCTTCATAAGTG
This sequence comes from Hyperoodon ampullatus, assembly GCF_949752795.1. Lineage (NCBI taxonomy): Eukaryota > Metazoa > Chordata > Mammalia > Artiodactyla > Ziphiidae > Hyperoodon > Hyperoodon ampullatus. The sequence goes on along the minus strand of NW_027640595.1, from coordinate 758,562 downwards.
ATATCTTATGATAAGTTTCTTTTTCTGTGTGACTTATTTCACTTAGAATCATCGTACCTGAATCCACCCATTTTGCTGCTACTGGTCTTATGACATTGATTTCATGGCTGAGGGATATTCCATCGTACGTAAGTACCACAATTTTTTGAACCATGTTTATATTTTCTGGGATACTTAAGGTGTATCCAAGTTGAGGTCCTTGTATGCAGTGCAGCCCTAAATTTTGGGGTGGCTCTGTCTTATTGATTTTCAGTTTTCCCAAGGTATATTCCCTAGACTGGTAGTGCCCTTGGCTCTGTAGCTCTGTTCTTTACTTGTTGTAGGGAACAGAATGCACTCCTCCAGAGAGGCAGTTGGCAATTTACATCCCGCCCATCAGCATAACAAGGCTCCCTGTTCTCCAGGGCCTGTCTTGCCTTTCTGGTTCTTACACATTTTGTGGATGTCCCTTTTGACCGGTGGGAAGTGATACTTCTTTGTAGTGCAGATTTGCATTGCCCGCTTGCTTGCTTGGCCAAAAAGGGCGTATGCGTTTTCTCCTGAATATATTCAGGAGAAAACGCATACGCCCTTTTTGGCCAAGTGCATCATTGTCGAAGTTGTGACCCTCTTCCTGTGCTTTAAAGGCGATTCCAACGTACCTCTTGAAATCTGTTTCCTGCTATTCTGCCTCGCTTTCAAGTCCGCCTCGTTGCCTTCCGTCAACAGATTTTTGGACGATAGGTGTCCTTTATTACTCGGCCAGTTTGTGAATTGCTGTGTCCCTGAGCTCCATTTTTCAACTCGTTTTTGGAGAGCTGACCGCAAGTCCAAAATTTTGGCTCAGGACCTATACTGGTTCCCGGTGGGTGGCTGAGAATTTGGTTAATTCTTCTTCCTGCCAGGAAATTACAGTGATATGTGCCCGTCCAAATGCCTAACAGCTACTCTCTCATTGGTTCTCCCTCTTCCCTTTCATCCTCTGCCAAATTGGCAACCTGTGCGAACCAAGAGCTTAAAGGGGCTGTCTCTCCAAGTTGGGAGGTTGATAGTAAAGCAGACGGAAAGTCAAACCGGAGCACCAGGAGAGGGACTATTCGTTGAGTTTTAGAAACCTTTCGTATTCACAGTGTGTCCGTTCTCTAGGTTTCCCGCACATGTTATAGCTGTAGTAATATTCCCTTCAACCTGGAGAGTTCGGACCCATGGAATGGGTGCCATGCATTATTGCTTTAAAGGGTGTGCATTTGCTCACCCAATCTCACCAATCGTCTCAGTCCCAAGTGTCCCTCCTTATGCCACATCCAGCTGTCATTGTAGATAGGGTCATTCCAGGTTTCATCAGAGACCCTGAAGGAATTGTAAAGAATTTCCCAGTTTTTTTGTTTTGTTTTTGAAATTCCTTTTTATAGTGGGTTTGAGCTGATTCTCGCTGCCATGTTTATGCCAGTCTAGACACACTTGATTCCCTTACGGAGACATATCAATACATAGGTTTTAAGATTCTTACTAGTCAGATATTTTCCTCTGCGGGAAATATGGGGTTTTGAGTCCCTTTCGCTGAGGACGGTGTAGGTCTTGTCTATTCCATAGTTGGTTTTTGGAACGGTACCTGTGCTTATATCAAACTCTGGTTTTATGCATCACCCCACCTCTCCTTCCCCCTTAAGCAGGTATAAGAGTGTTTTCTAAATGTGAGACACTGTTCTCTTTCCTAACTCAGTTCAAGTGTAGCCATGTTTACAGGATCTTCATAAGTGATATCTTATGATAAGTTTCTTTTTCTGTGTGACTTATTTCACTTAGAATCATCGTACCTGAATCCACCCATTTTGCTGCTACTGGTCTTATGACATTGATTTCATGGCTGAGGGATATTCCATCGTACGTAAGTACCACAATTTTTTGAACCATGTTTATATTTTCTGGGATACTTAAGGTGTATCCAAGTTGAGGTCCTTGTATGCAGTGCAGCCCTAAATTTTGGGGTGGCTCTGTCTTATTGATTTTCAGTTTTCCCAAGGTATATTCCCTAGACTGGTAGTGCCCTTGGCTCTGTAGCTCTGTTCTTTACTTGTTGTAGGGAACAGAATGCACTCCTCCAGAGAGGCAGTTGGCAATTTACATCCCGCCCATCAGCATAACAAGGCTCCCTGTTCTCCAGGGCCTGTCTTGCCTTTCTTGTTCTTACACATTTTGTGGATGTCCCTTTTGACCGGTGGGAAGTGATACTTCTTTGTAGTGCAGATTTGCATTGCCCGCTTGCTTGCTTGGCCAAAAAGGGCGTATGCGTTTTCTCCTGAATATATTCAGGAGAAAACGCATACGCCCTTTTTGGCCAAGTGCATCATTGTCGAAGTTGTGCCCCTCTTCCTGTGCTTTAAAGGCGATTCCAACGTACCTCTTGAAATCTGTTTCCTGCTATTCTGCCTCGCTTTCAAGTCCGCCTCGTTGCCTTCCCTCAACAGATTTTTGGACGATAGTTGTCCTTTATTACTCGGCCAGTTTGTGAATTGCTGTGCCCCTGAGCTCCATTTTTCAACTCGTTTTTGGTGAGCTGACCGCAAGTCCAAAATTTTGGCTCAGGACCTATACTGGTTCCCGGTGGGAGGCTGAGAATTTGGTTAATTCTTCTTCCTGCCGGGAAATTACAGTGATATGTGCCCGTCCAAATGCCTAACAGCTACTCTCTCATTGGTTCTCCCTCTTCCCTTTCATCCTCTGCCAAATTGGCAACCTGTGCGAACCAAGAGGTTAAAGGGGCTGTCTCTCCAAGTTGGGAGGTTGATAGTAAAGCAGACGGAAAGTCAATCCGGAGCACCAGGAGAGGGTTTATTCGTTGAGTTTTAGAACACTTTCATATTCACAGTGTGTCCGTTCTCTAGGTTTCCCGCACATGTTATAGCTGTAGTAATATTCCCTTCAACCTGGAGAGTTCGGACCCATGGAATGGGTGCCATGCATTATTGCTTTAAAGGGTCTGCATTTGCTCACCCAATCTCACCAATCGTCTCAGTCCCAAGTGTCCCTCCTTATGCCACATCCAGCTGTCGTTGTAGATAGGGTCATTGCAGCTTTCATCAGAGACCCTGAAGGAATTGTAAAGAATTTCCCAGTTTTTTTGTTTTGTTTTTGAAATTCCTTTTTATAGTGGGTTTGAGCTGATTCTCGCTGCCATGTTTATGCCAGTCTAGACACACTTGATTCCCTTACGGAGACATATCAATACATAGGTTTTAAGATTCTTACTAGTCAGATATTTTCCTCTGCGGGAAATATGGGGTTTTGAGTCCCTTTCACTGAGGACGGTGTAGGTCTTGTCTATTCCATAGTTGGTTTTTGGAACGGTACCTGTGCTTATATCAAACTCTGGTTTTATGCATCACCCCACCTCTCCTTCCCCCTTAAGCAGGTATAAGAGTGTTTTCTAAATGTGAGACACTGTTCTCTTTCCTAACTCGGTTCAAGTGTAGCCATGTTACAGGATCTTCATAAGTGATATCTTATGATAAGTTTCTTTTTCTGTGTGACTTATTTCACTTAGAATCATCGTACCTGAATCCACCCATTTTGCTGCTACTGGTCTTATGACATTGATTTCATGGCTGAGGGATATTCCATCGTACGTAAGTACCACAATTTTTTGAACCATGTTTATATTTTCTGGGATACTTAAGGTGTATCCAAGTTGAGGTCCTTGTATGCAGTGCAGCCCTAAATTTTGGGGTGGCTCTGTCTTATTGATTTTCAGTTTTCCCAAGGTATATTCCCTAGACTGGTAGTGCCCTTGGCTCTGTAGCTCTGTTCTTTACTTGTTGTAGGGAACAGAATGCACTCCTCCAGAGAGGCAGTTGGCAATTTACATCCCGCCCATCAGCATAACAAGGCTCCCTGTTCTCCAGGGCCTGTCTTGCCTTTCTTGTTCTTACACATTTTGTGGATGTCCCTTTTGACCGGTGGGAAGTGATACTTCTTTGTAGTGCAGATTTGCATTGCCCGCTTGCTTGCTTGGCCAAAAAGGGCGTATGCGTTTTCTCCTGAATATATTCAGGAGAAAACGCATACGCCCTTTTTGGCCAAGTGCATCATTGTCGAAGTTGTGCCCCTCTTCCTGTGCTTTAAAGGCGATTCCAACGTACCTCTTGAAATCTGTTTCCTGCTATTCTGCCTCGCTTTCAAGTCCGCCTCGTTGCCTTCCCTCAACAGATTTTTGGACGATAGTTGTCCTTTATTACTCGGCCAGTTTGTGAATTGCTGTGCCCCTGAGCTCCATTTTTCAACTCGTTTTTGGTGAGCTGACCGCAAGTCCAAAATTTTGGTTCAGGACCTATACTGGTTCCCGGTGGGTGGCTGAGAATTTGGTTAATTCTTCTTCCTGCCGGGAAATTACAGTGATATGTGCCCGTCCAAATGCCTAACAGCTACTCTCTCATTGGTTCTCCCTCTTCCCTTTCATCCTCTGCCAAATTGGCAACCTGTGCGAAACAAGAGGTTAAAGGGGCTGTCTCTCCAAGTTGGGAGGTTGATAGTAAAGCAGACGGAAAGTCAAACCGGAGCACCAGGAGTGGGACTATGCGTTGAGTTTTAGAAACCTTTCGTATTCACAGTGTGTCCGTTCTCTAGGTTTCCTGCAAATGTTATAGCTGTAGTAATATTCCCTTCAACCTGGAGAGTTCGGACCCATGGAATGGGTGCCATGCATTATTGCTTTAAAGGGTCTGCATTTGCTCACCCAATCTCACCAATCGTCTCAGTCCCAAGTGTCCCTCCTTATGCCACATCCAGCTGTCGTTGTAGATAGGGTCATTCCAGATTTCATCAGAGACCCTGAAGGAATTGTAAAGAATTTCCCAGTTTTTTTGTTTTGTTTTTGAAATTCCTTTTTATAGTGGGTTTGAGCTGATTCTCGCTCCCATGTTTATGCCAGTCTAGACACACTTGATTCCCTTACGGAGACATATCAATACATAGGTTTTAAGATTCTTACTAGTCAGATATTTTCCTCTGCGGGAAATATGGGGTTTTGAGTCCCTTTCACTGAGGACGGTGTAGGTCTTGTCTATTCCATAGTTGGTTTTTGGAACGGTACCTGTGCTTATATCAAACTCTGGTTTTATGCATCACCCCACCTCTCCTTCCCCCTTAAGCAGGTATAAGAGTGTTTTCTAAATGTGAGACACTGTTCTCTTTCCTAACTCAGTTCAAGTGTAGCCATGTTTACAGGATCTTCATAAGTGATATCTTATGATAAGTTTCTTTTTCTGTGTGACTTATTTCACTTAGAATCATCGTACCTGAATCCACCCATTTTGTGCTACTGGTCTTATGACATTGATTTCATGGCTGAGGGATATTCCATCGTACGTAAGTACCACAATTTTTTGAACCATGTTTATATTTTCTGGGATACTTAAGGTGTATCCAAGTTGAGGTCCTTGTATGCAGTGCAGCCCTAAATTTTGGGGTGGCTCTGTCTTATTGATTTTCAGTTTTCCCAAGGTATATTCCCTAGACTGGTAGTGCCCTTGGCTCTGTAGCTCTGTTCTTTACTTGTTGTAGGGAACAGAATGCACTCCTCCAGAGAGGCAGTTGGCAATTTACATCCCGCCCATCAGCATAACAAGGCTCCCTGTTCTCCAGGGCCTGTCTTGCCTTTCTTGTTCTTACACATTTTGTGGATGTCCCTTTTGACCGGTGGGAAGTGATACTTCTTTGTAGTGCAGATTTGCATTGCCCGCTTGCTTGCTTGGCCAAAAAGGGCGTATGCGTTTTCTCCTGAATATATTCAGGAGAAAACGCATACGCCCTTTTTGGCCAAGTGCATCATTGTCGAAGTTGTGCCCCTCTTCCTGTGCTTTAAAGGCGATTCCAACGTACCTCTTGAAATCTGTTTCCTGCTATTCTGCCTCGCTTTCAAGTCCGCCTCGTTGCCTTCCCTCAACAGATTTTTGGACGATAGTTGTCCTTTATTACTCGGCCAGTTTGTGAATTGCTGTGCCCCTGAGCTCCATTTTTCAACTCGTTTTTGGTGAGCGGACCGCAAGTCCAAAATTTTGGCTCAGGACCTATACTGGTTCCCGGTGGGTGGCTGAGAATTTGGTTAATTCTTCTTCCTGCCGGGAAATTACAGTGATATGTGCCCGTCCAAATGCCTAACAGCTACTCTCTCATTGGTTCTCCCTCTTCACTTTCATCCTCTGCCAAATTGGCAACCTGTGCGAACCAAGAGGTTAAAGGGGCTGTCTCTCCAAGTTGGGAGGTTGATAGTAAAGCAGACGGAAAGTCAAACCGGAGCACCAGGACTGGGATTATTCGTTGAGTTTTAGAAACCTTTCGTATTCACAGTGTGTCCGTTCCCTAGGTTTCCCGCACATGTTATAGCTGTAGTAATATTCCCTTCAACCTGGAGAGTTCGGACCCATGGAATGGGTGCCATGCATTATTGCTTTAAAGGGTCTGCATTTGCTCACCCAATCTCACCAATCGTCTCAGTCCCAAGTGTCCCTCCTTATGCCACATCCAGCTGTCGTTGTAGATAGGGTCATTCCAGCTTTCATCAGAGACACTGAAGGAATTGTAAAGAATTTCCCAGTTTTTTTTGTTTTGTTTTTGAAATTCCTTTTTATAGTGGGTTTGAGCTGATTCTCGCTGCCATGTTTATGCCAGTCTAGACACACTTGATTCCCTTACGGAGACATATCAATACATAGGTTTTAAGATTCTTACTAGTCAGATATTTTCCTCTGCGGGAAATATGGGGTTTTGAGTCCCTTTCGCTGAGGACGGTGTAGGTCTTGTCTATTCCATAGTTGGTTTTTGGAACGGTACCTGTGCTTATATCAAACTCTGGTTTTATGCATCACCCCACCTCTCCTTCCCCCTTAAGCAGGTATAAGAGTGTTTTCTAAATGTGAGACACTGTTCTCTTTCCTAACTCAGTTCAAGTGTAGCCATGTTTACAGGATCTTCATAAGTGATATCTTATGATAAGTTTCTTTTTCTGTGTGACTTATTTCACTTAGAATCATCGTACCTGAATCCACCCATTTTGCTGCTACTGGTCTTATGACATTGATTTCATGGCTGAGGGATATTCCATCGTACGTAAGTACCACAATTTTTTGAACCATGTTTATATTTTCTGGGATACTTAAGGTGTATCCAAGTTGAGATCCTTGTATGCAGTGCAGCCCTAAATTTTGGGGTGGCTCTGTCTTATTGATTTTCAGTTTTCCCAAGGTATATTCCCTAGACTGGTAGTGCCCTTGGCTCTGTAGCTCTGTTCTTTACTTGTTGTAGGGAACAGAATGCACTCCTCCAGAGAGGCAGTTGGCAATTTACATCCCGCCCATCAGCATAACAAGGCTCCCTGTTCTCCAGGGCCTGTCTTGCCTTTCTTGTTCTTACACATTTTGTGGATGTCCCCTTTGACCGGTGGGAAGTGATACTTCTTTTTAGTGCAGATTTGCATTGCCCGCTTGCTTGCTTGGCCAAAAAGGGCGTATGCGTTTTCTCCTGAATATATTCAGGAGAAAACGCATACGCCCTTTTTGGCCAAGTGCATCATTGTCGAAGTTGTGCCCCTCTTCCTGTGCTTTAAAGGCGATTCCAACGTACCTCTTGAAATCTGTTTCCTGCTATTCTGCCTCGCTTTCAAGTCCGCCTCATTGCCTTCCCTCAACAGATTTTTGGACGATAGTTGTCCTTTATTACTCGGCCAGTTTGTGAATTGCTGTGCCCCTGAGCTCCATTTTTCAACTCGTTTTTGGTGAGCTGACTGCAAGTCCAAAATTTTGGTTCAGGACCTATACTGGTTCCCAGTGGGTGGCTGAGAATTTGGTTAATTCTTCTTCCTGCCGGGAAATTACAGTGATATGTGCCCGTCCAAATGCCTAACAGCTACTCTCTCATTGGTTCTCCCTCTTCCCTTTCATCCTCTGCCAAATTGGCAACCTGTGCGAACCAAGAGGTTAAAGGGGCTGTCTCTCCAAGTTGGGAGGTTGATAGTAAAGCAGACGGAAAGTCAAACCGGAGCACCAGGAGAGGGACTATGCGTTGAGTTTTAGAAACCTTTCGTATTCACAGTGTGTCCGTTCTCTAGGTTTCCCGCACATGTTATAGCTGTAGTAATATTCCCTTCAACCTGGAGAGTTCGGACCCATGGAATGGGTGCCATGCATTATTGCTTTAAAGGGTCTGCATTTGCTCACCCAATCTCACCAATCGTCTCAGTCCCAAGTGTCCCTCCTTATGCCACATCCAGCTGTCGTTGTAGATAGGGTCATTCCAGCCTTCATCAGAGACCCTGAAGGAATTGTAAAGAATTTCCCAGTTTTTTTGTTTTGTTTTTGAAATTCCTTTTTATAGTGGGTTTGAGCTGATTCTCGCTGCCATGTTTATGCCAGTCTAGACACACTTGATTCCCTTACGGAGACATATCAATACATAGGTTTTAAGATTCTTACTAGTCAGATATTTTCCTCTGTGGGAAATATGGGGTTTTGAGTCCCTTTAGCTGAGGACGGTGTAGGTCTTGTCTATTCCATAGTTGGTTTTTGGAACGGTACCTGTGCTTATATCAAACTCTGGTTTTATGCATCACCCCACCTCTCCTTCCCCCTTAAGCAGATATAAGAGTGTTTTCTAAATGTGAGACACTGTTCTCTTTCCTAACTCAGTTCAAGTGTAGCCATGTTTACAGGATCTTCATAAGTGATATCTTATGATAAGTTTCTTTTTCTGTGTGACTTATTTCACTTAGAATCATCGTACCTGAATCCACCCATTTTGCTGCTACTGGTCTTATGACATTGATTTCATGGCTGAGGGATATTCCATCGTACGTAAGTACCACAAGTTTTTGAACCATGTTTATATTTTCTGGGATACTTAAGGTGTATCCAAGTTGAGGTCCTTGTATGCAGTGCAGCCCTAAATTTTGGGGTGGCTCTGTCTTATTGATTTTCAGTTTTCCCAAGGTATATTCCCTAGACTGGTAGTGCCCTTGGCTCTGTAGCTCTGTTCTTTACTTGTTTTAGGGAACAGAATGCACTCCTCCAGAGAGGCAGTTGGCAATTTACATCCCGCCCATCAGCATAACAAGGCTCCCTGTTCTCCAGGGCCTGTCTTGCCTTTCTTGTTCTTACACATTTTGTGGATGTCCCTTTTGACCGGTGGGAAGTGATACTTCTTTTTAGTGCAGATTTGCATTGCCCGCTTGCTTGCTTGGCCAAAAAGGGCGTATGCGTTTTCTCCTGAATATATTCAGGACAAAACGCATACGCCCTTTTTGGCCAAGTGCATCATTGTCGAAGTTGTGCCCCTCTTCCTGTGCTTTAAAGGTGATTCCAACGTACCTCTTGAAATCTGTTTCCTGCTATTCTGCCTCGCTTTCAAGTCCGCCTCGTTGCCTTCCCTCAACAGATTTTTGGACGATAGTTGTCCTTTATTACTCGGCCAGTTTGTGAATTGCTGTGCCCCTGAGCTCCATTTTTCAACTCGTTTTTGGTGAGCTGACCGCAAGTCCAAAATTTTGGTTCAGGACCTATACTGGTTCCCGGTGGGTGGCTGAGAATTTGGTTAATTCTTCTTCCTGCCGGGAAATTACAGTGATATGTGCCCGTCCAAATGCCTAACAGCTACTCTCTCATTGGTTCTCCCTCTTCCCTTTCATCCTCTGCCAAATTGGCAACCTGTGCGAACCAAGAGGTTAAAGGGGCTGTCTCTCCAAGTTGGGAGGTTGATAGTAAAGCAGACGGAAAGTCAAACCGGAGCACCAGGAGAGGGAATATTCGTTGAGTTTTAGAAACCTTTCGTATTCACAGTGTGTCCGTTCTCTAGGTTTCCCGCACATGTTATAGCTGTAGTAATATTCCCTTCAACCTGGAGAGTTCGGACCCATGGAATGGGTGCCATGCATTATTGCTTTAAAGGGTGTGCATTTGCTCACCCAATCTCACCAATCGTCTCAGTCCCAAGTGTCCCTCCTTATGCCACATCCAGCTGTCGTTGTAGATAGGGTCATTCCAGCTTTCATCAGAGACCCTGAAGGAATTGCAAAGAATTTCCCAGTTTTTTTGTTTTGTTTTTGAAATTCCTTTTTATAGTGGGTTTGAGCTGATTCTCGCTGCCATGTTTATGCCAGTCTAGACACACTTGATTCCCTTACGGAGACATATCAATACATAGGTTTTAAGATTCTTACTAGTCAGATATTTTCCTCTGCGGGAAATATGGGGTTTTGAGTCCCTTTCGCTGAAGACGGTGTAGGTCTTGTCTATTCCATAGTTGGTTTTTGGAACGGTACCTGTGCTTATATCAAACTCTGGTTTTATGCATCACCCCACCTCTCCTTCCCCCTTAAGCAGGTATAAGAGTGTTTTCTAAATGTGAGACACTGTTCTCTTTCCTAACTCAGTTCAAGTGTAGCCATGTTTACAGGATCTTCATAAGTGATATCTTATGATAAGTTTCTTTTTCTGTGTGACTTATTTCACTTAGAATCATCGTACCTGAATCCACCCATTTTGCTGCTACTGGTCTTATGACATTGATTTCATGGCTGAGGGATATTCCATCGTACGTAAATACCACAATTTTTTGAACCATGTTTATATTTTCTGGGATACTTAAGGTGTATCCAAGTTGAGGCCCTTGTATGCAGTGCAGCCCTAAATTTTGGGGTGGCTCTGTCTTATTGATTTTCAGTTTTCCCAAGGTATATTCCCTAGACTGGTAGTGCCCTTGGCTCTGTAGCTCTGTTCTTTACTTGCTTTAGGGAACAGAATGCACTCCTCCAGAGAGGCAGTTGGCAATTTACATCCCGCCCATCAGCATAACAAGGCTCCCTGTTCTCCAGGGCCTGTCTTGCCTTTCTTGTTCTTACACATTTTGTGGATGTCCCTTTTGACCGGTGGGAAGTGATACTTCTTTGTAGTGCAGATTTGCATTGCCCGCTTGCTTGCTTGGCCAAAAAGGGCGTATGCGTTTTCTCCTGAATATATTCAGGAGAAAACGCATACGCCCTTTTTGGCCAAGTGCATCATTGTCGAAGTTGTGCCCCTCTTCCTGTGCTTTAAAGGCGATTCCAACGTACCTCTTGAAATCTGTTTCCTGCTATTCTGCCTCGCTTTCAAGTCCGCCTCATTGCCTTCCCTCAACAGATTTTTGGACGATAGTTGTCCTTTATTACTCGGCCAGTTTGTGAATTGCTGTGCCCCTGAGCTCCATTTTTCAACTCGTTTTTGGTGAGCTGACTGCAAGTCCAAAATTTTGGTTCAGGACCTATACTGGTTCCCAGTGGGTGGCTGAGAATTTGGTTAATTCTTCTTCCTGCCGGGAAATTACAGTGATATGTGCCCGTCCAAATGCCTAACAGCTACTCTCTCATTGGTTCTCCCTCTTCCCTTTCATCCTCTGCCAAATTGGCAACCTGTGCGAACCAAGAGGTTAAAGGGGCTGTCTCTCCAAGTTGGGAGGTTGATAGTAAAGCAGACGGAAAGTCAAACCGGAGCACCAGGAGAGGGACTATGCGTTGAGTTTTAGAAACCTTTCGTATTCACAGTGTGTCCGTTCTCTAGGTTTCCCGCACATGTTATAGCTGTAGTAATATTCCCTTCAACCTGGAGAGTTCGGACCCATGGAATGGGTGCCATGCATTATTGCTTTAAAGGGTGTGCATTTGCTCACCCAATCTCACCAATCGTCTCAGTCCCAAGTGTCCCTCCTTATGCCACATCCAGCTGTCGTTGTAGATAGGGTCATTCCAGCCTTCATCAGAGACCCTGAAGGAATTGTAAAGAATTTCCCAGTTTTTTTGTTTTGTTTTTGAAATTCCTTTTTATAGTGGGTTTGAGCTGATTCTCGCTGCCATGTTTATGCCAGTCTAGACACACTTGATTCCCTTACGGAGACATATCAATACATAGGTTTTAAGATTCTTACTAGTCAGATATTTTCCTCTGTGGGAAATATGGGGTTTTGAGTCCCTTTAGCTGAGGACGGTGTAGGTCTTGTCTATTCCATAGTTGGTTTTTGGAACGGTACCTGTGCTTATATCAAACTCTGGTTTTATGCATCACCCCACCTCTCCTTCCCCCTTAAGCAGATATAAGAGTGTTTTCTAAATGTGAGACACTGTTCTCTTTCCTAACTCAGTTCAAGTGTAGCCATGTTTACAGGATCTTCATAAGTGATATCTTATGATAAGTTTCTTTTTCTGTGTGACTTATTTCACTTAGAATCATCGTACCTGAATCCACCCATTTTGCTGCTACTGGTCTTATGACATTGATTTCATGGCTGAGGGATATTCCATCGTACGTAAGTACCACAAGTTTTTGAACCATGTTTATATTTTCTGGGATACTTAAGGTGTATCCAAGTTGAGGTCCTTGTATGCAGTGCAGCCCTAAATTTTGGGGTGGCTCTGTCTTATTGATTTTCAGTTTTCCCAAGGTATATTCCCTAGACTGGTAGTGCCCTTGGCTCTGTAGCTCTGTTCTTTACTTGTTTTAGGGAACAGAATGCACTCCTCCAGAGAGGCAGTTGGCAATTTACATCCCGCCCATCAGCATAACAAGGCTCCCTGTTCTCCAGGGCCTGTCTTGCCTTTCTTGTTCTTACACATTTTGTGGATGTCCCTTTTGACCGGTGGGAAGTGATACTTCTTTTTAGTGCAGATTTGCATTGCCCGCTTGCTTGCTTGGCCAAAAAGGGCGTATGCGTTTTCTCCTGAATATATTCAGGACAAAACGCATACGCCCTTTTTGGCCAAGTGCATCATTGTCGAAGTTGTGCCCCTCTTCCTGTGCTTTAAAGGTGATTCCAACGTACCTCTTGAAATCTGTTTCCTGCTATTCTGCCTCGCTTTCAAGTCCGCCTCGTTGCCTTCCCTCAACAGATTTTTGGACGATAGTTGTCCTTTATTACTCGGCCAGTTTGTGAATTGCTGTGCCCCTGAGCTCCATTTTTCAACTCGTTTTTGGTGAGCTGACCGCAAGTCCAAAATTTTGGTTCAGGACCTATACTGGTTCCCGGTGGGTGGCTGAGAATTTGGTTAATTCTTCTTCCTGCCGGGAAATTACAGTGATATGTGCCCGTCCAAATGCCTAACAGCTACTCTCTCATTGGTTCTCCCTCTTCCCTTTCATCCTCTGCCAAATTGGCAACCTGTGCGAACCAAGAGGTTAAAGGGGCTGTCTCTCCAAGTTGGGAGGTTGATAGTAAAGCAGACGGAAAGTCAAACCGGAGCACCAGGAGAGGGAATATTCGTTGAGTTTTAGAAACCTTTCGTATTCACAGTGTGTCCGTTCTCTAGGTTTCCCGCACATGTTATAGCTGTAGTAATATTCCCTTCAACCTGGAGAGTTCGGACCCATGGAATGGGTGCCATGCATTATTGCTTTAAAGGGTGTGCATTTGCTCACCCAATCTCACCAATCGTCTCAGTCCCAAGTGTCCCTCCTTATGCCACATCCAGCTGTCGTTGTAGATAGGGTCATTCCAGCTTTCATCAGAGACCCTGAAGGCATTGCAAAGAATTTCCCAGTTTTTTTGTTTTGTTTTTGAAATTCCTTTTTATAGTGGGTTTGAGCTGATTCTCGCTGCCATGTTTATGCCAGTCTAGACACACTTGATTCCCTTACGGAGACATATCAATACATAGGTTTTAAGATTCTTACTAGTCAGATATTTTCCTCTGCGGGAAATATGGGGTTTTGAGTCCCTTTCGCTGAAGACGGTGTAGGTCTTGTCTATTCCATAGTTGGTTTTTGGAACGGTACCTGTGCTTATATCAAACTCTGGTTTTATGCATCACCCCACCTCTCCTTCCCCCTTAAGCAGGTATAAGAGTGTTTTCTAAATGTGAGACACTGTTCTCTTTCCTAACTCAGTTCAAGTGTAGCCATGTTTACAGGATCTTCATAAGTGATATCTTATGATAAGTTTCTTTTTCTGTGTGACTTATTTCACTTAGAATCATCGTACCTGAATCCACCCATTTTGCTGCTACTGGTCTTATGACATTGATTTCATGGCTGAGGGATATTCCATCGTACGTAAGTACCACAATTTTTTGAACCATGTTTATATTTTCTGGGATACTTAAGGTGTATCCAAGTTGAGGTCCTTGTATGCAGTGCAGCCCTAAATTTTGGGGTGGCTCTGTCTTATTGATTTTCAGTTTTCCCAAGGTATATTCCCTAGACTGGTAGTGCCCTTGGCTCTGTAGCTCTGTTCTTTACTTGTTGTAGGGAACAGAATGCACTCCTCCAGAGAGGCAGTTGGCAATTTACATCCCGCCCATCAGCATAACAAGGCTCCCTGTTCTCCAGGGCCTGTCGTGCCTTTCTGGTTCTTACACATTTTGTGGATGTCCCTTTTGACCGGTGGGAAGTGATACTTCTTTGTAGTGCAGATTTGCATTGCCCGCTTGCTTGCTTGGCCAAAAAGGGCGTATGCGTTTTCTCCTCAATATATTCAGGAGAAAACGCATACGCCCTTTTTGGCCAAGTGCATCATTGTCGAAGTTGTGCCCCTCTTCCTGTGCTTTAAAGGCGATTCCAACGTACCTCTTGAAATCTGTTTCCTGCTATTCTGCCTCGCTTTCAAGTCCGCCTCGTTGCCTTCCGTCAACAGATTTTTGGACGATAGGTGTCCTTTATTACTCGGCCAGTTTGTGAATTGCTGTGTCCCTGAGCTCCATTTTTCAACTCGTTTTTGGAGAGCTGACCGCAAGTCCAAAATTTTGGCTCAGGACCTATACTGGTTCCCGGTGGGTGGCTGAGAATTTGGTTAATTCTTCTTCCAGCCAGGAAATTACAGTGATATGTGCCCGTCCAAATGCCTAACAGCTACTCTCTCATTGGTTCTCCCTCTTCCCTTTCATCCTCTGCCAAATTGGCAACCTGTGCGAACCAAGAGCTTAAAGGGGCTGTCTCTCCAAGTTGGGAGGTTGATAGTAAAGCAGACGGAAAGTCAAACCGGAGCACCAGGAGAGGGACTATTCGTTGAGTTTTAGAAACCTTTCGTATTCACAGTGTGTCCGTTCTCTAGGTTTCCCGCACATGTTATAGCTGTAGTAATATTCCCTTCAACCTGGAGAGTTCGGACCCATGGAATGGGTGCCATGCATTATTGCTTTAAAGGGTGTGCATTTGCTCACCCAATCTCACCAATCGTCTCAGTCCCAAGTGTCCCTCCTTATGCCACATCCAGCTGTCATTGTAGATAGGGTCATTCCAGGTTTCATCAGAGACCCTGAAGGAATTGTAAAGAATTTCCCAGTTTTTTTGTTTTGTTTTTGAAATTCCTTTTTATAGTGGGTTTGAGCTGATTCTCGCTGCCATGTTTATGCCAGTCTAGACACACTTGATTCCCTTACGGAGACATATCAATACATAGGTTTTAAGATTCTTACTAGTCAGATATTTTCCTCTGCAGGAAATATGGGGTTTTGAGTCCCTTTCGCTGAGGACGGTGTAGGTCTTGTCTATTCCATAGTTGGTTTTTGGAACGGTACCTGTGCTTATATCAAACTCTGGTTTTATGCATCACCCCACCTCTCCTTCCCCCTTAAGCAGGTATAAGAGTGTTTTCTAAATGTGAGACACTGTTCTCTTTCCTAACTCAGTTCAAGTGTAGCCATGTTTACAGGATCTTCATAAGTGATATCTTATGATAAGTTTCTTTTTCTGTGTGACTTATTTCACTTAGAATCATCGTACCTGAATCCACCCATTTTGCTGCTACTGGTCTTATGACATTGATTTCATGGCTGAGGGATATTCCATCGTACGTAAGTACCACAATTTTTTGAACCATGTTTATATTTTCTGGGATACTTAAGGTGTATCCAAGTTGAGGTCCTTGTATGCAGTGCAGCCCTAAATTTTGGGGTGGCTCTGTCTTATTGATTTTCAGTTTTCCCAAGGTATATTCCCTAGACTGGTAGTGCCCTTGGCTCTGTAGCTCTGTTCTTTACTTGTTGTAGGGAACAGAATGCACTCCTCCAGAGAGGCAGTTGGCAATTTACATCCCGCCCATCAGCATAACAAGGCTCCCTGTTCTCCAGGGCCTGTCTTGCCTTTCTGGTTCTTACACATTTTGTGGATGTCCCTTTTGACCGGTGGGAAGTGATACTTCTTTGTAGTGCAGATTTGCATTGCCCGCTTGCTTGCTTGGCCAAAAAGGGCGTATGCGTTTTCTCCTGAATATATTCAGGAGAAAACGCATACGCCCTTTTTGGCCAAGTGCATCATTGTCGAAGTTGTGACCCTCTTCCTGTGCTTTAAAGGCGATTCCAACGTACCTCTTGAAATCTGTTTCCTGCTATTCTGCCTCGCTTTCAAGTCCGCCTCGTTGCCTTCCGTCAACAGATTTTTGGACGATAGGTGTCCTTTATTACTCGGCCAGTTTGTGAATTGCTGTGTCCCTGAGCTCCATTTTTCAACTCGTTTTTGGAGAGCTGACCGCAAGTCCAAAATTTTGGCTCAGGACCTATACTGGTTCCCGGTGGGTGGCTGAGAATTTGGTTAATTCTTCTTCCTGCCAGGAAATTACAGTGATATGTGCCCGTCCAAATGCCTAACAGCTACTCTCTCATTGGTTCTCCCTCTTCCCTTTCATCCTCTGCCAAATTGGCAACCTGTGCGAACCAAGAGCTTAAAGGGGCTGTCTCTCCAAGTTGGGAGGTTGATAGTAAAGCAGACGGAAAGTCAAACCGGAGCACCAGGAGAGGGACTATTCGTTGAGTTTTAGAAACCTTTCGTATTCACAGTGTGTCCGTTCTCTAGGTTTCCCGCACATGTTATAGCTGTAGTAATATTCCCTTCAACCTGGAGAGTTCGGACCCATGGAATGGGTGCCATGCATTATTGCTTTAAAGGGTGTGCATTTGCTCACCCAATCTCACCAATCGTCTCAGTCCCAAGTGTCCCTCCTTATGCCACATCCAGCTGTCATTGTAGATAGGGTCATTCCAGGTTTCATCAGAGACCCTGAAGGAATTGTAAAGAATTTCCCAGTTTTTTTGTTTTGTTTTTGAAATTCCTTTTTATAGTGGGTTTGAGCTGATTCTCGCTGCCATGTTTATGCCAGTCTAGACACACTTGATTCCCTTACGGAGACATATCAATACATAGGTTTTAAGATTCTTACTAGTCAGATATTTTCCTCTGCGGGAAATATGGGGTTTTGAGTCCCTTTCGCTGAGGACGGTGTAGGTCTTGTCTATTCCATAGTTGGTTTTTGGAACGGTACCTGTGCTTATATCAAACTCTGGTTTTATGCATCACCCCACCTCTCCTTCCCCCTTAAGCAGGTATAAGAGTGTTTTCTAAATGTGAGACACTGTTCTCTTTCCTAACTCAGTTCAAGTGTAGCCATGTTTACAGGATCTTCATAAGTGATATCTTATGATAAGTTTCTTTTTCTGTGTGACTTATTTCACTTAGAATCATCGTACCTGAATCCACCCATTTTGCTGCTACTGGTCTTATGACATTGATTTCATGGCTGAGGGATATTCCATCGTACGTAAGTACCACAATTTTTTGAACCATGTTTATATTTTCTGGGATACTTAAGGTGTATCCAAGTTGAGGTCCTTGTATGCAGTGCAGCCCTAAATTTTGGGGTGGCTCTGTCTTATTGATTTTCAGTTTTCCCAAGGTATATTCCCTAGACTGGTAGTGCCCTTGGCTCTGTAGCTCTGTTCTTTACTTGTTGTAGGGAACAGAATGCACTCCTCCAGAGAGGCAGTTGGCAATTTACATCCCGCCCATCAGCATAACAAGGCTCCCTGTTCTCCAGGGCCTGTCTTGCCTTTCTTGTTCTTACACATTTTGTGGATGTCCCTTTTGACCGGTGGGAAGTGATACTTCTTTGTAGTGCAGATTTGCATTGCCCGCTTGCTTGCTTGGCCAAAAAGGGCGTATGCGTTTTCTCCTGAATATATTCAGGAGAAAACGCATACGCCCTTTTTGGCCAAGTGCATCATTGTCGAAGTTGTGCCCCTCTTCCTGTGCTTTAAAGGCGATTCCAACGTACCTCTTGAAATCTGTTTCCTGCTATTCTGCCTCGCTTTCAAGTCCGCCTCGTTGCCTTCCCTCAACAGATTTTTGGACGATAGTTGTCCTTTATTACTCGGCCAGTTTGTGAATTGCTGTGCCCCTGAGCTCCATTTTTCAACTCGTTTTTGGTGAGCTGACCGCAAGTCCAAAATTTTGGCTCAGGACCTATACTGGTTCCCGGTGGGAGGCTGAGAATTTGGTTAATTCTTCTTCCTGCCGGGAAATTACAGTGATATGTGCCCGTCCAAATGCCTAACAGCTACTCTCTCATTGGTTCTCCCTCTTCCCTTTCATCCTCTGCCAAATTGGCAACCTGTGCGAACCAAGAGGTTAAAGGGGCTGTCTCTCCAAGTTGGGAGGTTGATAGTAAAGCAGACGGAAAGTCAATCCGGAGCACCAGGAGAGGGTTTATTCGTTGAGTTTTAGAACACTTTCATATTCACAGTGTGTCCGTTCTCTAGGTTTCCCGCACATGTTATAGCTGTAGTAATATTCCCTTCAACCTGGAGAGTTCGGACCCATGGAATGGGTGCCATGCATTATTGCTTTAAAGGGTCTGCATTTGCTCACCCAATCTCACCAATCGTCTCAGTCCCAAGTGTCCCTCCTTATGCCACATCCAGCTGTCGTTGTAGATAGGGTCATTGCAGCTTTCATCAGAGACCCTGAAGGAATTGTAAAGAATTTCCCAGTTTTTTTGTTTTGTTTTTGAAATTCCTTTTTATAGTGGGTTTGAGCTGATTCTCGCTGCCATGTTTATGCCAGTCTAGACACACTTGATTCCCTTACGGAGACATATCAATACATAGGTTTTAAGATTCTTACTAGTCAGATATTTTCCTCTGCGGGAAATATGGGGTTTTGAGTCCCTTTCACTGAGGACGGTGTAGGTCTTGTCTATTCCATAGTTGGTTTTTGGAACGGTACCTGTGCTTATATCAAACTCTGGTTTTATGCATCACCCCACCTCTCCTTCCCCCTTAAGCAGGTATAAGAGTGTTTTCTAAATGTGAGACACTGTTCTCTTTCCTAACTCGGTTCAAGTGTAGCCATGTTACAGGATCTTCATAAGTGATATCTTATGATAAGTTTCTTTTTCTGTGTGACTTATTTCACTTAGAATCATCGTACCTGAATCCACCCATTTTGCTGCTACTGGTCTTATGACATTGATTTCATGGCTGAGGGATATTCCATCGTACGTAAGTACCACAATTTTTTGAACCATGTTTATATTTTCTGGGATACTTAAGGTGTATCCAAGTTGAGGTCCTTGTATGCAGTGCAGCCCTAAATTTTGGGGTGGCTCTGTCTTATTGATTTTCAGTTTTCCCAAGGTATATTCCCTAGACTGGTAGTGCCCTTGGCTCTGTAGCTCTGTTCTTTACTTGTTGTAGGGAACAGAATGCACTCCTCCAGAGAGGCAGTTGGCAATTTACATCCCGCCCATCAGCATAACAAGGCTCCCTGTTCTCCAGGGCCTGTCTTGCCTTTCTTGTTCTTACACATTTTGTGGATGTCCCTTTTGACCGGTGGGAAGTGATACTTCTTTGTAGTGCAGATTTGCATTGCCCGCTTGCTTGCTTGGCCAAAAAGGGCGTATGCGTTTTCTCCTGAATATATTCAGGAGAAAACGCATACGCCCTTTTTGGCCAAGTGCATCATTGTCGAAGTTGTGCCCCTCTTCCTGTGCTTTAAAGGCGATTCCAACGTACCTCTTGAAATCTGTTTCCTGCTATTCTGCCTCGCTTTCAAGTCCGCCTCGTTGCCTTCCCTCAACAGATTTTTGGACGATAGTTGTCCTTTATTACTCGGCCAGTTTGTGAATTGCTGTGCCCCTGAGCTCCATTTTTCAACTCGTTTTTGGTGAGCTGACCGCAAGTCCAAAATTTTGGTTCAGGACCTATACTGGTTCCCGGTGGGTGGCTGAGAATTTGGTTAATTCTTCTTCCTGCCGGGAAATTACAGTGATATGTGCCCGTCCAAATGCCTAACAGCTACTCTCTCATTGGTTCTCCCTCTTCCCTTTCATCCTCTGCCAAATTGGCAACCTGTGCGAAACAAGAGGTTAAAGGGGCTGTCTCTCCAAGTTGGGAGGTTGATAGTAAAGCAGACGGAAAGTCAAACCGGAGCACCAGGAGTGGGACTATGCGTTGAGTTTTAGAAACCTTTCGTATTCACAGTGTGTCCGTTCTCTAGGTTTCCTGCAAATGTTATAGCTGTAGTAATATTCCCTTCAACCTGGAGAGTTCGGACCCATGGAATGGGTGCCATGCATTATTGCTTTAAAGGGTCTGCATTTGCTCACCCAATCTCACCAATCGTCTCAGTCCCAAGTGTCCCTCCTTATGCCACATCCAGCTGTCGTTGTAGATAGGGTCATTCCAGATTTCATCAGAGACCCTGAAGGAATTGTAAAGAATTTCCCAGTTTTTTTGTTTTGTTTTTGAAATTCCTTTTTATAGTGGGTTTGAGCTGATTCTCGCTCCCATGTTTATGCCAGTCTAGACACACTTGATTCCCTTACGGAGACATATCAATACATAGGTTTTAAGATTCTTACTAGTCAGATATTTTCCTCTGCGGGAAATATGGGGTTTTGAGTCCCTTTCACTGAGGACGGTGTAGGTCTTGTCTATTCCATAGTTGGTTTTTGGAACGGTACCTGTGCTTATATCAAACTCTGGTTTTATGCATCACCCCACCTCTCCTTCCCCCTTAAGCAGGTATAAGAGTGTTTTCTAAATGTGAGACACTGTTCTCTTTCCTAACTCAGTTCAAGTGTAGCCATGTTTACAGGATCTTCATAAGTGATATCTTATGATAAGTTTCTTTTTCTGTGTGACTTATTTCACTTAGAATCATCGTACCTGAATCCACCCATTTTGTGCTACTGGTCTTATGACATTGATTTCATGGCTGAGGGATATTCCATCGTACGTAAGTACCACAATTTTTTGAACCATGTTTATATTTTCTGGGATACTTAAGGTGTATCCAAGTTGAGGTCCTTGTATGCAGTGCAGCCCTAAATTTTGGGGTGGCTCTGTCTTATTGATTTTCAGTTTTCCCAAGGTATATTCCCTAGACTGGTAGTGCCCTTGGCTCTGTAGCTCTGTTCTTTACTTGTTGTAGGGAACAGAATGCACTCCTCCAGAGAGGCAGTTGGCAATTTACATCCCGCCCATCAGCATAACAAGGCTCCCTGTTCTCCAGGGCCTGTCTTGCCTTTCTTGTTCTTACACATTTTGTGGATGTCCCTTTTGACCGGTGGGAAGTGATACTTCTTTGTAGTGCAGATTTGCATTGCCCGCTTGCTTGCTTGGCCAAAAAGGGCGTATGCGTTTTCTCCTGAATATATTCAGGAGAAAACGCATACGCCCTTTTTGGCCAAGTGCATCATTGTCGAAGTTGTGCCCCTCTTCCTGTGCTTTAAAGGCGATTCCAACGTACCTCTTGAAATCTGTTTCCTGCTATTCTGCCTCGCTTTCAAGTCCGCCTCGTTGCCTTCCCTCAACAGATTTTTGGACGATAGTTGTCCTTTATTACTCGGCCAGTTTGTGAATTGCTGTGCCCCTGAGCTCCATTTTTCAACTCGTTTTTGGTGAGCGGACCGCAAGTCCAAAATTTTGGCTCAGGACCTATACTGGTTCCCGGTGGGTGGCTGAGAATTTGGTTAATTCTTCTTCCTGCCGGGAAATTACAGTGATATGTGCCCGTCCAAATGCCTAACAGCTACTCTCTCATTGGTTCTCCCTCTTCACTTTCATCCTCTGCCAAATTGGCAACCTGTGCGAACCAAGAGGTTAAAGGGGCTGTCTCTCCAAGTTGGGAGGTTGATAGTAAAGCAGACGGAAAGTCAAACCGGAGCACCAGGACTGGGATTATTCGTTGAGTTTTAGAAACCTTTCGTATTCACAGTGTGTCCGTTCCCTAGGTTTCCCGCACATGTTATAGCTGTAGTAATATTCCCTTCAACCTGGAGAGTTCGGACCCATGGAATGGGTGCCATGCATTATTGCTTTAAAGGGTCTGCATTTGCTCACCCAATCTCACCAATCGTCTCAGTCCCAAGTGTCCCTCCTTATGCCACATCCAGCTGTCGTTGTAGATAGGGTCATTCCAGCTTTCATCAGAGACACTGAAGGAATTGTAAAGAATTTCCCAGTTTTTTTTGTTTTGTTTTTGAAATTCCTTTTTATAGTGGGTTTGAGCTGATTCTCGCTGCCATGTTTATGCCAGTCTAGACACACTTGATTCCCTTACGGAGACATATCAATACATAGGTTTTAAGATTCTTACTAGTCAGATATTTTCCTCTGCGGGAAATATGGGGTTTTGAGTCCCTTTCGCTGAGGACGGTGTAGGTCTTGTCTATTCCATAGTTGGTTTTTGGAACGGTACCTGTGCTTATATCAAACTCTGGTTTTATGCATCACCCCACCTCTCCTTCCCCCTTAAGCAGGTATAAGAGTGTTTTCTAAATGTGAGACACTGTTCTCTTTCCTAACTCAGTTCAAGTGTAGCCATGTTTACAGGATCTTCATAAGTGATATCTTATGATAAGTTTCTTTTTCTGTGTGACTTATTTCACTTAGAATCATCGTACCTGAATCCACCCATTTTGCTGCTACTGGTCTTATGACATTGATTTCATGGCTGAGGGATATTCCATCGTACGTAAGTACCACAATTTTTTGAACCATGTTTATATTTTCTGGGATACTTAAGGTGTATCCAAGTTGAGATCCTTGTATGCAGTGCAGCCCTAAATTTTGGGGTGGCTCTGTCTTATTGATTTTCAGTTTTCCCAAGGTATATTCCCTAGACTGGTAGTGCCCTTGGCTCTGTAGCTCTGTTCTTTACTTGTTGTAGGGAACAGAATGCACTCCTCCAGAGAGGCAGTTGGCAATTTACATCCCGCCCATCAGCATAACAAGGCTCCCTGTTCTCCAGGGCCTGTCTTGCCTTTCTTGTTCTTACACATTTTGTGGATGTCCCCTTTGACCGGTGGGAAGTGATACTTCTTTTTAGTGCAGATTTGCATTGCCCGCTTGCTTGCTTGGCCAAAAAGGGCGTATGCGTTTTCTCCTGAATATATTCAGGAGAAAACGCATACGCCCTTTTTGGCCAAGTGCATCATTGTCGAAGTTGTGCCCCTCTTCCTGTGCTTTAAAGGCGATTCCAACGTACCTCTTGAAATCTGTTTCCTGCTATTCTGCCTCGCTTTCAAGTCCGCCTCATTGCCTTCCCTCAACAGATTTTTGGACGATAGTTGTCCTTTATTACTCGGCCAGTTTGTGAATTGCTGTGCCCCTGAGCTCCATTTTTCAACTCGTTTTTGGTGAGCTGACTGCAAGTCCAAAATTTTGGTTCAGGACCTATACTGGTTCCCAGTGGGTGGCTGAGAATTTGGTTAATTCTTCTTCCTGCCGGGAAATTACAGTGATATGTGCCCGTCCAAATGCCTAACAGCTACTCTCTCATTGGTTCTCCCTCTTCCCTTTCATCCTCTGCCAAATTGGCAACCTGTGCGAACCAAGAGGTTAAAGGGGCTGTCTCTCCAAGTTGGGAGGTTGATAGTAAAGCAGACGGAAAGTCAAACCGGAGCACCAGGAGAGGGACTATGCGTTGAGTTTTAGAAACCTTTCGTATTCACAGTGTGTCCGTTCTCTAGGTTTCCCGCACATGTTATAGCTGTAGTAATATTCCCTTCAACCTGGAGAGTTCGGACCCATGGAATGGGTGCCATGCATTATTGCTTTAAAGGGTCTGCATTTGCTCACCCAATCTCACCAATCGTCTCAGTCCCAAGTGTCCCTCCTTATGCCACATCCAGCTGTCGTTGTAGATAGGGTCATTCCAGCCTTCATCAGAGACCCTGAAGGAATTGTAAAGAATTTCCCAGTTTTTTTGTTTTGTTTTTGAAATTCCTTTTTATAGTGGGTTTGAGCTGATTCTCGCTGCCATGTTTATGCCAGTCTAGACACACTTGATTCCCTTACGGAGACATATCAATACATAGGTTTTAAGATTCTTACTAGTCAGATATTTTCCTCTGTGGGAAATATGGGGTTTTGAGTCCCTTTAGCTGAGGACGGTGTAGGTCTTGTCTATTCCATAGTTGGTTTTTGGAACGGTACCTGTGCTTATATCAAACTCTGGTTTTATGCATCACCCCACCTCTCCTTCCCCCTTAAGCAGATATAAGAGTGTTTTCTAAATGTGAGACACTGTTCTCTTTCCTAACTCAGTTCAAGTGTAGCCATGTTTACAGGATCTTCATAAGTGATATCTTATGATAAGTTTCTTTTTCTGTGTGACTTATTTCACTTAGAATCATCGTACCTGAATCCACCCATTTTGCTGCTACTGGTCTTATGACATTGATTTCATGGCTGAGGGATATTCCATCGTACGTAAGTACCACAAGTTTTTGAACCATGTTTATATTTTCTGGGATACTTAAGGTGTATCCAAGTTGAGGTCCTTGTATGCAGTGCAGCCCTAAATTTTGGGGTGGCTCTGTCTTATTGATTTTCAGTTTTCCCAAGGTATATTCCCTAGACTGGTAGTGCCCTTGGCTCTGTAGCTCTGTTCTTTACTTGTTTTAGGGAACAGAATGCACTCCTCCAGAGAGGCAGTTGGCAATTTACATCCCGCCCATCAGCATAACAAGGCTCCCTGTTCTCCAGGGCCTGTCTTGCCTTTCTTGTTCTTACACATTTTGTGGATGTCCCTTTTGACCGGTGGGAAGTGATACTTCTTTTTAGTGCAGATTTGCATTGCCCGCTTGCTTGCTTGGCCAAAAAGGGCGTATGCGTTTTCTCCTGAATATATTCAGGACAAAACGCATACGCCCTTTTTGGCCAAGTGCATCATTGTCGAAGTTGTGCCCCTCTTCCTGTGCTTTAAAGGTGATTCCAACGTACCTCTTGAAATCTGTTTCCTGCTATTCTGCCTCGCTTTCAAGTCCGCCTCGTTGCCTTCCCTCAACAGATTTTTGGACGATAGTTGTCCTTTATTACTCGGCCAGTTTGTGAATTGCTGTGCCCCTGAGCTCCATTTTTCAACTCGTTTTTGGTGAGCTGACCGCAAGTCCAAAATTTTGGTTCAGGACCTATACTGGTTCCCGGTGGGTGGCTGAGAATTTGGTTAATTCTTCTTCCTGCCGGGAAATTACAGTGATATGTGCCCGTCCAAATGCCTAACAGCTACTCTCTCATTGGTTCTCCCTCTTCCCTTTCATCCTCTGCCAAATTGGCAACCTGTGCGAACCAAGAGGTTAAAGGGGCTGTCTCTCCAAGTTGGGAGGTTGATAGTAAAGCAGACGGAAAGTCAAACCGGAGCACCAGGAGAGGGAATATTCGTTGAGTTTTAGAAACCTTTCGTATTCACAGTGTGTCCGTTCTCTAGGTTTCCCGCACATGTTATAGCTGTAGTAATATTCCCTTCAACCTGGAGAGTTCGGACCCATGGAATGGGTGCCATGCATTATTGCTTTAAAGGGTGTGCATTTGCTCACCCAATCTCACCAATCGTCTCAGTCCCAAGTGTCCCTCCTTATGCCACATCCAGCTGTCGTTGTAGATAGGGTCATTCCAGCTTTCATCAGAGACCCTGAAGGAATTGCAAAGAATTTCCCAGTTTTTTTGTTTTGTTTTTGAAATTCCTTTTTATAGTGGGTTTGAGCTGATTCTCGCTGCCATGTTTATGCCAGTCTAGACACACTTGATTCCCTTACGGAGACATATCAATACATAGGTTTTAAGATTCTTACTAGTCAGATATTTTCCTCTGCGGGAAATATGGGGTTTTGAGTCCCTTTCGCTGAAGACGGTGTAGGTCTTGTCTATTCCATAGTTGGTTTTTGGAACGGTACCTGTGCTTATATCAAACTCTGGTTTTATGCATCACCCCACCTCTCCTTCCCCCTTAAGCAGGTATAAGAGTGTTTTCTAAATGTGAGACACTGTTCTCTTTCCTAACTCAGTTCAAGTGTAGCCATGTTTACAGGATCTTCATAAGTGATATCTTATGATAAGTTTCTTTTTCTGTGTGACTTATTTCACTTAGAATCATCGTACCTGAATCCACCCATTTTGCTGCTACTGGTCTTATGACATTGATTTCATGGCTGAGGGATATTCCATCGTACGTAAATACCACAATTTTTTGAACCATGTTTATATTTTCTGGGATACTTAAGGTGTATCCAAGTTGAGGCCCTTGTATGCAGTGCAGCCCTAAATTTTGGGGTGGCTCTGTCTTATTGATTTTCAGTTTTCCCAAGGTATATTCCCTAGACTGGTAGTGCCCTTGGCTCTGTAGCTCTGTTCTTTACTTGCTTTAGGGAACAGAATGCACTCCTCCAGAGAGGCAGTTGGCAATTTACATCCCGCCCATCAGCATAACAAGGCTCCCTGTTCTCCAGGGCCTGTCTTGCCTTTCTTGTTCTTACACATTTTGTGGATGTCCCTTTTGACCGGTGGGAAGTGATACTTCTTTGTAGTGCAGATTTGCATTGCCCGCTTGCTTGCTTGGCCAAAAAGGGCGTATGCGTTTTCTCCTGAATATATTCAGGAGAAAACGCATACGCCCTTTTTGGCCAAGTGCATCATTGTCGAAGTTGTGCCCCTCTTCCTGTGCTTTAAAGGCGATTCCAACGTACCTCTTGAAATCTGTTTCCTGCTATTCTGCCTCGCTTTCAAGTCCGCCTCATTGCCTTCCCTCAACAGATTTTTGGACGATAGTTGTCCTTTATTACTCGGCCAGTTTGTGAATTGCTGTGCCCCTGAGCTCCATTTTTCAACTCGTTTTTGGTGAGCTGACCGCAAGTCCAAAATTTTGGTTCAGGACCTATACTGGTTCCCGGTGGGTGGCTGAGAATTTGGTTAATTCTTCTTCCTGCCGGGAAATTACAGTGATATGTGCCCGTCCAAATGCCTAACAGCTACTCTCTCATTGGTTCTCCCTCTTCCCTTTAATCCTCTGCCAAATTGGCAACCTGTGCGAACCAAGAGGTTAAAGGGGCTGTCTCTCCAAGTTGGGAGGTTGATAGTAAAGCAGACGGAAAGTCAAACCGGAGCACCAGGAGAGGGACTATGCGTTGAGTTTTAGAAACCTTTCGTATTCACAGTGTGTCCGTTCTCTAGGTTTCCTGCACATGTTATAGCTGTAGTAATATTCCCTTCAACCTGGAGAGTTCGGACCCATGGAATGGGTGCCATGCATTATTGCTTTAAAGGGTCTGCATTTGCTCACCCAATCTCACCAATCGTCTCAGTCCCACGTGTCCCTCCTTATGCCACATCCAGCTGTCGTTGTAGATAGGGTCATTCCAGATTTCATCAGAGACCCTGAAGGAATTGTAAAGAATTTCCCAGTTTTTTTGTTTTGTTTTTGAAATTCCTTTTTATAGTGGGTTTGAGCTGATTCTCGCTCCCATGTTTATGCCAGTCTAGACACACTTGATTCCCTTACGGAGACATATCAATACATAGGTTTTAAGATTCTTACTAGTCAGATATTTTCCTCTGCGGGAAATATGGGGTTTTGAGTCCCTTTCACTGAGGACGGTGTAGGTCTTGTCTATTCCATAGTTGGTTTTTGGAACGGTACCTGTGCTTATATCAAACTCTGGTTTTATGCATCACCCCACCTCTCCTTCCCCCTTAAGCAGGTATAAGAGTGTTTTCTAAATGTGAGACACTGTTCTCTTTCCTAACTCAGTTCAAGTGTAGCCATGTTTACAGGATCTTCATAAGTGATATCTTATGATAAGTTTCTTTTTCTGTGTGACTTATTTCACTTAGAATCATCGTACCTGAATCCACCCATTTTGCTGCTACTGGTCTTATGACATTGATTTCATGGCTGAGGGATATTCCATCGTACGTAAGTACCACAATTTTTTGAACCATGTTTATATTTTCTGGGATACTTAAGGTGTATCCAAGTTGAGATCCTTGTATGCAGTGCAGCCCTAAATTTTGGGGTGGCTCTGTCTTATTGATTTTCAGTTTTCCCAAGGTATATTCCCTAGACTGGTAGTGCCCTTGGCTCTGTAGCTCTGTTCTTTACTTGTTGTAGGGAACAGAATGCACTCCTCCAGAGAGGCAGTTGGCAATTTACATCCCGCCCATCAGCATAACAAGGCTCCCTGTTCTCCAGGGCCTGTCTTGCCTTTCTTGTTCTTACACATTTTGTGGATGTCCCCTTTGACCGGTGGGAAGTGATACTTCTTTTTAGTGCAGATTTGCATTGCCCGCTTGCTTGCTTGGCCAAAAAGGGCGTATGCGTTTTCTCCTGAATATATTCAGGAGAAAACGCATACGCCCTTTTTGGCCAAGTGCATCATTGTCGAAGTTGTGCCCCTCTTCCTGTGCTTTAAAGGCGATTCCAACGTACCTCTTGAAATCTGTTTCCTGCTATTCTGCCTCGCTTTCAAGTCCGCCTCATTGCCTTCCCTCAACAGATTTTTGGACGATAGTTGTCCTTTATTACTCGGCCAGTTTGTGAATTGCTGTGCCCCTGAGCTCCATTTTTCAACTCGTTTTTGGTGAGCTGACTGCAAGTCCAAAATTTTGGTTCAGGACCTATACTGGTTCGCAGTGGGTGGCTGAGAATTTGGTTAATTCTTCTTCCTGCCGGGAAATTACAGTGATATGTGCCCGTACAAATGCCTAACAGCTACTCTCTCATTGGTTCTCCCTCTTCCCTTTCATCCTCTGCCAAATTGGCAACCTGTGCGAACCAAGAGGTTAAAGGGGCTGTCTCTCCAAGTTGGGAGGTTGATAGTAAAGCAGACGGAAAGTCAAACCGGAGCACCAGGAGAGGGACTATTCGTTGAGTTTTAGAAACCTTTCGTATTCACAGTGTGTCCGTTCTCTAGGTTTCCCGCACATGTTATAGCTGTAGTAATATTCCCTTCAACCTGGAGAGTTCGGACCCATGGAATGGGTGCCATGCATTATTGCTTTAAAGGGTCTGCATTTGCTCACCCAATCTCACCAATCGTCTCAGTCCCAAGTGTCCCTCCTTATGCCACATCCAGCTGTCGTTGTAGATAGGGTCATTCCAGCCTTCATCAGAGACCCTGAAGGAATTGTAAAGAATTTCCCAGTTTTTTTGTTTTGTTTTTGAAATTCCTTTTTATAGTGGGTTTGAGCTGATTCTCGCTGCCATGTTTATGCCAGTCTAGACACACTTGATTCCCTTACGGAGACATATCAATACATAGGTTTTAAGATTCTTACTAGTCAGATATTTTCCTCTGTGGGAAATATGGGGTTTTGAGTCCCTTTAGCTGAGGACGGTGTAGGTCTTGTCTATTCCATAGTTGGTTTTTGGAACGGTACCTGTGCTTATATCAAACTCTGGTTTTATGCATCACCCCACCTCTCCTTCCCCCTTAAGCAGATATAAGAGTGTTTTCTAAATGTGAGACACTGTTCTCTTTCCTAACTCAGTTCAAGTGTAGCCATGTTTACAGGATCTTCATAAGTGATATCTTATGATAAGTTTCTTTTTCTGTGTGACTTATTTCACTTAGAATCATCGTACCTGAATCCACCCATTTTGCTGCTACTGGTCTTATGACATTGATTTCATGGCTGAGGGATATTCCATCGTACGTAAGTACCACAAGTTTTTGAACCATGTTTATATTTTCTGGGATACTTAAGGTGTATCCAAGTTGAGGTCCTTGTATGCAGTGCAGCCCTAAATTTTGGGGTGGCTCTGTCTTATTGATTTTCAGTTTTCCCAAGGTATATTCCCTAGACTGGTAGTGCCCTTGGCTCTGTAGCTCTGTTCTTTACTTGTTTTAGGGAACAGAATGCACTCCTCCAGAGAGGCAGTTGGCAATTTACATCCCGCCCATCAGCATAACAAGGCTCCCTGTTCTCCAGGGCCTGTCTTGCCTTTCTTGTTCTTACACATTTTGTGGATGTCCCTTTTGACCGGTGGGAAGTGATACTTCTTTGTAGTGCAGATTTGCATTGCCCGCTTGCTTGCTTGGCCAAAAAGGGCGTATGCGTTTTCTCCTGAATATATTCAGGAGAAAACGCATACGCCCTTTTTGGCCAAGTGCATCATTGTCGAAGTTGTGCCCCTCTTCCTGTGCTTTAAAGGTGATTCCAACGTACCTCTTGAAATCTGTTTCCTGCTATTCTGCCTCGCTTTCAAGTCCGCCTCGTTGCCTTCCCTCAACAGATTTTTGGACGATAGTTGTCCTTTATTACTCGGCCAGTTTGTGAATTGCTGTGCCCCTGAGCTCCATTTTTCAACTCGTTTTTGGTGAGCTGACCGCAAGTCCAAAATTTTGGTTCAGGACCTATACTGGTTCCCGGTGGGTGGCTGAGAATTTGGTTAATTCTTCTTCCTGCCGGGAAATTACAGTGATATGTGCCCGTCCAAATGCCTAACAGCTACTCTCTCATTGGTTCTCCCTCTTCCCTTTCATCCTCTGCCAAATTGGCAACCTGTGCGAACCAAGAGGTTAAAGGGGCTGTCTCTCCAAGTTGGGAGGTTGATAGTAAAGCAGACGGAAAGTCAAACCGGAGCACCAGGAGAGGGACTATTCGTTGAGTTTTAGAAACCTTTCGTATTCACAGTGTGTCCGTTCTCTAGGTTTCCCGCACATGTTATAGCTGTAGTAATATTCCCTTCAACCTGGAGAGTTCGGACCCATGGAATGGGTGCCATGCATTATTGCTTTAAAGGGTGTGCATTTGCTCACCCAATCTCACCAATCGTCTCAGTCCCAAGTGTCCCTCCTTATGCCACATCCAGCTGTCGTTGTAGATAGGGTCATTCCAGCTTTCATCAGAGACCCTGAAGGAATTGCAAAGAATTTCCCAGTTTTTTTGTTTTGTTTTTGAAATTCCTTTTTATAGTGGGTTTGAGCTGATTCTCGCTGCCATGTTTATGCCAGTCTAGACACACTTGATTCCCTTACGGAGACATATCAAT
Source organism: Hyperoodon ampullatus (assembly GCF_949752795.1). Lineage (NCBI taxonomy): Eukaryota > Metazoa > Chordata > Mammalia > Artiodactyla > Ziphiidae > Hyperoodon > Hyperoodon ampullatus. Next base: position 727,534 of record NW_027640595.1, on the reverse strand, counting down.
ACATAGGTTTTAAGATTCTTACTAGTCAGATATTTTCCTCTGCGGGAAATATGGGGTTTTGAGTCCCTTTCTCTGAAGACGGTGTAGGTCTTGTCTATTCCATAGTTGGTTTTTGGAACGGTACCTGTGCTTATATCAAACTCTGGTTTTATGCATCACCCCACCTCTCCTTCCCCCTTAAGCAGGTATAAGAGTGTTTTCTAAATGTGAGACACTGTTCTCTTTCCTAACTCAGTTCAAGTGTAGCCATGTTTACAGGATCTTCATAAGTGATATCTTATGATAAGTTTCTTTTTCTGTGTGACTTATTTCACTTAGAATCATCGTACCTGAATCCACCCATTTTGCTGCTACTGGTCTTATGACATTGATTTCATGGCTGAGGGATATTCCATCGTACGTAAATACCACAATTTTTTGAACCATGTTTATATTTTCTGGGATACTTAAGGTGTATCCAAGTTGAGGCCCTTGTATGCAGTGCAGCCCTAAATTTTGGGGTGGCTCTGTCTTATTGATTTTCAGTTTTCCCAAGGTATATTCCCTAGACTGGTAGTGCCCTTGGCTCTGTAGCTCTGTTCTTTACTTGCTTTAGGGAACAGAATGCACTCCTCCAGAGAGGCAGTTGGCAATTTACATCCCGCCCATCAGCATAACAAGGCTCCCTGTTCTCCAGGGCCTGTCTTGCCTTTCTTGTTCTTACACATTTTGTGGATGTCCCTTTTGACCGGTGGGAAGTGATACTTCTTTGTAGTGCAGATTTGCATTGCCCGCTTGCTTGCTTGGCCAAAAAGGGCGTATGCGTTTTCTCCTGAATATATTCAGGAGAAAACGCATACGCCCTTTTTGGCCAAGTGCATCATTGTCGAAGTTGTGCCCCTCTTCCTGTGCTTTAAAGGCGATTCCAACGTACCTCTTGAAATCTGTTTCCTGCTATTCTGCCTCGCGTTCAAGTCCGCCTCGTTGCCTTCCCTCAACAGATTTTTGGACGATAGTTGTCCTTTATTACTCGGCCAGTTTGTGAATTGCTGTGCCCCTGAGCTCCATTTTTCAACTCGTTTTTGGTGAGCTGACCGCAAGTCCAAAATTTTGGTTCAGGACCTATACTGGTTCCCGGTGGGTGGCTGAGAATTTGGTTAATTCTTCTTCCTGCCGGGAAATTACAGTGATATGTGCCCGTCCAAATGCCTAACAGCTACTCTCTCATTGGTTCTCCCTCTTCCCTTTCATCCTCTGCCAAATTGGCAACCTGTGCGAACCAAGAGGTTAAAGGGGCTGTCTCTCCAAGTTGGGAGGTTGATAGTAAAGCAGACGGAAAGTCAAACTGGAGCACCAGGAGTGGGACTATTCGTTGAGTTTTAGAAACCTTTCATATTCACAGTGTGTCCGTTCTCTAGGTTTCCCGCACATGTTATAGCTGTAGTAATATTCCCTTCAACCTGGAGAGTTGGGACCCATGGAATGGGTGCCATGCATTATTGCTTTAAAGGGTCTGCATTTGCTCACCCAATCTCACCAATCGTCTCAGTCCCAAGTGTCCCTCCTTATGCCACATTCTGCTGTCGTTGTAGATAGGGTCATTCCAGCTTTCATCAGAGACCCTGAAGGAATTGTAAAGAATTTCCCAGTTTTTTTGTTTTGTTTTTGAAATTCCTTTTTACAGTCGGTTTGAGCTGATTCTCGCTGCCATGTTTATGCCAGTCTAGACACACTTGATTCCCTTACGGAGACATATCAATACATAGGTTTTAAGATTCTTACTAGTCAGATATTTTCCTCTGCGGGAAATATGGGGTTTTGAGTCCCTTTCACTGAGGACGGTGTAGGTCTTGTCTATTCCATAGTTGGTTTTTGGAACGGTACCTGTGCTTATATCAAACTCTGGTTTTATGCATCACCCCACCTCTCCTTCCCCCTTAAGCAGGTATAAGAGTGTTTTCTAAATGTGAGACACTGTTCTCTTTCCTAACTCAGTTCAAGTGTAGCCATGTTTACAGGATCTTCATAAGTGATATCTTATGATAAGTTTCTTTTTCTGTGTGACTTATTTCACTTAGAATCATCGTACCTGAATCCACCCATTTTGCTGCTACTGGTCTTATGACATTGATTTCATGGCTGAGGGATATTCCATCGTACGTAAGTACCACAATTTTTTGAACCATGTTTATATTTTCTGGGATACTTAAGGTGTATCCAAGTTGAGGTCCTTGTATGCAGTGCAGCCCTAAATTTTGGGGTGGCTCTGTCTTATTGATTTTCAGTTTTCCCAAGGTATATTCCCTAGACTGGTAGTGCCCTTGGCTCTGTAGCTCTGTTCTTTACTTGTTGTAGGGAACAGAATGCACTCCTCCAGAGAGGCAGTTGGCAATTTACATCCCGCCCATCAGCATAACAAGGCTCCCTGTTCTCCAGGGCCTGTCTTGCCTTTCTTGTTCTTACACATTTTGTGGATGTCCCCTTTGACCGGTGGGAAGTGATACTTCTTTTTAGTGCAGATTTGCATTGCCCGCTTGCTTGCTTGGCCAAAAAGGGCGTATGCGTTTTCTCCTGAATATATTCAGGAGAAAACGCATACGCCCTTTTTGGCCAAGTGCATCATTGTCGAAGTTGTGCCCCTCTTCCTGTGCTTTAAAGGCGATTCCAACGTACCTCTTGAAATCTGTTTCCTGCTATTCTGCCTCGCTTTCAAGTCCGCCTCATTGCCTTCCCTCAACAGATTTTTGGACGATAGTTGTCCTTTATTACTCGGCCAGTTTGTGAATTGCTGTGCCCCTGAGCTCCATTTTTCAACTCGTTTTTGGTGAGCTGACCGCAAGTCCAAAATTTTGGTTCAGGACCTATACTGGTTCCCGGTGGGTGGCTGAGAATTTGGTTAATTCTTCTTCCTGCCGGGAAATTACAGTGATATGTGCCCGTCCAAATGCCTAACAGCTACTCTCTCATTGGTTCTCCCTCTTCCCTTTCATCCTCTGCCAAATTGGCAACCTGTGCGAACCAAGAGGTTAAAGGGGCTGTCTCTCCAAGTTGGGAGGTTGATAGTAAAGCAGACGGAAAGTCAAACCGGAGCACCAGGAGAGGGACTATGCGTTGAGTTTTAGAAACCTTTCGTATTCACAGTGTGTCCGTTCTCTAGGTTTCCTGCACATGTTATAGCTGTAGTAATATTCCCTTCAACCTGGAGAGTTCGGACCCATGGAATGGGTGCCATGCATTATTGCTTTAAAGGGTCTGCATTTGCTCACCCAATCTCACCAATCGTCTCAGTCCCACGTGTCCCTCCTTATGCCACATCCAGCTGTCGTTGTAGATAGGGTCATTCCAGATTTCATCAGAGACCCTGAAGGAATTGTAAAGAATTTCCCAGTTTTTTTGTTTTGTTTTTGAAATTCCTTTTTATAGTGGGTTTGAGCTGATTCTCGCTCCCATGTTTATGCCAGTCTAGACACACTTGATTCCCTTACGGAGACATATCAATACATAGGTTTTAAGATTCTTACTAGTCAGATATTTTCCTCTGCGGGAAATATGGGGTTTTGAGTCCCTTTCACTGAGGACGGTGTAGGTCTTGTCTATTCCATAGTTGGTTTTTGGAACGGTACCTGTGCTTATATCAAACTCTGGTTTTATGCATCACCCCACCTCTCCTTCCCCCTTAAGCAGGTATAAGAGTGTTTTCTAAATGTGAGACACTGTTCTCTTTCCTAACTCAGTTCAAGTGTAGCCATGTTTACAGGATCTTCATAAGTGATATCTTATGATAAGTTTCTTTTTCTGTGTGACTTATTTCACTTAGAATCATCGTACCTGAATCCACCCATTTTGCTGCTACTGGTCTTATGACATTGATTTCATGGCTGAGGGATATTCCATCGTACGTAAGTACCACAATTTTTTGAACCATGTTTATATTTTCTGGGATACTTAAGGTGTATCCAAGTTGAGGTCCTTGTATGCAGTGCAGCCCTAAATTTTGGGGTGGCTCTGTCTTATTGATTTTCAGTTTTCCCAAGGTATATTCCCTAGACTGGTAGTGCCCTTGGCTCTGTAGCTCTGTTCTTTACTTGTTGTAGGGAACAGAATGCACTCCTCCAGAGAGGCAGTTGGCAATTTACATCCCGCCCATCAGCATAACAAGGCTCCCTGTTCTCCAGGGCCTGTCTTGCCTTTCTTGTTCTTACACATTTTGTGGATGTCCCTTTTGACCGGTGGGAAGTGATACTTCTTTGTAGTGCAGATTTGCATTGCCCGCTTGCTTGCTTGGCCAAAAAGGGCGTATGCGTTTTCTCCTGAATATATTCAGGAGAAAACGCATACGCCCTTTTTGGCCAAGTGCATCTTTGTCGAAGTTGTGCCCCTCTTCCTGTGCTTTAAAGGCGATTCCAACGTACCTCTTGAAATCTGTTTCCTGCTATTCTGCCTCGCTTTCAAGTCCGCCTCGTTGCCTTCCCTCAACAGATTTTTGGACGATAGTTGTCCTTTATTACTCGGCCAGTTTGTGAATTGCTGTGCCCCTGAGCTCCATTTTTCAACTCGTTTTTGGTGAGCTGACCGCAAGTCCAAAATTTTGTTTCAGAACCTATACTGGTTCCCGGGGGGTGGCTGAGAATTTGGTTAATTCTTCTTCCTGCCGGGAAATTACAGTGATATGTGCCCGTCCAAATGCCTAACAGCTACTCTCTCATTGGTTCTCCCTCTTCCCTTTCATCCTCTGCCAAATTGGCAACCTGTGCGAACCAAGAGGTTAAAGGGGCTGTCTCTCCAAGTTGGGAGGTTGATAGTAAAGCAGACGGAAAGTCAAACCGGAGCACCAGGAGAGGGACTATGCGTTGAGTTTTAGAAACCTTTCGTATTCACAGTGTGTCCGTTCTCTAGGTTTCCTGCAAATGTTATAGCTGTAGTAATATTCCCTTCAACCTGGAGAGTTCGGACCCATGGAATGGGTGCCATGCATTATTGCTTTAAAGGGTCTGCATTTGCTCACCCAATCTCACCAATCGTCTCAGTCCCAAGTGTCCCTCCTTATGCCACATCCAGCTGTCGTTGTAGATAGGGTCATTCCAGATTTCATCAGAGACCCTGAAGGAATTGTAAAGAATTTCCCAGTTTTTTTGTTTTGTTTTTGAAATTCCTTTTTATAGTGGGTTTGAGCTGATTCTCGCTCCCATGTTTATGCCAGTCTAGACACACTTGATTCCCTTACGGAGACATATCAATACATAGGTTTTAAGATTCTTACTAGTCAGATATTTTCCTCTGCGGGAAATATGGGGTTTTGAGTCCCTTTCACTGAGGACGGTGTAGGTCTTGTCTATTCCATAGTTGGTTTTTGGAACGGTACCTGTGCTTATATCAAACTCTGGTTTTATGCATCACCCCACCTCTCCTTCCCCCTTAAGCAGGTATAAGAGTGTTTTCTAAATGTGAGACACTGTTCTCTTTCCTAACTCAGTTCAAGTGTAGCCATGTTTACAGGATCTTCATAAGTGATATCTTATGATAAGTTTCTTTTTCTGTGTGACTTATTTCACTTAGAATCATCGTACCTGAATCCACCCATTTTGCTGCTACTGGTCTTATGACATTGATTTCATGGCTGAGGGATATTCCATCGTACGTAAGTACCACAATTTTTTGAACCATGTTTATATTTTCTGGGATACTTAAGGTGTATCCAAGTTGAGGTCCTTGTATGCAGTGCAGCCCTAAATTTTGGGGTGGCTCTGTCTTATTGATTTTCAGTTTTCCCAAGGTATATTCCCTAGACTGGTAGTGCCCTTGGCTCTGTAGCTCTGTTCTTTACTTGTTTTAGGGAACAGAATGCACTCCTCCAGAGAGGCAGTTGGCAATTTACATCCCGCCCATCAGCATAACAAGGCTCCCTGTTCTCCAGGGCCTGTCTTGCCTTTCTTGTTCTTACACATTTTGTGGATGTCCCTTTTGACCGGTGGGAAGTGATACTTCTTTGTAGTGCAGATTTGCATTGCCCGCTTGCTTGCTTGGCCAAAAAGGGCGTATGCGTTTTCTCCTGAATATATTCAGGAGAAAACGCATACGCCCTTTTTGGCCAAGTGCATCATTGTCGAAGTTGTGCCCCTCTTCCTGTGCTTTAAAGGCGATTCCAACGTACCTCTTGAAATCTGTTTCCTGCTATTCTGCCTCGCTTTCAAGTCCGCCTCGTTGCCTTCCCTCAACAGATTTTTGGACGATAGTTGTCCTTTATTACTCGGCCAGTTTGTGAATTGCTGTGCCCCTGAGCTCCATTTTTCAACTCGTTTTTGGTGAGCTGACCGCAAGTCCAAAATTTTGGCTCAGGACCTATACTGGTTCCCGGTGGGTGGCTGAGAATTTGGTTAATTCTTCTTCCTGCCGGGAAATTACAGTGATATGTGCCCGTCCAAATGCCTAACAGCTACTCTCTCATTGGTTCTCCCTCTTCCCTTTCATCCTCTGCCAAATTGGCAACCTGTGCGAACCAAGAGGTTAAAGGGGCTGTCTCTCCAAGTTGGGAGGTTGATAGTAAAGCAGACGGAAAGTCAAACCGGAGCACCAGGAGTGGGATTATTCGTTGAGTTTTAGAAACCTTTCGTATTCACAGTGTGTCCATTCCCTAGGTTTCCCGCACATGTTATAGCTGTAGTAATATTCCCTTCAACCTGGAGAGTTCGGACCCATGGAATGGGTGCCATGCATTATTGCTTTAAAGGGTCTGCATTTGCTCACCCAATCTCACCAATCGTCTCAGTCCCAAGTGTCCCTCCTTATGCCACATCCAGCTGTCGTTGTAGATAGGGTCATTCCAGCTTTCATCAGAGACACTGAAGGAATTGTAAAGAATTTCCCAGTTTTTTTTGTTTTGTTTTTGAAATTCCTTTTTATAGTGGGTTTGAGCTGATTCTCGCTGCCATGTTTATGCCAGTCTAGACACACTTGATTCCCTTACGGAGACATATCAATACATAGGTTTTAAGATTCTTACTAGTCAGATATTTTCCTCTGCGGGAAATATGGGGTTTTGAGTCCCTTTCGCTGAGGACGGTGTAGGTCTTGTCTATTCCATAGTTGGTTTTTGGAACGGTACCTGTGCTTATATCAAACTCTGGTTTTATGCATCACCCCACCTCTCCTTCCCCCTTAAGCAGGTATAAGAGTGTTTTCTAAATGTGAGACACTGTTCTCTTTCCTAACTCAGTTCAAGTGTAGCCATGTTTACAGGATCTTCATAAGTGATATCTTATGATAAGTTTCTTTTTCTGTGTGACTTATTTCACTTAGAATCATCGTACCTGAATCCACCCATTTTGCTGCTACTGGTCTTATGACATTGATTTCATGGCTGAGGGATATTCCATCGTACGTAAGTACCACAATTTTTTGAACCATGTTTATATTTTCTGGGATACTTAAGGTGTATCCAAGTTGAGGTCCTTGTATGCAGTGCAGCCCTAAATTTTGGGGTGGCTCTGTCTTATTGATTTTCAGTTTTCCCAAGGTATATTCCCTAGACTGGTAGTGCCCTTGGCTCTGTAGCTCTGTTCTTTACTTGTTGTAGGGAACAGAATGCACTCCTCCAGAGAGGCAGTTGGCAATTTACATCCCGCCCATCAGCATAACAAGGCTCCCTGTTCTCCAGGGCCTGTCTTGCCTTTCTTGTTCTTACACATTTTGTGGATGTCCCTTTTGACCGGTGGGAAGTGATACTTCTTTGTAGTGCAGATTTGCATTGCCCGCTTGCTTGCTTGGCCAAAAAGGGCGTATGCGTTTTCTCCTGAATATATTCAGGAGAAAACGCATACGCCCTTTTTGGCCAAGTGCATCATTGTCGAAGTTGTGCCCCTCTTCCTGTGCTTTAAAGGCGATTCCAACGTACCTCTTGAAATCTGTTTCCTGCTATTCTGCCTCGCTTTCAAGTCCGCCTCGTTGCCTTCCCTCAACAGATTTTTGGACGATAGTTGTCCTTTATTACTCGGCCAGTTTGTGAATTGCTGTGCCCCTGAGCTCCATTTTTCAACTCGTTTTTGGTGAGCTGACCGCAAGTCCAAAATTTTGGCTCAGGACCTATACTGGTTCCCGGTGGGTGGCTGAGAATTTGGTTAATTCTTCTTCCTGCCGGGAAATTACAGTGATATGTGCCCGTCCAAATGCCTAACAGCTACTCTCTCATTGGTTCTCCCTCTTCCCTTTCATCCTCTGCCAAATTGGCAACCTGTGCGAACCAAGAGGTTAAAGGGGCTGTCTCTCCAAGTTGGGAGGTTGATAGTAAAGCAGACGGAAAGTCAAACCGGAGCACCAGGAGTGGGATTATTCGTTGAGATTTAGAATCCTTTCGTATTCACAGTGTGTCCGTTCCCTAGGTTTCCCGCACATGTTATAGCTGTAGTAATATTCCCTTCAACCTGGAGAGTTCGGACCCATGGAATGTGTGCCATGCATTATTGCTTTAAAGGGTCTGCATTTGCTCACCCAATCTCACCAATCGTCTCAGTCCCAAGTGTCCCTCCTTATGCCACATCCAGCTGTCGTTGTAGATAGGGTCATTCCAGCTTTCATCAGAGACACTGAAGGAATTGTAAAGAATTTCCCAGTTTTTTTTGTTTTGTTTTTGAAATTCCTTTTTATAGTGGGTTTGAGCTGATTCTCGCTGCCATGTTTATGCCAGTCTAGACACACTTGATTCCCTTACGGAGACATATCAATACATAGGTTTTAAGATTCTTACTAGTCAGATATTTTCCTCTGCGGGAAATATGGGGTTTTGAGTCCCTTTCGCTGAGGACGGTGTAGGTCTTGTCTATTCCATAGTTGGTTTTTGGAACGGTACCTGTGCTTATATCAAACTCTGGTTTTATGCATCACCCCACCTCTCCTTCCCCCTTAAGCAGGTATAAGAGTGTTTTCTAAATGTGAGACACTGTTCTCTTTCCTAACTCAGTTCAAGTGTAGCCATGTTTACAGGATCTTCATAAGTGATATCTTATGATAAGTTTCTTTTTCTGTGTGACTTATTTCACTTAGAATCATCGTACCTGAATCCACCCATTTTGCTGCTACTGGTCTTATGACATTGATTTCATTGCTGAGGGATATTCCATCGTACATAAGTACCACAATTTTTTGAACCATGTTTATATTTTCTGGGATACTTAAGGTGTATCCTAGTTGAGGTCCTTGTATGCAGTGCAGCCCTAAATTTTGGGGTGCCTCTGTCTTATTGATTTTCAGTTTTCCCAAGGTATATTCCCTAGACTGGTAGTGCCCTTGGCTCTGTAGCTCTGTTCTTTACTTGCTTTAGGGAACAGAATGCACTCCTCCAGAGAGGCAGTTGGCAATTTACATCCCGCCCATCAGCATAACAAGGCTCCCTGTTCTCCAGGGCCTGTCTTGCCTTTCTTGTTCTTACACATTTTGTGGATGTCCCTTTTGACCGGTGGGAAGTGATACTACTTTGTAGTGCAGAGTTGCATTGCCCGCTTGCTTGCTTGGCCAAAAAGGGCGTATGCGTTTTCTCCTGAATATATTCAGGAGAAAACGCATACACCCTTTTTGGCCAAGTGCATCATTGTCGAAGTTGTGCCCCTCTTCCTGTGCTTTAAAGGCAATTCCAACGTACCTCTTGAAATCTGTTTCCTGCTATTCTGCCTCGCTTTCAACTCCGCCTCGTTGCCTTCCCTCAACAGATTTTTGGACGATAGTTGTCCTTTATTACTCGGCCAGTTTGTGAATGGCTGTGCCCCTGAGCTCCATTTTTCAACTCGTTTTTGGTGAGCTGACCGCAAGTCCAAAATTTTGGTTCAGGACCTATACTGGTTCCCGGTGGGTGGCTGAGAATTGGGTTAATTCTTCTTCCTGCCGGGAAATTACAGTGATATGTGCCCGTCCAAATGCCTAACAGCTACTCTCTCATTGGTTCTCCCTCTTCCCTTTCATCCTCTGCCAAATTGGCAACCTGTGCGAACCAAGAGGTTAAAGGGGCTGTCTCTCCAAGTTGGGAGGTTGATAGTAAAGCAGACGGAAAGTCAAACCGGAGCACCAGGAGAGGGACTATGCGTTGAGTTTTAGAAACCTTTCGTATTCACAGTGTGTCCGTTCTCTAGGTTTCCCGCACATGTTATAGCTGTAGTAATATTCCCTTCAACCTGGAGAGTTCGGACCCATGGAATGGGTGCCATGCATTATTGCTTTAAAGGGTCTGCATTTGCTCACCCAATCTCACCAATCGTCTCAGTCCCAAGTGTCCCTCCTTATGCCACATCCAGCTGTCGTTGTAGATAGGGTCATTCCAGCCTTCATCAGAGACCCTGAAGGAATTGTAAAGAATTTCCCAGTTTTTTTGTTTTGTTTTTGAAATTCCTTTTTATAGTGGGTTTGAGCTGATTCTCGCTGCCATGTTTATGCCAGTCTAGACCCACTTGATTCCCTTACAGAGACATATCAATACATAGGTTTTAAGATTCTTACTAGTCAGATATTTTCCTCTGCGGGAAATATGGGGTTTTGAGTCCCTTTCGCTGAGGACGGTGTAGGTCTTGTCTATTCCATAGTTGGTTTTTGGAACGGTACCAGTCCTTATATCACACTCTGGATTTATGCATCACCCCACCTCTCCTTCCCCCTTAAGCAGGCATAAGAGTGTTTTCTAAATGTGAGACACTGTTCTCTTTCCTAACTCAGTTCAAGTGTAGCCATGTTTACAGGATCTTCATAAGTGATATCTTATGATAAGTTTCTTTTTCTGTGTGACTTATTTCACTTAGAATCATCGTACCTGAATCCACCCATTTTGCTGCTACTGGTCTTATGACATTGATTTCATGGCTGAGGGATATTCCATCGTACGTAAGTACCACAATTTTTTGAACCATGTTTATATTCTCTGGGATACTTAAGGTGTATCCTAGTTGAGGTCCTTGTATGCAGTGCAGCCCTAAATTTTGGGGTGGCTCTGTCTTATTGATTTTCAGTTTTCCCAAGGTATATTCCCTAGACTGGTAGTGTCCTTGGCTCTGTAGCTCTGTTCTTTACTTGCTTTAGGGAACAGAATGCACTCCTCCAGAGAGGCAGTTGGCAATTTACATCCCGCCCATCAGCATAACAAGGCTCCCTGTTCTCCAGGGCCTGTCTTGCCTTTCTTGTTCTTACACATTTTGTGGATGTCCCTTTTGACCGGTGGGAAGTGATACTTCTTTGTAGTGCAGAGTTGCATTGCCCGCTTGCTTGCTTGGCCAAAAAGGGCGTATGCGTTTTCTCCTGAATATATTCAGGAGAAAACGCATACACCCTTTTTGGCCAAGTGCATCATTGTCGAAGTTGTGCCCCTCTTCCTGTGCTTTAAAGGCAATTCCAACGTACCTCTTGAAATCTGTTTCCTGCTATTCTGCCTCGCTTTCAAGTCCGCCTCGTTGCCTTCCCTCAACAGATTTTTGGACGATAGTTGTCCTTTATTACTCGGCCAGTTTGTGAATTGCTGTGCCCCTGAGCTCCATTTTTCAACTCGTTTTTGGTGAGCTGACCGCAAGTCCAAAATTTTGGTTCAGGACCTATACTGGTTCCCGGTGGGTGGCTGAGAATTTGGTTAATTCTTCTTCCTGCCGGGAAATTACAGTGATATGTGCCCGTCCAAATGCCTAACAGCTACTCTCTCATTGGTTCTCCCTCTTCCCTTTCATCCTCTGCCAAATTGGCAACCTGTGCGAACCAAGAGGTTAAAGGGGCTGTCTCTCCAAGTTGGGAGGTTGATAGTAAAGCAGACGGAAAGTCAAACCGGAGCACCAGGAGAGGGACTATGCGTTGAGTTTTAGAAACCTTTCGTATTCACAGTGTGTCCGTTCTCTAGGTTTCCCGCACATGTTATAGCTGTAGTAATATTCCCTTCAACCTGGAGAGTTCGGACCCATGGAATGGGTGCCATGCATTATTGCTTTAAAGGGTCTGCATTTGCTCACCCAATCTCACCAATCGTCTCAGTCCCAAGTGTCCCTCCTTATGCCACATCCAGCTGTCGTTGTAGATAGGGTCATTCCAGATTTCATCAGAGACCCTGAAGGAATTGTAAAGAATTTCCCAGTTTTTTTGTTTTGTTTTTGAAATTCCTTTTTATAGTGGGTTTGAGCTGATTCTCGCTGCCATGTTTATGCCAGTCTAGACACACTTGATTCCCTTACGGAGACATATCAATACATAGGTTTTAAGATTCTTACTAGTCAGATATTTTCCTGTGCGGGAAATATGGGGTTTTGAGTCCCTTTCACTGAGGACGGTGTAGGTCTTGTCTATTCCATAGTTGGTTTTTGGAACGGTACCTGTGCTTATATCAAACTCTGGTTTTATGCATCACCCCACCTCTCCTTCCCCCTTAAGCAGGTATAAGAGTGTTTTCTAAATGTGAGACACTGTTCTCTTTCCTAACTCAGTTCAAGTGTAGCCATGTTTACAGGATCTTCATAAGTGATATCTTATGATAAGTTTCTTTTTCTGTGTGACTTATTTCACTTAGAATCATCGTACCTGAATCCACCCATTTTGCTGCTACTGGTCTTATGACATTGATTTCATGGCTGAGGGATATTCCATCGTACGTAAGTACCACAAGTTTTTGAACCATGTTTATATTTTCTGGGATACTTAAGGTGTATCCAAGTTGAGGTCCTTGTATGCAGTGCAGCCCTAAATTTTGGGGTGGCTCTGTCTTATTGATTTTCAGTTTTCCCAAGGTATATTCCCTAGACTGGTAGTGCCCTTGGCTCTGTAGCTCTGTTCTTTACTTGTTTTAGGGAACAGAATGCACTCCTCCAGAGAGGCAGTTGGCAATTTACATCCCGCCCATCAGCATAACAAGGCTCCCTGTTCTCCAGGGCCTGTCTTGCCTTTCTTGTTCTTACACATTTTGTGGATGTCCCTTTTGACCGGTGGGAAGTGATACTTCTTTGTAGTGCAGGTTTGCATTGCCCGCTTGCTTGCTTGGCCAAAAAGGGCGTATGCGTTTTCTCCTGAATATATTCAGGAGAAAACGCATACGCCCTTTTTGGCCAAGTGCATCATTGTCGAAGTTGTGCCCCTCTTCCTGTGCTTTAAAGGCGATTCCAACGTACCTCTTGAAATCTGTTTCCTGCTATTCTGCCTCGCTTTCAAGTCCGCCTCGTTGCCTTCCCTCAACAGATTTGTGGACGATAGTTGTCCTTTATTACTCGGCCAGTTTGTGAATGGCTGTGCCCCTGAGCTCCATTTTTCAACTCGTTTTTGGTGAGCTGACCGCAAGTCCAAAATTTTGGTTCAGGACCTATACTGGTTCCCGGTGGGTGGCTGAGAATTGGGTTAATTCTTCTTCCTGCCGGGAAATTACAGTGATATGTGCCCGTCCAAATGCCTAACAGCTACTCTCTCATTGTTTCTCCCTCTTCCCTTTCATCCTCTGTCAAATTGGCAACCTGTGCGAACCAAGAGGTTAAAGGGGCTGTCTCTCCAAGTTGGGAGGTTGATAGTAAAGCAGACGGAAAGTCAAACCGGAGCACCAGGAGAGGGACTATGCGTTGAGTTTTAGAAACCTTTCGTATTCACAGTGTGTCCGTTCTCTAGGTTTCCCGCACATGTTATAGCTGTAGTAATATTCCCTTCAACCTGGAGAGTTCGGACCCATGAAATGGGTGCCATGCATTATTGCTTTAAAGGGTCTGATTTGCTCACCCAATCTCACCAATCGTCTCAGTCCCAAGTGTCCCTCCTTATGCCACATCCAGCTGTCGTTGTAGATAGGGTCATTCCAGCCTTCATCAGAGACCCTGAAGGAATTGTAAAGAATTTCCCAGTTTTTTTGTTTTGTTTTTGAAATTCCTTTTTATAGTGGGTTTGAGCTGATTCTCGCTGCCATGTTTATGCCAGTCTAGACCCACTTGATTCCCTTACAGAGACATATCAATACATAGGTTTTAAGATTCTTACTAGTCAGATATTTTCCTCTGCGGGAAATATGGGGTTTTGAGTCCCTTTCGCTGAGGACGGTGTAGGTCTTGTCTATTCCATAGTTGGTTTTTGGAACGGTACCTGTGCTTATATCAAACTCTGGTTTTATGCATCACCCCACCTCTCCTTCCCCCTTAAGCAGGTATAAGAGTGTTTTCTAAATGTGAGACACTGTTCTCTTTCCTAACTCAGTTCAAGTGTAGCCATGTTTACAGGATCTTCATAAGTGATATCTTATGATAAGTTTCTTTTTCTGTGTGACTTATTTCACTTAGAATCATCGTACCTGAATCCACCCATTTTGCTGCTACTGGTCTTATGACATTGATTTCATGGCTGAGGGATATTACATCGTACGTAAGTACCACAAGTTTTTGAACCATGTTTATATTTTCTGGGATACTTAAGGTGTATCCAAGTTGAGGTCCTTGTATGCAGTGCAGCCCTAAATTTTGGGGTGGCTCTGTCTTATTGATTTTCAGTTTTCCCAAGGTATATTCCCTAGACTGGTAGTGCCCTTGGCTCTGTAGCTCTGTTCTTTACTTGTTTTAGGGAACAGAATGCACTCCTCCAGAGAGGCAGTTGGCAATTTACATCCCGCCCATCAGCATAACAAGGCTCCCTGTTCTCCAGGGCCTGTCTTGCCTTTCTTGTTCTTACACATTTTGTGGATGTCCCTTTTGACCGGTGGGAAGTGATACTTCTTTGTAGTGCAGGTTTGCATTGCCCGCTTGCTTGCTTGGCCAAAAAGGGCGTATGCGTTTTCTCCTGAATATATTCAGGAGAAAACGCATACGCCCTTTTTGGCCAAGTGCATCATTGTCGAAGTTGTGCCCCTCTTCCTGTGCTTTAAAGGCGATTCCAACGTACCTCTTGAAATCTGTTTCCTGCTATTCTGCCTCGCTTTCAAGTCCGCCTCGTTGCCTTCCCTCAACAGATTTGTGGACGATAGTTGTCCTTTATTACTCGGCCAGTTTGTGAATGGCTGTGCCCCTGAGCTCCATTTTTCAACTCGTTTTTGGTGAGCTGACCGCAAGTCCAAAATTTTGGTTCAGGACCTATACTGGTTCCCGGTGGGTGGCTGAGAATTGGGTTAATTCTTCTTCCTGCCGGGAAATTACAGTGATATGTGCCCGTCCAAATGCCTAACAGCTACTCTCTCATTGGTTCTCCCTCTTCCCTTTCATCCTCTGCCAAATTGGCAACCTGTGCGAACCAAGAGGTTAAAGGGGCTGTCTCTCCAAGTTGGGAGGTTGATAGTAAAGCAGACGGAAAGTCAAACCGGAGCACCAGGAGAGGGACTATGCGTTGAGTTTTAGAAACCTTTCGTATTCACAGTGTGTCCGTTCTCTAGGTTTCCCGCACATGTTATAGCTGTAGTAATATTCCCTTCAACCTGGAGAGTTCGGACCCATGAAATGGGTGCCATGCATTATTGCTTTAAAGGGTCTGATTTGCTCACCCAATCTCACCAATCGTCTCAGTCCCAAGTGTCCCTCCTTATGCCACATCCAGCTGTCGTTGTAGATAGGGTCATTCCAGCCTTCATCAGAGACCCTGAAGGAATTGTAAAGAATTTCCCAGTTTTTTTGTTTTGTTTTTGAAATTCCTTTTTATAGTGGGTTTGAGCTGATTCTCGCTGCCATGTTTATGCCAGTCTAGACCCACTTGATTCCCTTACAGAGACATATCAATACATAGGTTTTAAGATTCTTACTAGTCAGATATTTTCCTCTGCGGGAAATATGGGGTTTTGAGTCCCTTTCGCTGAGGACGGTGTAGGTCTTGTCTATTCCATAGTTGGTTTTTGGAACGGTACCTGTGCTTATATCAAACTCTGGTTTTATGCATCACCCCACCTCTCCTTCCCCCTTAAGCAGGTATAAGAGTGTTTTCTAAATGTGAGACACTGTTCTCTTTCCTAACTCAGTTCAAGTGTAGCCATGTTTACAGGATCTTCATAAGTGATATCTTATGATAAGTTTCTTTTTCTGTGTGACTTATTTCACTTAGAATCATCGTACCTGAATCCACCCATTTTGCTGCTACTGGTCTTATGACATTGATTTCATGGCTGAGGGATATTCCATCGTACGTAAGTACCACAAGTTTTTGAACCATGTTTATATTTTCTGGGATACTTAAGGTGTATCCAAGTTGAGGTCCTTGTATGCAGTGCAGCCCTAAATTTTGGGGTGGCTCTGTCTTATTGATTTTCAGTTTTCCCAAGGTATATTCCCTAGACTGGTAGTGCCCTTGGCTCTGTAGCTCTGTTCTTTACTTGTTTTAGGGAACAGAATGCACTCCTCCAGAGAGGCAGTTGGCAATTTACATCCCGCCCATCAGCATAACAAGGCTCCCTGTTCTCCAGGGCCTGTCTTGCCTTTCTTGTTCTTACACATTTTGTGGATGTCCCTTTTGACCGGTGGGAAGTGATACTTCTTTGTAGTGCAGGTTTGCATTGCCCACTTGCTTGCTTAGCCAAAAAGGGCGTATGCGTTTTCTCCTGAATATATTCAGGAGAAAACGCATACGCCCTTTTTGGCCAAGTGCATCATTGTCGAAGTTGTGCCCCTCTTCCTGTGCTTTAAAGGCAATTCCAACGTACCTCTTGAAATCTGTTTCCTGCTATTCTGCCTCGCTTTCAAGTCCGCCTCGTTGCCTTCCCTCAACAGATTTTTGGACGATAGTTGTCCTTTATTACTCGGCCAGTTTGTGAATTGCTGTGCCCCTGAGCTCCATTTTTCAACTCGTTTTTGGTGAGCTGACCGCAAGTCCAAAATTTTGGTTCAGGACCTATACTGGTTCCCGGTGGGTGGCTGAGAATTTGGTTAATTCTTCTTCCTGCCGGGAAATTACAGTGATATGTGCCCGTCCAAATGCCTAACAGCTACTCTCTCATTGGTTCTCCCTCTTCCCTTTCATCCTCTGCCAAATTGGCAACCTGTGCGAACCAAGAGGTTAAAGGGGCTGTCTCTCCAAGTTGGGAGGTTGATAGTAAAGCAGACGGAAAGTCAAACCGGAGCACCAGGAGAGGGACTATGCGTTGAGTTTTAGAAACCTTTCGTATTCACAGTGTGTCCGTTCTCTAGGTTTCCCGCACATGTTATAGCTGTAGTAATATTCCCTTCAACCTGGAGAGTTCGGACCCATGGAATGGGTGCCATGCATTATTGCTTTAAAGGGTCTGCATTTGCTCACCCAATCTCACCAATCGTCTCAGTCCCAAGTGTCCCTCCTTATGCCACATCCAGCTGTCGTTGTAGATAGGGTCATTCCAGATTTCATCAGAGACCCTGAAGGAATTGTAAAGAATTTCCCAGTTTTTTTGTTTTGTTTTTGAAATTCCTTTTTATAGTGGGTTTGAGCTGATTCTCGCTGCCATGTTTATGCCAGTCTAGACACACTTGATTCCCTTACGGAGACATATCAATACATAGGTTTTAAGATTCTTACTAGTCAGATATTTTCCTCTGCGGGAAATATGGGGTTTTGAGTCCCTTTCGCTGAGGACGGTGTAGGTCTTGTCTATTCCATAGTTGGTTTTTGGAACGGTACCTGTGCTTATATCAAACTCTGGTTTTATGCATCACCCCACCTCTCCTTCCCCCTTAAGCAGGTATAAGAGTGTTTTCTAAATGTGAGACACTGTTCTCTTTCCTAACTCAGTTCAAGTGTAGCCATGTTTACAGGATCTTCATAAGTGATATCTTATGATAAGTTTCTTTTTCTGTGTGACTTATTTCACTTAGAATCATCGTACCTGAATCCACCCATTTTGCTGCTACTGGTCTTATGACATTGATTTCATGGCTGAGGGATATTCCATCGTACGTAAGTACCACAAGTTTTTGAACCATGTTTATATTTTCTGGGATACTTAAGGTGTATCCAAGTTGAGGTCCTTGTATGCAGTGCAGCCCTAAATTTTGGGGTGGCTCTGTCTTATTGATTTTCAGTTTTCCCAAGGTATATTCCCTAGACTGGTAGTGCCCTTGGCTCTGTAGCTCTGTTCTTTACTTGTTTTAGGGAACAGAATGCACTCCTCCAGAGAGGCAGTTGGCAATTTACATCCCGCCCATCAGCATAACAAGGCTCCCTGTTCTCCAGGGCCTGTCTTGCCTTTCTTGTTCTTACACATTTTGTGGATGTCCCTTTTGACCGGTGGGAAGTGATACTTCTTTGTAGTGCAGATTTGCATTGCCCGCTTGCTTGCTTGGCCAAAAAGGGCGTATGCGTTTTCTCCTGAATATATTCAGGAGAAAACGCATACGCCCTTTTTGGCCAAGTGCATCATTGTCGAAGTTGTGTCCCTCTTCCTGTGCTTTAAAGGCGATTCCAACGTACCTCTTGAAATCTGTTTCCTGCTATTCTGCCTCGCTTTCAAGTCCGCCTCGTTGCCTTCCCTCAACAGATTTTTGGACGATAGTTGTCCTTTATTACTCGGCCAGTTTGTGAATGGCTGTGCCCCTGAGCTCCATTTTTCAACTCGTTTTTGGTGAGCTGACCGCAAGTCCAAAATTTTGGTTCAGGACCTATACTGGTTCCCGGTGGGTGGCTGAGAATTTGGTTAATTCTTCTTCCTGCCGGGAAATTACAGTGATATGTGCCAGTCCAAATGCCTAACAGCTACTCTCTCATTGGTTCTCCCTCTTCCCTTTCATCCTCTGCCAAATTGGCAACCTGTGCGAACCAAGAGGTTAAAGGGGCTGTCTCTCCAAGTTGGGAGGTTGATAGTAAAGCAGACGGAAAGTCAAACCGGAGCACCAGGAGAGGGACTATTCGTTGAGTTTTAGAAACCTTTCGTATTCACAGTGTGTCCGTTCTCTAGGTTTCCCGCACATGTTATAGCTGTAGTAATATTCCCTTCAACCTGGAGAGTTCGGACCCATGGAATGGGTGCCATGCATTATTGCTTTAAAGGGTCTGCATTTGCTCACCCAATCTCACCAATCGTCTCAGTCCCAAGTGTCCCTCCTTATGCCACATCCAGCTGTCGTTGTAGATAGGGTCATTCCAGCTTTCATCAGAGACCCTGAAGGAATTGTAAAGAATTTCCCAGTTTTTTTGTTTTGTTTTTGAAATTCCTTTTTATAGTGGGTTTGAGCTGATTCTCGCTGCCATGTTTATGCCAGTCTAGACACACTTGATTCCCTTACGGAGACATATCAATACATAGGTTTTAAGATTCTTACTAGTCAGATATTTTCCTCTGCGGGAAATATGGGGTTTTGAGTCCCTTTCGCTGAGGACGGTGTAGGTCTTGTCTATTCCATAGTTGGTTTTTGGAACGGTACCTGTGCTTATATCAAACTCTGGTTTTATGCATCACCCCACCTCTCCTTCCCCCTTAAGCAGGTATAAGAGTGTTTTCTAAATGTGAGACACTGTTCTCTTTCCTAACTCAGTTCAAGTGTAGCCATGTTTACAGGATCTTCATAAGTGATATCTTATGATAAGATTCTTTTTCTGTGTGACTTATTTCACTTAGAATCATCGTACCAGAATCCACCCATTTTGCTGCTACAGGTCTTATGACATTGATTTCATGGCTGAGGGATATTCCATCGTACGTAAGTACCACAATTTTTTGAACCATGTTTATATTTTCTGGGATACTTAAGGTGTATCCAAGTTGAGGTCCTTGTATGCAGTGCAACCCTAAATTTTGGGGTGGCTCTGTCTTATTGATTTTCAGTTTTCCCAAGGTATATTCCCTAGACTGGTAGTGCCCTTGGCTCTGTAGCTCTGTTCTTTACTTGTTTTAGGGAACAGAATGCACTTCTCCAGAGAGGCAGTTGGCAATTTACATCCCGCCCATCAGCATAACAAGGCTCCCTGTTCTCCAGGGCCTGTCTTGCCTTTCTTGTTCTTACACATTTTGTGGATGTCCCTTTTGACCGGTGGGAAGTGATACTTCTTTGTAGTGCAGATTTGCATTGCCCGCTTGCTTGCTTGGCCAAAAAGGGCGTATGCGTTTTCTCCTGAATATATTCAGGAGAAAATGCATACGCCCTTTTTGGCCAAGTGCATCATTGTCGAAGTTGTGCCCCTCTTCCTGTGCTTTAAAGGCGATTCCAACGTACCTCTTGAAATCTGTTTCCTGCTATTCTGCCTCGCGTTCAAGTCCGCCTCGTTGCCTTCCCTCAACAGATTTTTGGACGATAGTTGTCCTTTATTACTCGGCCAGTTTGTGAATTGCTGTGCCCCTGAGCTCCATTTTTCAACTCGTTTTTGGTGAGCTGACCGCAAGTCCAAAATTTTGGTTCAGGACCTATACTGGTTCCCGGTGGGTGGCTGAGAATTTGGTTAATTCTTCTTCCTGCCGGGAAATTACAGTGATATGTGCCCGTCCAAATGCCTAACAGCTACTCTCTCATTGGTTCTCCCTCTTCCCTTTCATCCTCTGCCAAATTGGCAACCTGTGCGAACCAAGAGGTTAAAGGGGCTGTCTCTCCAAGTTGGGAGGTTGATAGTAAAGCAGACGGAAAGTCAAACCGGAGCACCAGGAGAGGGACTATGCGTTGAGTTTTAGAAACCTTTCGTATTCACAGTGTGTCCGTTCTCTAGGTTTCCCGCACATGTTATAGCTGTAGTAATATTCCCTTCAACCTGGAGAGTTCGGACCCATGGAATGGGTGCCATGCATTATTGCTTTAAAGGGTCTGCATTTGCTCACCCAATCTCACCAATCGTCTCAGTCCCAAGTGTCCCTCCTTATGCCACATCCAGCTGTCGTTGTAGATAGGGTCATTCCAGCCTTCATCAGAGACCCTGAAGGAATTGTAAAGAATTTCCCAGTTTTTTTGATTTGTTTTTGAAATTCCTTTTTATAGTGGGTTTGAGCTGATTCTCGCTGCCATGTTTATGCCAGTCTAGACACACTTGATTCCCTTACGGAGACATATCAATACATAGGTTTTAAGATTCTTACTAGTCAGATATTTTCCTCTGCGGGAAATATGGGGTTTTGAGTCCCTTTCGCTGAGGACGGTGTAGGTCTTGTCTATTCCATAGTTGGTTTTTGGAACGGTACCTGTGCTTATATCAAACTCTGGTTTTATGCATCACCCCACCTCTCCTTCCCCCTTAAGCAGGTATAAGAGTGTTTTCTAAATGTGAGACACTGTTCTCTTTCCTAACTCAGTTCAAGTGTAGCCATGTTTACAGGATCTTCATAAGTGATATCTTATGATAAGTTTCTTTTTCTGTGTGACTTATTTCACTTAGAATCATCGTACCTGAATCCACCCATTTTGCTGCTACTGGTCTTATGACATTGATTTCATGGCTGAGGGATATTCCATCGTACGTAAGTACCACAAGTTTTTGAACCATGTTTATATTTTCTGGGATACTTAAGGTGTATCCAAGTTGAGGTCCTTGTATGCAGTGCAGCCCTAAATTTTGGGGTGGCTCTGTCTTATTGATTTTCAGTTTTCCCAAGGTATATTCCCTAGACTGGTAGTGCCCTTGGCTCTGTAGCTCTGTTCTTTACTTGTTTTAGGGAACAGAATGCACTCCTCCAGAGAGGCAGTTGGCAATTTACATCCCGCCCATCAGCATAACAAGGCTCCCTGTTCTCCAGGGCCTGTCTTGCCTTTCTTGTTCTTACACATTTTGTGGATGTCCCTTTTGACCGGTGGGAAGTGATACTTCTTTGTAGTGCAGGTTTGCATTGCCCACTTGCTTGCTTGGCCAAAAAGGGCGTATGCGTTTTCTCCTGAATATATTCAGGAGAAAACGCATACGCCCTTTTTGGCCAAGTGCATCATTGTCGAAGTTGTGCCCCTCTTCCTGTGCTTTAACGGCGATTCCAACGTACCTCTTGAAATCTGTTTCCTGCTATTCTGCCTCGCTTTCAAGTCCGCCTCATTGCCTTCCCTCAACAGATTTTTGGACGATAGTTGTCCTTTATTACTCGGCCAGTTTGTGAATTGCTGTGCCCCTGAGCTCCATTTTTCAACTCGTTTTTGGTGAGCTGACCGCAAGTCCAAAATTTTGGTTCAGGACCTATACTGGTTCCCGGTGGGTGGCTGAGAATTTGGTTAATTCTTCTTCCTGCCGGGAAATTACAGTGATATGTGCCCGTCCAAATGCCTAACAGCTACTCTCTCATTGGTTCTCCCTCTTCCCTTTCATCCTCTGCCAAATTGGCAACCTGTGCGAACCAAGAGGTTAAAGGGGCTGTCTCTCCAAGTTGGGAGGTTGATAGTAAAGCAGACGGAAAGTCAAACCGGAGCACCAGGAGAGGGACTATGCGATGAGTTTTAGAATCCTTTCGTATTCACAGTGTGTCCGTTCTCTAGGTTTCCCGCACATGTTATAGCTGTAGTAAAATTCCCTTCAACCTGGAGAGTTCGGACCCATGGAATGGGTGCCATGCATTATTGCTTTAAAGGGTCTGCATTTGCTCAACCAATCTCACCAATCGTCTCAGTCCCAAGTGTCCCTCCTTATGCCACATCCAGCTGTCGTTGTAGATAGGGTCATTCCAGCTTTCATCAGAGACCCTGAAGGAATTGCAAAGAATTTCCCAGTTTTTTTGTTTTGTTTTTGAAATTCCTTTTTATAGTGGGTTTGAGCTGATTCTCGCTGCCATGTTTATGCCAGTCTAGACACACTTGATTCCCTTACGGAGACATATCAATACATAGGTTTTAAGATTCTTACTAGTCAGATATTTTCCTCTGCGGGAAATATGGGATTTTGAGTCCCTTTCGCTGAAGACGGTGTAGGTCTTGTCTATTCCATAGTTGGTTTTTGGAACGGTACCTGTGCTTATATCAAACTCTGGTTTTATGCATCACCCCACCTCTCCTTCCCCCTTAAGCAGGTATAAGAGTGTTTTCTAAATGTGAGACACTGTTCTCTTTCCTAACTCAGTTCAAGTTTAGCCATGTTTACAGGATCTTCATAAGTGATATCTTATGATAAGTTTCTTTTTCTGTGTGACTTATTTCACTTAGAATCATCGTACCTGAATCCACCCATTTTGCTGCTACTGGTCTTATGACATTGATTTCATGGCTGAGGGATATTCCATCGTACGTAAGTACCACAAGTTTTTGAACCATGTTTATATTTTCTGGGATACTTAAGGTGTATCCAAGTTGAGGTCCTTGTATGCAGTGCAGCCCTAAATTTTGGGGTGGCTCTGTCTTATTGATTTTCAGTTTTCCCAAGGTATATTCCCTAGACTGGTAGTGCCCTTGGCTCTGTAGCTCTGTTCTTTACTTGTTGTAGGGAACAGAATGCACTCCTCCAGAGAGGCAGTTGGCAATTTACATCCCGCCCATCAGCATAACAAGGCTCCCTGTTCTCCAGGGCCTGTCTTGCCTTTCTTGTTCTTACACATTTTGTGGATGTCCCTTTTGACCGGTGGGAAGTGATACTTCTTTGTAGTGCAGATTTGCATTGCCCGCTTGCTTGCTTGGCCAAAAAGGGCGTATGCGTTTTCTCCTGAATATATTCAGGAGAAAACGCATACGCCCTTTTTGGCCAAGTGCATCATTGTCGAAGTTGTGCCCCTCTTCCTGTGCTTTAAAGGCGATTCCAACGTACCTCTTGAAATCTGTTTCCTGCTATTCTGCCTCGCTTTCAAGTCCGCCTCGTTGCCTTCCCTAAACAGATTTTTGGACGATAGTTGTCCTTTATTACTCGGCCAGTTTGTGAATTGCTGTGCCCCTGAGCTCCATTTTTCAACTCGTTTTTGGTGAGCTGACCGCAAGTCCAAAATTTTGGCTATGGACCTATACTGGTTCCCGGTGAGTGGCTGAGAATTTGGTTAATTCTTCTTCCTGCCGGGAAATTACAGTGATATGTGCCCGTCCAAATGCCTAACAGCTACTCTCTCATTGGTTCTCCCTCTTCCCTTTCATCCTCTGCCAAATTGGCAACCTGTGCGAACCAAGAGGTTAAAGGGGCTGTCTCTCCAAGTTGGGAGGTTGATAGTAAAGCAGACGGAAAGTCAAACCGGAGCACCAGGAGTGGGATTATTCGTTGAGATTTAGAAACCTTTCGTATTCACAGTGTGTCCGTTCCCTAGGTTTCCCGCACATGTTATAGCTGTAGTAATATTCCCTTCAACCTGGAGAGTTCGGACCCATGGAATGTGTGCCATGCATTATTGCTTTAAAGGGTCTGCATTTGCTCACCCAATCTCACCAATCGTCTCAGTCCCAAGTGTCCCTCCTTATGCCACATCCAGCTGTCGTTGTAGATAGGGTCATTCCAGCTTTCATCAGAGACACTGAAGGAATTGTAAAGAATTTCCCAGTTTTTTTTGTTTTGTTTTTGAAATTCCTTTTTATAGTGGGTTTGAGCTGATTCTCGCTGCCATGTTTATGCCAGTCTAGACACACTTGATTCCCTTACGGAGACATATCAATACATAGGTTTTAAGATTCTTACTAGTCAGATATTTTCCTCTGCGGGAAATATGGGGTTTTGAGTCCCTTTCGCTGAGGACGGTGTAGGTCTTGTCTATACCATAGTTGGTTTTTGGAACGGTACCTGTGCTTATATCAAACTCTGGTTTTATGCATCACCCCACCTCTCCTTCCCCCTTAAGCAGGTATAAGAGTGTTTTCTAAATGTGAGACACTGTTCTCTTTCCTAACTCAGTTCAAGTGTAGCCATGTTTACAGGATCTTCATAAGTGATATCTTATGATAAGTTTCTTTTTCTGTGTGACTTATTTCACTTAGAATCATCGTACCTGAATCCACCCATTTTGCTGCTACTGGTCTTATGACATTGATTTCATGGCTGAGGGATATTCCATCATACGTAAGTACCACAATTTTTTGAACCATGTTTATATTTTCTGGGATACTTAAGGTGTATCCAAGTTGAGATCCTTGTATGCAGTGCAGCCCTAAATTTTGGGGTGGCTCTGTCTTATTGATTTTCAGTTTTCCCAAGGTATATTCCCTAGACTGGTAGTGCCCTTGGCTCTGTAGCTCTGTTCTTTACTTGTTGTAGGGAACAGAATGCACTCCTCCAGAGAGGCAGTTGGCAATTTACATCCCGCCCATCAGCATAACAAGGCTCCCTGTTCTCCAGGGCCTGTCTTGCCTTTCTTGTTCTTACACATTTTGTGGATGTCCCCTTTGACCGGTGGGAAGTGATACTTCTTTTTAGTGCAGATTTGCATTGCCCGCTTGCTTGCTTGGCCAAAAAGGGCGTATGCGTTTTCTCCTGAATATATTCAGGAGAAAACGCATACGCCCTTTTTGGCCAAGTGCATCATTGTCGAAGTTGTGCCCCTCTTCCTGTGCTTTAAAGGCGATTCCAACGTACCTCTTGAAATCTGTTTCCTGCTATTCTGCCTCGCTTTCAAGTCCGCCTCATTGCCTTCCCTCAACAGATTTTTGGACGATAGTTGTCCTTTATTACTCGGCCAGTTTGTGAATTGCTGTGCCCCTGAGCTCCATTTTTCAACTCGTTTTTGGTGAGCTGACCGCAAGTCCAAAATTTTGGCTCAGGACCTATACTGGTTCCCGGTGGGTGGATGAGAATTTGGTTAATTCTTCTTCCTGCCGGGAAATTACAGTGATATGTGCCCGTCCAAATGCCTAACAGCTACTCTCTCATTGGTTCTCCCTCTTCCCTTTCATCCTCTGCCAAATTGGCAACCTGTGCGAACCAAGAGGTTAAAGGGGCTGTCTCTCCAAGTTGGGAGGTTGATAGTAAAGCAGACGGAAAGTCAAACCGGAGCACCAGGAGTGGGATTATTCGTTGAGATTTAGAAACCTTTCGTATTCACAGTGTGTCCGTTCCCTAGGTTTCCCGCACATGTTATAGCTGTAGTAATATTCCCTTCAACCTGGAGAGTTCGGACCCATGGAATGTGTGCCATGCATTATTGCTTTAAAGTGTCTGCATTTGCTCACCCAATCTCACCAATCGTCTCAGTCCCAAGTGTCCCTCCTTATGCCACATCCAGCTGTCGTTTTAGATAGGGTCATTCCAGCTTTCATCAGAGACACTGAAGGAATTGTAAAGAATTTCCCAGTTTTTTTTGTTTTGTTTTTGAAATTCCTTTTTATAGTGGGTTTGAGCTGATTCTCGCTGCCATGTTTATGCCAGTCTAGACACACTTGATTCCCTTACGGAGACATATCAATACATAGGTTTTAAGATTCTTACTAGTCAGATATTTTCCTCTGCGGGAAATATGGGGTTTTGAGTCCCTTTCGCTGAGGACGGTGTAGGTCTTGTCTATACCATAGTTGGTTTTTGGAACGGTACCTGTGCTTATATCAAACTCTGGTTTTATGCATCACCCCACCTCTCCTTCCCCCTTAAGCAGGTATAAGAGTGTTTTCTAAATGTGAGACACTGTTCTCTTTCCTAACTCAGTTCAAGTGTAGCCATGTTTACAGGATCTTCATAAGTGATATCTTATGATAAGTTTCTTTTTCTGTGTGACTTATTTCACTTAGAATCATCGTACCTGAATCCACCCATTTTGCTGCTACTGGTCTTATGACATTGATTTCATGGCTGAGGGATATTCCATCGTACGTAAGTACCACAAGTTTTTGAACCATGTTTATATTTTCTGGGATACTTAAGGTGTATCCAAGTTGAGATCCTTGTATGCAGTGCAGCCCTAAATTTTGGGGTGGCTCTGTCTTATTGATTTTCAGTTTTCCCAAGGTATATTCCCTAGACTGGTAGTGCCCTTGGCTCTGTAGCTCTGTTCTTTACTTGTTGTAGGGAACAGAATGCACTCCTCCAGAGAGGCAGTTGGCAATTTACATCCCGCCCATCAGCATAACAAGGCTCCCTGTTCTCCAGGGCCTGTCTTGCCTTTCTTGTTCTTACACATTTTGTGGATGTCCCCTTTGACCGGTGGGAAGTGATACTTCTTTTTAGTGCAGATTTGCATTGCCCGCTTGCTTGCTTGGCCAAAAAGGGCGTATGCGTTTTCTCCTGAATATATTCAGGAGAAAACGCATACGCCCTTTTTGGCCAAGTGCATCATTGTCGAAGTTGTGCCCCTCTTCCTGTGCTTTAAAGGCGATTCCAACGTACCTCTTGAAATCTGTTTCCTGCTATTCTGCCTCGCTTTCAAGTCCGCCTCATTGCCTTCCCTCAACAGATTTTTGGACGATAGTTGTCCTTTATTACTCGGCCAGTTTGTGAATTGCTGTGCCCCTGAGCTCCATTTTTCAACTCGTTTTTGGTGAGCTGACCGCAAGTCCAAAATTTTGGTTCAGGACCTATACTGGTTCCCGGTGGGTGGCTGAGAATTTGGTTAATTCTTCTTCCTGCCGGGAAATTACAGTGATATGTGCCCGTCCAAATGCCTAACAGCTACTCTCTCATTGGTTCTCCCTCTTCCCTTTCATCCTCTGCCAAATTGGCAACCTGTGCGAACCAAGAGGTTAAAGGGGCTGTCTCTCCAAGTTGGGAGGTTGATAGTAAAGCAGACGGAAAGTCAAACCGGAGCACCAGGAGAGGGACTATGCGTTGAGTTTTAGAAACCTTTCGTATTCACAGTGTGTCCGTTCTCTAGGTTTCCCGCACATGTTATAGCTGTAGTAATATTCCCTTCAACCTGGAGAGTTCGGACCCATGGAATGGGTGCCATGCATTATTGCTTTAAAGGGTCTGCATTTGCTCACCCAATCTCACCAATCGTCTCAGTCCCAAGTGTCCCTCCTTATGCCACATCCAGCTGTCGTTGTAGATAGGGTCATTCCAGCCTTCATCAGAGACCCTGAAGGAATTGTAAAGAATTTCCCAGTTTTTTTGTTTTGTTTTTGAAATTCCTTTTTATAGTGGGTTTGAGCTGATTCTCGCTGCCATGTTTATGCCAGTCTAGACACACTTGATTCCCTTACGGAGACATATCAATACATAGGTTTTAAGATTCTTACTAGTCAGATATTTTCCTCTGCGGGAAATATGGGGTTTTGAGTCCCTTTCGCTGAGGACGGTGTAGGTCTTGTCTATTCCATAGTTGGTTTTTGGAACGGTACCTGTGCTTATATCAAACTCTGGTTTTATGCATCACCCCACCTCTCCTTCCCCCTTAAGCAGATATAAGAGTGTTTTCTAAATGTGAGACACTGTTCTCTTTCCTAACTCAGTTCAAGTGTAGCCATGTTTACAGGATCTTCATAAGTGATATCTTATGATAAGTTTCTTTTTCTGTGTGACTTATTTCACTTAGAATCATCGTACCTGAATCCACCCATTTTGCTGCTACTGGTCTTATGACATTGATTTCATGGCTGAGGGATATTCCATCGTACGTAAGTACCGCAAGTTTTTGAACCATGTTTATATTTTCTGGGATACTTAAGGTGTATCCAAGTTGAGGTCCTTGTATGCAGTGCAGCCCTAAATTTTGGGGTGGCTCTGTCTTATTGATTTTCAGTTTTCCCAAGGTATATTCCCTAGACTGGTAGTGCCCTTGGCTCTGTAGCTCTGTTCTTTACTTGTTTTAGGGAACAGAATGCACTCCTCCAGAGAGGCAGTTGGCAATTTACATCCCGCCCATCAGCATAACAAGGCTCCCTGTTCTCCAGGGCCTGTCTTGCCTTTCTTGTTCTTACACATTTTGTGGATGTCCCTTTTGACCGGTGGGAAGTGATACTTCTTTGTAGTGCAGATTTGCATTGCCCGCTTGCTTGCTTGGCCAAAAAGGGCGTATGCGTTTTCTCCTGAATATATTCAGGAGAAAACGCATACGCCCTTTTTGGCCAAGTGCGTCATTGTCGAAGTTGTGCCCCTCTTCCTGTGCTTTAAAGGCGATTCCAACGTACCTCTTGAAATCTGTTTCCTGCTATTCTGCCTCGCTTTCAAGTCCGCCTCGTTGCCTTCCCTCAACAGATTTTTGGACGATAGTTGTCCTTTATTACTCGGCCAGTTTGTGAATTGCTGTGCCCCTGAGCTCCATTTTTCAACTCGTTTTTGGTGAGCTGACCGCAAGTCCAAAATTTTGGTTCAGGACCTATACTGGTTCCCGGTGGGTGGCTGAGAATTTGGTTAATTCTTCTTCCTGCCGGGAAATTACAGTGATATGTGCCCGTCCAAATGCCTAACAGCTACTCTCTCATTGGTTCTCCCTCTTCCCTTTCATCCTCTGCCAAATTGGCAACCTGTGCGAACCAAGAGGTTAAAGGGGCTGTCTCTCCAAGTTGGGAGGTTGATAGTAAAGCAGACGGAAAGTCAAACTGGAGCACCAGGAGTGGGACTATTCGTTGAGTTTTAGAAACCTTTCGTATTCACAGTGTGTCCGTTCTCTAGGTTTCCCGCACATGTTATAGCTGTAGTAATATTCCCTTCAACCTGGAGAGTTGGGACCCATGGAATGGGTGCCATGCATTATTGCTTTAAAGGGTCTGCATTTGCTCACCCAATCTCACCAATCGTCTCAGTCCCAAGTGTCCCTCCTTATGCCACATTCTGCTGGCGTTGTAGATAGGGTCATTCCAGCTTTCATCAGAGACCCTGAAGGAATTGTAAAGAATTTCCCAGTTTTTTTGTTTTGTTTTTGAAATTCCTTTTTACAGTCGGTTTGAGCTGATTCTCGCTGCCATGTTTATGCCAGTCTAGACACACTTGATTCCCTTACGGAGACATATCAATACATAGGTTTTAAGATTCTTACTAGTCAGATATTTTCCTCTGCGGGAAATATGGGGTTTTGAGTCCCTTTCACTGAGGACGGTGTAGGTCTTGTCTATTCCATAGTTGGTTTTTGGAACGGTACCTGTGCTTATATCAAACTCTGGTTTTATGCATCACCCCACCTCTCCTTCCCCCTTAAGCAGGTATAAGAGTGTTTTCTAAATGTGAGACACTGTTCTCTTTCCTAACTCAGTTCAAGTGTAGCCATGTTTACAGGATCTTCATAAGTGATATCTTATGATAAGTTTCTTTTTCTGTGTGACTTATTTCACTTAGAATCATCGTACCTGAATCCACCCATTTTGCTGCTACTGGTCTTATGACATTGATTTCATTGCTGAGGGATATTCCATCGTACATAAGTACCACAATTTTTTGAACCATGTTTATATTTTCTGGAATATTTAAGGTGTATCCTAGTTGAGGTCCTTGTATGCAGTGCAGCCCTAAATTTTGGGGTGGCTCTGTCTTATTGATTTTCAGTTTTCCCAAGGTATATTCCCTAGACTGGTAGTGCCCTTGGCTCTGTAGCTCTGTTCTTTACTTGCTTTAGGGAACAGAATGCACTCCTCCAGAGAGGCAGTTGGCAATTTACATCCCGCCCATCAGCATAACAAGGCTCCCTGTTCTCCAGGGCCTGTCTTGCCTTTCTTGTTCTTACACATTTTGTGGATGTTCCTTTTGACCGGTGGGAAGTGATACTTCTTTGTAGTGCAGAGTTGCATTGCCCGCTTGCTTGCTTGGCCAAAAAGGGCGTATGCGTTTTCTCCTGAATATATTCAGGAGAAAACGCATACGCCCTTTTTGGCCAAGTGCATCATTGTCGAAGTTGTGCCCCTCTTCCTGTGCTTTAAAGGCAATTCCAACGTACCTCTTGAAATCTGTTTCCTGCTATTCTGCCTCGCTTTCAAGTCCGCCTCGTTGCCTTCCCTCAACAGATTTTTGGACGATAGTTGTCCTTTATTACTCGGCCAGTTTGTGAATTGCTGTGCCCCTGAGCTCCATTTTTCAACTCGTTTTTGGTGAGCTGACCGCAAGTCCAAAATTTTGGTTCAGGACCTATACTGGTTCCCGGTGGGTGGCTGAGAATTTGGTTAATTCTTCTTCCTGCCGGGAAATTACAGTGATATGTGCCCGTCCAAATGCCTAACAGCTACTCTCTCATTGGTTCTCCCTCTTCCCTTTCATCCTCTGCCAAATTGGCAACCTGTGCGAACCAAGAGGTTAAAGGGGCTGTCTCTCCAAGTTGGGAGGTTGATAGTAAAGCAGACGGAAAGTCAAACCGGAGCACCAGGAGAGGGACTATTCGTTGAGTTTTAGAAACCTTTCGTATTCACAGTGTGTCCGTTCTCTAGGTTTCCCGCACATGTTATAGCTGTAGTAATATTCCCTTCAACCTGGAGAGTTCAGACCCATGGAATGGGTGCCATGCATTATTGCTTTAAAGGGTCTGCATTTGCTCACCCAATCTCACCAATCGTCTCAGTCCCAAGTGTCCCTCCTTATGCCACATCCAGCTGTCGTTGTAGATAGGGTCATTCCAGATTTCATCAGAGACCCTGAAGGAATTGTAAAGAATTTCCCAGTTTTTTTGTTTTGTTTTTGAAATTCCTTTTTATAGTGGGTTTGAGCTGATTCTCGCTGCCATGTTTATGCCAGTCTAGACACACTTGATTCCCTTACGGAGACATATCAATACATAGGTTTTAAGATTCTTACTAGTCAGATATTTTCCTGTGCGGGAAATATGGGGTTTTGAGTCCCTTTCACTGAAGACGGTGTAGGTCTTGTCTATTCCATAGTTGGTTTTTGGAACGGTACCTGTGCTTATATCAAACTCTGGTTTTATGCATCACCCCACCTCTCCTTCCCCCTTAAGCAGGTATAAGAGTGTTTTCTAAATGTGAGACACTGTTCTCTTTCCTAACTCAGTTCAAGTGTAGCCATGTTTACAGGATCTTCATAAGTGATATCTTATGATAAGTTTCTTTTTCTGTGTGACTTATTTCACTTAGAATCATCGTACCTGAATCCACCCATTTTGCTGCTACTGGTCTTATGACATTGATTTCATGGCTGAGGGATATTCCATCGTACGTAAGTACCACAAGTTTTTGAACCATGTTTATATTTTCTGGGATACTTAAGGTGTATCCAAGTTGAGGTCCTTGTATGCAGTGCAGCCCTAAATTTTGGGGTGGCTCTGTCTTATTGATTTTCAGTTTTCCAAAGGTATATTCCCTAGACTGGTAGTGCCCTTGGCTCTGTAGCTCTGTTCTTTACTTGTTTTAGGGAACAGAATGCACTCCTCCAGAGAGGCAGTTGGCAATTTACATCCCGCCCATCAGCATAACAAGGCTCCCTGTTCTCCAGGGCCTGTCTTGCCTTTCTTGTTCTTACACATTTTGTGGATGTCCCTTTTGACCGGTGGGAAGTGATACTTCTTTGTAGTGCAGGTTTGCATTGCCCGCTTGCTTGCTTGGCCAAA
Source organism: Hyperoodon ampullatus (assembly GCF_949752795.1). Classification (NCBI taxonomy): domain Eukaryota; kingdom Metazoa; phylum Chordata; class Mammalia; order Artiodactyla; family Ziphiidae; genus Hyperoodon; species Hyperoodon ampullatus. The sequence goes on along the minus strand of NW_027640595.1, from coordinate 695,439 downwards.
AAGGGCGTATGCGTTTTCTCCTGAATATATTCAGGAGAAAACGCATACGCCCTTTTTGGCCAAGTGCATCATTGTCGAAGTTGTGCCCCTCTTCCTGTGCTTTAAAGGCGATTCCAACGTACCTCTTGAAATCTGTTTCCTGCTATTCTGCCTCGCTTTCAAGTCCGCCTCGTTGCCTTCCCTAAACAGATTTTTGGACGATAGTTGTCCTTTATTACTCGGCCAGTTTGTGAATTGCTGTGCCCCTGAGCTCCATTTTTCAACTCGTTTTTGGTGAGCTGACCGCAAGTCCAAAATTTTGGTTCAGGACCTATACTGGTTCCCGGTGGGTGGCTGAGAATTTGGTTAATTCTTCTTCCTGCCGGGAAATTACAGTGATATGTGCCCGTCCAAATGCCTAACAGCTACTCTCTCATTGGTTCTCCCTCTTCCCTTTCATCCTCTGCCAAATTGGCATCCTGTGCGAACCAAGAGGTTAAAGGGTCTGTCTCTCCAAGTTGGGAGGTTGATAGTAAATCAGACGGAAAGTCAAACCGGAGCACCAGGAGAGGGACTATGCGTTGAGTTTTAGAAACCTTTCGTATTCACAGTGTGTCCGTTCTCTAGGTTTCCCGCACATGTTATAGCTGTAGTAATATTCCCTTCAACCTGGAGAGTTCGGACCCATGGAATGGGTGCCATGCATTATTGCTTTAAAGGGTCTGCATTTGCTCACCCAATCTCACCAATCGTCTCAGTCCCAAGTGTCCCTCCTTATGCCACATCCAGCTGTCGTTGTAGATAGGGTCATTCCAGCTTTCATCAGAGACCCTGAAGGAATTGTAAAGAATTTCCCAGTTTTTTTGTTTTGTTTTTGAAATTCCTTTTTATAGTGGGTTTGAGCTGATTCTCGCTGCCATGTTTATGCCAGTCTAGACACACTTGATTCCCTTACGGAGACATATCAATACATAGGTTTTAAGATTCTTACTAGTCAGATATTTTCCTCTGCGGGAAATATGGGGTTTTGAGTCCCTTTCGCTGAGGACGGTGTAGGTCTTGTCTATTCCATAGTTGGTTTTTGGAACGGTACCTGTGCTTATATCAAACTCTGGTTTTATGCATCACCCCACCTCTCCTTCCCCCTTAAGCAGGTATAAGAGTGTTTTCTAAATGTGAGACACTGTTCTCTTTCCTAACTCAGTTCAAGTGTAGCCATGTTTACAGGATCTTCATAAGTGATATCTTATGATAAGATTCTTTTTCTGTGTCTTATTTCACTTAGAATCATCGTACCAGAATCCACCCATTTTGCTGCTACTGGTCTTATGACATTGATTTCATGGCTGAGGGATATTCCATCGTACGTAAGTACCACAATTTTTTGAACCATGTTTATATTTTCTGGGATACTTAAGGTGTATCCAAGTTGAGGTCCTTGTATGCAGTGCAACCCTAAATTTTGGGGTGGCTCTGTCTTATTGATTTTCAGTTTTCCCAAGGTATATTCCCTAGACTGGTAGTGCCCTTGGCTCTGTAGCTCTGTTCTTTACTTGTTTTAGGGAACAGAATGCACTCCTCCAGAGAGGCAGTTGGCAATTTACATCCCGCCCATCAGCATAACAAGGCTCCCTGTTCTCCAGGGCCTGTCTTGCCTTTCTTGTTCTTACACATTTTGTGGATGTCCCTTTTGACCGGTGGGAAGTGATACTTCTTTGTAGTGCAGATTTGCATTGCCCGCTTGCTTGCTTGGCCAAAAAGGGCGTATGCGTTTTCTCCTGAATATATTCAGGAGAAAACGCATACGCCCTTTTTGGCCAAGTGCATCATTGTCGAAGTTGTGCCCCTCTTCCTGTGCTTTAAAGGCGATTCCAACGTACCTCTTGAAATCTGTTTCCTGCTATTCTGCCTCGCTTTCAAGTCCGCCTCGTTGCCTTCCCTCAACAGATTTTTGGACGATAGTTGTCCTTTATTACTCGGCCAGTTTGTGAATTGCTGTGCCCCTGAGCTCCATTTTTCAACTCGTTTTTGGTGAGCTGACCGCAAGTCCAAAATTTTGGTTCAGGACCTATACTGGTTCCCGGTGGGTGGCTGAGAATTTGGTTAATTCTTCTTCCTGCCGGGAAATTACAGTGATATGTGCCCGTCCAAATGCCTAACAGCTACTCTCTCATTGGTTCTCCCTCTTCCCTTTCATCCTCTGCCAAATTGGCAACCTGTGCGAACCAAGAGGTTAAAGGGGCTGTCTCTCCAAGTTGGGAGGTTGATAGTAAAGCAGACGGAAAGTCAAACCGGAGCACCAGGAGAGGGACTATGCGTTGAGTTTTAGAAACCTTTCGTATTCACAGTGTGTCCGTTCTCTAGGTTTCCCGCACATGTTATAGCTGTAGTAATATTCCCTTCAACCTGGAGAGTTCGGACCCATGGAATGGGTGCCATGCATTATTGCTTTAAAGGGTCTGCATTTGCTCACCCAATCTCACCAATCGTCTCAGTCCCAAGTGTCCCTCCTTATGCCACATCCAGCTGTCGTTGTAGATAGGGTCATTCCAGCCTTCATCAGAGACCCTGAAGGAATTGTAAAGAATTTCCCAGTTTTTTTGTTTTGTTTTTGAAATTCCTTTTTATAGTGGGTTTGAGCTGATTCTCGCTCCCATGTTTATGCCAGTCTAGACACACTTGATTCCCTTACGGAGACATATCAATACATAGGTTTTAAGATTCTTACTAGTCAGATATTTTCCTCTGCGGGAAATATGGGGTTTTGAGTCCCTTTCGCTGAGGACGGTGTAGGTCTTGTCTATTCCATAGTTGGTTTTTGGAACGGTACCTGTGCTTATATCAAACTCTGGTTTTATGCATCACCCCACCTCTCCTTCCCCCTTAAGCAGGTATAAGAGTGTTTTCTAAATGTGAGACACTGTTCTCTTTCCTAACTCAGTTCAAGTGTAGCCATGTTTACAGGATCTTCATAAGTGATATCTTATGATAAGTTTCTTTTTCTGTGTGACTTATTTCACTTAGAATCATCGTACCTGAATCCACCCATTTTGCTGCTACTGGTCTTATGACATTGATTTCATGGCTGAGGGATATTCCATCGTACGTAAGTACCACAAGTTTTTGAACCATGTTTATATTTTCTGGGATACTTAAGGTGTATCCAAGTTGAGGTCCTTGTATGCAGTGCAGCCCTAAATTTTGGGGTGGCTCTGTCTTATTGATTTTCAGTTTTCCCAAGGTATATTCCCTAGACTGGTAGTGCCCTTGGCTCTGTAGCTCTGTTCTTTACTTGTTTTAGGGAACGGAATGCACTCCTCCAGAGAGGCAGTTGGCAATTTACATCCCGCCCATCAGCATAACAAGGCTCCCTGTTCTCCAGGGCCTGTCTTGCCTTTCTTGTTCTTACACATTTTGTGGATGTCCCTTTTGACCGGTGGGAAGTGATACTTCTTTGTAGTGCAGGTTTGCATTGCCCACTTGCTTGCTTGGCCAAAAAGGGCGTATGCGTTTTCTCCTGAATATATTCAGGAGAAAACGCATACGCCCTTTTTGGCCAAGTGCATCATTGTCGAAGTTGTGCCCCTCTTCCTGTGCTTTAACGGCGATTCCAACGTACCTCTTGAAATCTGTTTCCTGCTATTCTGCCTCGCTTTCAAGTCCGCCTCGTTGCCTTCCCTCAACAGATTTTTGGACGATAGTTGTCCTTTATTACTCGGCCAGTTTGTGAATTGCTGTGCCCCTGAGCTGCATTTTTCAACTCGTTTTTGGTGAGCTGACCGCAAGTCCAAAATTTTGGTTCAGGACCTATACTGGTTCCCGGTGGGTGGCTGAGAATTTGGTTAATTCTTCTTCCTGCCGGGAAATTACAGTGATATGTGCCCGTCCAAATGCCTAACAGCTACTCTCTCATTGGTTCTCCCTCTTCCCTTTCATCCTCTGCCAAATTGGCAACCTGTGCGAACCAAGAGGTTAAAGGGGCTGTCTCTCCAAGTTGGGAGGTTGATAGTAAAGCAGACGGAAAGTCAAACCGGAGCACCAGGAGAGGGACTATGCGATGAGTTTTAGAATCCTTTCGTATTCACAGTGTGTCCGTTCTCTAGGTTTCCCGCACATGTTATAGCTGTAGTAATATTCCCTTCAACCTGGAGAGTTCGGACCCATGGAATGGGTGCCATGCATTATTGCTTTAAAGGGTCTGCATTTGCTCAACCAATCTCACCAATCGTCTCATTCCCAAGTGTCCCTCCTTATGCCACATCCAGCTGTCGTTGTAGATAGGGTCATTCCAGCTTTCATCAGAGACCCTGAAGGAATTGCAAAGAATTTCCCAGTTTTTTTGTTTTGTTTTTGAAATTCCTTTTTATAGTGGGTTTGAGCTGATTCTCGCTGCCATGTTTATGCCAGTCTAGACACACTTGATTCCCTTACGGAGACATATCAATACATAGGTTTTAAGATTCTTACTAGTCAGATATTTTCCTCTGCGGGAAATATGGGATTTTGAGTCCCTTTCGCTGAAGACGGTGTAGGTCTTGTCTATTCCATAGTTGGTTTTTGGAACGGTACCTGTGCTTATATCAAACTCTGGTTTTATGCATCACCCCACCTCTCCTTCCCCCTTAAGCAGGTATAAGAGTGTTTTCTAAATGTGAGACACTGTTCTCTTTCCTAACTCAGTTCAAGTGTAGCCATGTTTACAGGATCTTCATAAGTGATATCTTATGATAAGTTTCTTTTTCTGTGTGACTTATTTCACTTAGAATCATCGTACCTGAATCCACCCATTTTGCTGCTACTGGTCTTATGACATTGATTTCATGGCTGAGGGATATTCCATCGTACGTAAGTACCACAAGTTTTTGAACCATGTTTATATTTTCTGGGATACTTAAGGTGTATCCAAGTTGAGGTCCTTGTATGCAGTGCAGCCCTAAATTTTGGGGTGGCTCTGTCTTATTGATTTTCAGTTTTCCCAAGGTATATTCCCTAGACTGGTAGTGCCCTTGGCTCTGTAGCTCTGTTCTTTACTTGTTGTAGGGAACAGAATGCACTCCTCCAGAGAGGCAGTTGGCAATTTACATCCCGCCCATCAGCATAACAAGGCTCCCTGTTCTCCAGGGCCTGTCTTGCCTTTCTTGTTCTTACACATTTTGTGGATGTCCCTTTTGACCGGTGGGAAGTGATACTTCTTTGTAGTGCAGATTTGCATTGCCCGCCTGCTTGCTTGGCCAAAAAGGGCGTATGCATTTTCTCCTGAATATATTCAGGAGAAAACGCATACGCCCTTTTTGGCCAAGTGCATCATTGTCGAAGTTGTGCCCCTCTTCCTGTGCTTTAAAGGCGATTCCAACGTACCTCTTGAAATCTGTTTCCTGCTATTCTGCCTCGCTTTCAAGTCCGCCTCGTTGCCTTCCCTCAACAGATTTTTGGACGATAGTTGTCCTTTATTACTCGGCCAGTTTGTGAATTGCTGTGCCCCTGAGCTCCATTTTTCAACTCGTTTTTGGTGAGCTGACCGCAAGTCCAAAATTTTGGTTCAGGACCTATACTGGTTCCCGGTGGGTGGCTGAGAATTTGGTTAATTCTTCTTCCTGCCGGGAAATTACAGTGATATGTGCCCGTCCAAATGCCTAACAGCTACTCTCTCATTGGTTCTCCCTCTTCCCTTTCATCCTCTGCCAAATTGGCATCCTGTGCGAACCAAGAGGTTAAAGGGTCTGTCTCTCCAAGTTGGGAGGTTGATAGTAAAGCAGACGGAAAGTCAAACCGGAGCACCAGGAGAGGGACTATGCGTTGAGTTTTAGAAACCTTTCGTATTCACAGTGTGTCCGTTCTCTAGGTTTCCCGCACATGTTATAGCTGTAGTAATATTCCCTTCAACCTGGAGAGTTCGGACCCATGGAATGGGTGCCATGCAGTATTGCTTTAAAGGGTCTGCATTTGCTCACCCAATCTCACCAATCGTCTCAGTCCCAAGTGTCCCTCCTTATGCCACATCCAGCTGTCGTTGTAGATAGGGTCATTCCAGCTTTCATCAGAGACCCTGAAGGAATTGTAAAGAATTTCCCAGTTTTTTTGTTTTGTTTTTGAAATTCCTTTTTATAGTGGGTTTGAGCTGATTCTCGCTGCCATGTTTATGCCAGTCTAGACACACTTGATTCCCTTACGGAGACATATCAATACATAGGTTTTAAGATTCTTACTAGTCAGATATTTTCCTCTGCGGGAAATATGGGGTTTTGAGTCCCTTTCGCTGAGGACGGTGTAGGTCTTGTCTATTCCATAGTTGGTTTTTGGAACGGTACCTGTGCTTATATCAAACTCTGGTTTTATGCATCACCCCACCTCTCCTTCCCCCTTAAGCAGGTATAAGAGTGTTTTCTAAATGTGAGACACTGTTCTCTTTCCTAACTCAGTTCAAGTGTAGCCATGTTTACAGGATCTTCATAAGTGATATCTTATGATAAGTTTCTTTTTCTGTGTGACTTATTTCACTTAGAATCATCGTACCTGAATCCACCCATTTTGCTGCTACTGGTCTTATGACATTGATTTCATGGCTGAGGGATATTCCATCGTACGTAAGTACCACAATTTTTTGAACCATGTTTATATTTTCTGGGATACTTAAGGTGTATCCAAGTTGAGGTCCTTGTATGCAGTGCAGCCCTAAATTTTGGGGTGGCTCTGTCTTATTGATTTTCAGTTTTCCCAAGGTATATTCCCTAGACTGGTAGTGCCCTTGGCTCTGTAGCTCTGTTCTTTACTTGTTGTAGGGAACAGAATGCACTCCTCCAGAGAGGCAGTTGGCAATTTACATCCCGCCCATCAGCATAACAAGGCTCCCTGTTCTCCAGGGCCTGTCTTGCCTTTCTTGTTCTTACACATTTTGTGGATGTCCCCTTTGACCGGTGGGAAGTGATACTTCTTTGTAGTGCAGATTTGCATTGCCCGCTTGCTTGCTTGGCCAAAAAGGGCGTATGCGTTTTCTCCTGAATATATTCAGGAGAAAACGCATACGCCCTTTTTGGCCAAGTGCATCATTGTCGAAGTTGTGCCCCTCTTCCTGTGCTTTAAAGGCGATTCCAACGTACCTCTTGAAATCTGTTTCCTGCTATTCTGCCTCGCTTTCAAGTCCGCCTCGTTGCCTTCCCTCAACAGATTTTTGGACGATAGTTGTCCTTTATTACTCGGCCAGTTTGTGAATTGCTGTGCCCCTGAGCTCCATTTTTCAACTCGTTTTTGGTGAGCTGACCGCAAGTCCAAAATTCTGGTTCAGGACCTATACTGGTTCCCGGTGGGTGGCTGAGAATTGGGTTAATTCTTCTTCCTGCCGGGAAATTACAGTGATATGTGCCCGTCCAAATGCCTAACAGCTACTCTCTCATTGGTTCTCCCTCTTCCCTTTCATCCTCTGCCAAATTGGCAACCTGTGCGAACCAAGAGGTTAAAGGGGCTGTCTCTCCAAGTTGGGAGGTTGATAGTAAAGCAGACGGAAAGTCAAACCGGAGCACCAGGAGAGGGACTATTCTTTGAGTTTTAGAAACCTTTCGTATTCACAGTGTGTCCGTTCTCTAGGTTTCCCGCATATGTTAAAGCTGTAGTAATATTCCCTTCAACCTGGAGAGTTCGGACCCATGGAATGGGTGCCATGCATTATTGCTTTAAAGGGTCTGCATTTGCTCACCCAATCTCACCAATCCTCTCAGTCCCAAGTGTCCCTCCTTATGCCACATCCAGCTGTCGTTGTAGATAGGGTCATTCCAGCTTTCATCAGAGACCCTGAAGGAATTGTAAAGAATTTCCCAGTTTTTTTGTTTTGTTTTTGAAATTCCTTTTTATAGTGGGTTTGAGCTGATTCTCGCTGCCATGTTTATGCCAGTCTAGACACACTTGATTCCCTTACGGAGACATATCAATACATAGGTTTTAAGATTCTTACTAGTCAGATATTTTCCTCTGTGGGAAATATGGGGTTTTGAGTCCCTTTCACTGAGGACGGTGTAGGTCTTGTCTATTCCATAGTTGGTTTTTGGAACGGTACCTGTGCTTATATCAAACTCTGGTTTTATGCATCACCCCACCTCTCCTTCCCCCTTAAACAGGTATAAGAGTGTTTTCTAAATGTGAGACACTGTTCTCTTTCCTAACTCAGTTCAAGTGTAGCCATGTTTACAGGATCTTCATAAGTGATATCTTATGATAAGTTTCTTTTTCTGTGTGACTTATTTCACTTAGAATCATCGTACCTGAATCCACCCATTTTGCTGCTACTGGTCTTATGACATTGATTTCATGGCTGAGGGATATTCCATCGTACGTAAGTACCACAATTTTTTGAACCATGTTTATATTTTCTGGGATACTTAAGGTGTATCCAAGTTGAGGTCCTTGTATGCAGTGCAGCCCTAAATTTTGGGGTGGCTCTGTCTTATTGATTTTCAGTTTTCCCAAGGTATATTCCCTAGACTGGTAGTGCCCTTGGCTCTGTAGCTCTGTTCTTTACTTGTTTTAGGGAACAGAATGCACTCCTCCAGAGAGGCAGTTGGCAATTTACATCCCGCCCATCAGCATAACAAGGCTCCCTGTTCTCCAGGGCCTGTCTTGCCTTTCTTGTTCTTACACATTTTGTGGATGTCCCTTTTGACCGGTGGGAAGTGATACTTCTTTGTAGTGCAGATTTGCATTGCCCGCTTGCTTGCTTGGCCAAAAAGGGCGTATGCGTTTTCTCCTGAATATATTCAGGAGAAAACGCATACGCCCTTTTTGGCCAAGTGCATCATTGTCGAAGTTGTGTCCCTCTTCCTGTGCTTTAAAGGCGATTCCAACGTACCTCTTGAAATCTGTTTCCTGCTATTCTGCCTCGCTTTCAAGTCCGCCTCGTTGCCTTCCCTCAACAGATTTTTGGACGATAGTTGTCCTTTATTACTCGGCCAGTTTGTGAATTGCTGTGCCCCTGAGCTCCATTTTTCAACTCGTTTTTGGTGAGCTGACCGCAAGTCCAAAATTTTGGTTCAGGACCTATACTGGTTCCCGGTGGGTGGCTGAGAATTTGGTTAATTCTTCTTCCTGCCGGGAAATTACAGTGATATGTGCCCGTCCAAATGCCTAACAGCTACTCTCTCATTGGTTCTCCCTCTTCCCTTTCATCCTCTGCCAAATTGGCAACCTGTGCGAACCAAGAGGTTAAAGGGGCTGTCTCTCCAAGTTGGGAGGTTGATAGTAAAGCAGACGGAAAGTCAAACTGGAGCACCAGGAGTGGGACTAACCGTTGAGTTTTAGAAACCTTTCGTATTCACAGTGTGTCCGTTCTCTAGGTTTCCCGCACATGTTATAGCTGTAGTAATATTCCCTTCAACCTGGAGAGTTGGGACCCATGGAATGGGTGCCATGCATTATTGCTTTAAAGGGTCTGCATTTGCTCACCCAATCTCACCAATCGTCTCACTCCCAAGTGTCCCTCCTTATGCCACATTCTGCTGGCGTTGTAGATAGGGTCATTCCAGCTTTCATCAGAGACCCTGAAGGAATTGTAAAGAATTTCCCAGTTTTTTTGTTTTGTTTTTGAAATTCCTTTTTACAGTCGGTTTGAGCTGATTCTCGCTGCCATGTTTATGCCAGTCTAGACACACTTGATTCCCTTACGGAGACATATCAATACATAGGTTTTAAGATTCTTACTAGTCAGATATTTTCCTCTGCGGGAAATATGGGATTTTGAGTCCCTTTCGCTGAAGACGGTGTAGGTCTTGTCTATTCCATAGTTGGTTTTTGGAACGGTACCTGTGCTTATATCAAACTCTGGTTTTATGCATCACCCCACCTCTCCTTCCCCCTTAAGCAGGTATAAGAGTGTTTTCTAAATGTGAGACACTGTTCTCTTTCCTAACTCAGTTCAAGTGTAGCCATGTTTACAGGATCTTCATAAGTGATATCTTATGATAAGTTTCTTTTTCTGTGTGACTTATTTCACTTAGAATCATCGTACCTGAATCCACCCATTTTGCTGCTACTGGTCTTATGACATTGATTTCATGGCTGAGGGATATTCCATCGTACGTAAGTACCACAAGTTTTTGAACCATGTTTATATTTTCTGGGATACTTAAGTTGTATCCAAGTTGAGGTCCTTGTATGCAGTGCAGCCCTAAATTTTGGGGTGGCTCTCTCTTATTGATTTTCAGTTTTCCCAAGGTATATTCCCTAGACTGGTAGTGCCCTTGGCTCTGTAGCTCTGTTCTTTACTTGTTGTAGGGAACAGAATGCACTCCTCCAGAGAGGCAGTTGGCAATTTACATCCCGCCCATCAGCATAACAAGGCTCCCTGTTCTCCAGGGCCTGTCTTGCCTTTCTTGTTCTTACACATTTTGTGGATGTCCCTTTTGACCGGTGGGAAGTGATACTTCTTTGTAGTGCAGATTTGCATTGCCCGCTTGCTTGCTTGGCCAAAAAGGGCGTATGCGTTTTCTCCTGAATATATTCAGGAGAAAACGCATACGCCCTTTTTGGCCAAGTGCATCATTGTCGAAATTGTGCCCCTCTTCCTGTGCTTTAAAGGCGATTCCAACGTACCTCTTGAAATCTGTTTCCTGCTATTCTGCCTCGCTTTCAAGTCCGCCTCGTTGCCTTCCCTCAACAGATTTTTGGACGATAGTTGTCCTTTATTACTCGGCCAGTTTGTGAATTGCTGTGCCCCTGAGCTCCATTTTTCAACTCGTTTTTGGTGAGCTGACCGCAAGTCCAAAATTTTGGTTCAGGACCTATACTGGTTCCCGGTGGGTGGCTGAGAATTTGGTTAATTCTTCTTCCTGCCGGGAAATTACAGTGATATGTGCCCGTCCAAATGCCTAACAGCTACTCTCTCATTGGTTCTCCCTCTTCCCTTTCATCCTCTGCCAAATTGGCATCCTGTGCGAACCAAGAGGTTAAAGGGTCTGTCTCTCCAAGTTGGGAGGTTGATAGTAAAGCAGACGGAAAGTCAAACCGGAGCACCAGGAGAGGGACTATGCGTTGAGTTTTAGAAACCTTTCGTATTCACAGTGTGTCCGTTCTCTAGGTTTCCCGCACATGTTATAGCTGTAGTAATATTCCCTTCAACCTGGAGAGTTCGGACCCATGGAATGGGTGCCATGCATTATTGCTTTAAAGGGTCTGCATTTGCTCACCCAATCTCACCAATCGTCTCAGTCCCAAGTGTCCCTCCTTATGCCACATCCAGCTGTCGTTGTAGATAGGGTCATTCCAGCTTTCATCAGAGACCCTGAAGGAATTGTAAAGAAATTCCCAGTTTTTTTGTTTTGTTTTTGAAATTCCTTTTTATAGTGGGTTTGAGCTGATTCTCGCTGCCATGTTTATGCCAGTCTAGACACACTTGATTCCCTTACGGAGACATATCAATACATAGGTTTTAAGATTCTTACTAGTCAGATATTTTCCTCTGCGGGAAATATGGGGTTTTGAGTCCCTTTCGCTGAGGACGGTGTAGGTCTTGTCTATTCCATAGTTGGTTTTTGGAACGGTACCTGTGCTTATATCAAACTCTGGTTTTATGCATCACCCCACCTCTCCTTCCCCCTTAAGCAGGTATAAGAGTGTTTTCTAAATGTGAGACACTGTTCTCTTTCCTAACTCAGTTCAAGTGTAGCCATGTTTACAGGATCTTCATAAGTGATATCTTATGATAAGTTTCTTTTTCTGTGTGACTTATTTCACTTAGAATCATCGTACCTGAATCCACCCATTTTGCTGCTACTGGTCTTATGACATTGATTTCATGGCTGAGGGATATTCCATCGTACGTAAGTACCACAATTTTTTGAACCATGTTTATATTTTCTGGGATACTTAAGGTGTATCCAAGTTGAGGTCCTTGTATGCAGTGCAGCCCTAAATTTTGGGGTGGCTCTGTCTTATTGATTTTCAGTTTTCCCAAGGTATATTCCCTAGACTGGTAGTGCCCTTGGCTCTGTAGCTCTGTTCTTTACTTGTTTTAGGGAACAGAATGCACTCCTCCAGAGAGGCAGTTGGCAATTTACATCCCGCCCATCAGCATAACAAGGCTCCCTGTTCTCCAGGGCCTGTCTTGCCTTTCTTGTTCTTACACATTTTGTGGATGTCCCTTTTGACCGGTGGGAAGTGATACTTCTTTGTAGTGCAGATTTGCATTGCCCGCTTGCTTGCTTGGCCAAAAAGGGCGTATGCATTTTCTCCTGAATATATTCAGGAGAAAACGCATACGCCCTTTTTGGCCAAGTGCATCATTGTCGAAGTTGTGCCCCTCTTCCTGTGCTTTAAAGGCGATTCCAACGTACCTCTTGAAATCTGTTTCCTGCTATTCTGCCTCGCTTTCAAGTCCACCTCGTTGCCTTCCCTCAACAGATTTTTGGACGATAGTTGTCCTTTATTACTCGGCCAGTTTGTGAATTGCTGTGCCCCTGAGCTCCATTTTTCAACTCGTTTTTGGTGAGCTGACCGCAAGTCCAAAATTTTGGTTCAGGACCTATACTGGTTCCCGGTGGGTGGCTGAGAATTGGGTTAATTCTTCTTCCTGCTGGGAAATTACAGTGATATGTGCCCGTCCAAATGCCTAACAGCTACTCTCTCATTGGTTCTCCCTCTTCCCTTTCATCCTCTGCCAAATTGGCATCCTGTGCGAACCAAGAGGTTAAAGGGTCTGTCTCTCCAAGTTGGGAGGTTGATAGTAAAGCAGACGGAAAGTCAAACCGGAGCACCAGGAGAGGGACTATGCGTTGAGTTTTAGAAACCTTTCGTATTCACAGTGTGTCCGTTCTCTAGGTTTCCCGCACATGTTATAGCTGTAGTAATATTCCCTTCAACCTGGAGAGTTCGGACCCATGGAATGGGTGCCATGCATTATTGCTTTAAAGGGTCTGCATTTGCTCACCCAATCTCACCAATCGTCTCAGTCCCAAGTGTCCCTCCTTATGCCACATCCAGCTGTCGTTGTAGATAGGGTCATTCCAGCTTTCATCAGAGACCCTGAAGGAATTGTAAAGAATTTCCCAGTTTTTTTGTTTTGTTTTTGAAATTCCTTTTTATAGTGGGTTTGAGCTGATTCTCGCTGCCATGTTTATGCCAGTCTAGACACACTTGATTCCCTTACGGAGACATATCAATACATAGGTTTTAAGATTCTTACTAGTCAGATATTTTCCTCTGCGGGAAATATGGGGTTTTGAGTCCCTTTCGCTGAGGACGGTGTAGGTCTTGTCTATTCCATAGTTGGTTTTTGGAACGGTACCTGTGCTTATATCAAACTCTGGTTTTATGCATCACCCCACCTCTCCTTCCCCCTTAAGCAGGTATAAGAGTGTTTTCTAAATGTGAGACACTGTTCTCTTTCCTAACTCAGTTCAAGTGTAGCCATGTTTACAGGATCTTCATAAGTGATATCTTATGATAAGTTTCTTTTTCTGTGTGACTTATTTCACTTAGAATCATCGTACCTGAATCCACCCATTTTGCTGCTACTGGTCTTATGACATTGATTTCATGGCTGAGGGATATTCCATCGTACGTAAGTACCACAATTTTTTGAACCATGTTTATATTTTCTGGGATACTTAAGGTGTATCCAAGTTGAGATCCTTGTATGCAGTGCAGCCCTAAATTTTGGGGTGGCTCTGTCTTATTGATTTTCAGTTTTCCCAAGGTATATTCCCTAGACTGGTAGTGCCCTAGGCTCTGTAGCTCTGTTCTTTACTTGTTTTAGGGAACAGAATGCACTCCTCCAGAGAGGCAGTTGGCAATTTACATCCCGCCCATCAGCATAACAAGGCTCCCTGTTCTCCAGGGCCTGTCTTGCCTTTCTTGTTCTTACACATTTTGTGGATGTCCCCTTTGACCGGTGGGAAGTGATACTTCTTTGTAGTGCAGATTTGCATTGCCCCCTTGCTTGCTTGGCCAAAATGGGCGTATGCGTTTTCTCCTCAATATATTCAGGAGAAAACGCATACGCCCTTTTTGGCCAAGTGCATCATTGTCGAAGTTGTGCCCCTCTTCCTGTGCTTTAAAGGCGATTCCAACGTACCTCTTGAAATCTGTTTCCTGCTATTCTGCCTCGCTTTCAAGTCCGCCTCGTTGCCTTCCCTCAACAGATTTTTGGACGATAGTTGTCCTTTATTACTCGGCCAGTTTGTGAATTGCTGTGCCCCTGAGCTCCATTTTTCAACTCGTTTTTGGTGAGCTGACCGCAAGTCCAAAATTCTGGTTCAGGACCTATACTGGTTCCCGGTGGGTGGCTGAGAATTGGGTTAATTCTTCTTCCTGCCGGGAAATTACAGTGATATGTGCCCGTCCAAATGTCTAACAGCTACTCTCTCATTGGTTCTCCCTCTTCCCTTTCATCCTCTGCCAAATTGGCAACCTGTGCGAACCAAGAGGTTAAAGGGGCTGTCTCTCCAAGTTGGGAGGTTGATAGTAAAGCAGACGGAAAGTCAACCCGGAGCACCAGGAGAGGGACTATTCTTTGAGTTTTAGAAACCTTTCGTATTCACAGTGTGTCCGTTCTCTAGGTTTCCCGCATATGTTAAAGCTGTAGTAATATTCCCTTCAACCTGGAGAGTTCGGACCCATGGAATGGGTGCCATGCATTATTGCTTTAAAGGGTCTGCATTTGCTCACCCAATCTCACCAATCCTCTCAGTCCCAAGTGTCCCTCCTTATGCCACATCCAGCTGTCGTTGTAGATAGGGTCATTCCAGCTTTCATCAGAGACCCTGAAGGAATTGTAAAGAATTTCCCAGTTTTTTTGTTTTGTTTTTGAAATTCCTTTTTATAGTGGGTTTGAGCTGATTCTCGCTGCCATGTTTATGCCAGTCTAGACACACTTGATTCCCTTACGGAGACATATCAATACATAGGTTTTAAGATTCTTACTAGTCAGATATTTTCCTCTGTGGGAAATATGGGGTTTTGAGTCCCTTTCACTGAGGACGGTGTAGGTCTTCTCTATTCCATAGTTGGTTTTTGGAACGGTACCTGTGCTTATATCAAACTCTGGTTTTATGCATCACCCCACCTCTCCTTCCCCCTTAAACAGGTATAAGAGTGTTTTCTAAATGTGAGACACTGTTCTCTTTCCTAACTCAGTTCAAGTGTAGCCATGTTTACAGGATCTTCATAAGTGATATCTTATGATAAGTTTCTTTTTCTGTGTGACTTATTTCACTTAGAATCATCGTACCTGAATCCACCCATTTTGCTGCTACTGGTCTTATGACATTGATTTCATGGCTGAGGGATATTCCATCGTACGTAAGTACCACAATTTTTTGAACCATGTTTATATTTTCTGGGATACTTAAGGTGTATCCAAGTTGAGGTCCTTGTATGCAGTGCAGCCCTAAATTTTGGGGTGGCTCTGTCTTATTGATTTTCAGTTTTCCCAAGGTATATTCCCTAGACTGGTAGTGCCCTTGGCTCTGTAGCTCTGTTCTTTACTTGTTTTAGGGAACAGAATGCACTCCTCCAGAGAGGCAGTTGGCAATTTACATCCCGCCCATCAGCATAACAAGGCTCCCTGTTCTCTAGGGCCTGTCTTGCCTTTCTTGTTCTTACACATTTTGTGGATGTCCCTTTTGACCGGTGGGAAGTGATACTTCTTTGTAGTGCAGATTTGCATTGCCCGCTTGCTTGCTTGGCCAAAAAGGGCGTATGCGTTTTCTCCTGAATATATTCAGGAGAAAACGCATACGCCCTTTTTGGCCAAGTGCATCATTGTCGAAGTTGTGCCCCTCTTCCTGTGCTTTAAAGGCGATTCCAACGTACCTCTTGAAATCTGTTTCCTGCTATTCTGCCTCGCTTTCAAGTCCGCCTCGTTGCCTTCCCTCAACAGATTTTTGGACGATAGTTGTCCTTTATTACTCGGCCAGATTGTGAATTGCTGTGCCCCTGAGCTCCGTTTTTCAACTCGTTTTTGCTGAGCTGACCGCAAGTCCAAAATTTTGGTTCAGGACCTATACTGGTTCCCGGTGGGTGGCTGAGAATTGGGTTAATTCTTCTTCCTGCCGGGAAATTACAGTGATATGTGCCCGTCCAAATGCCTAACAGCTACTCTCTCATTGGTTCTCCCTCTTCCCTTTCATCCTCTGCCAAATTGGCAACCTGTGCGAACCAAGAGGTTAAAGGGGCTGTCTCTCCAAGTTGGGAGGTTGATAGTAAAGCAGACGGAAAGTCAAACCGGAGCACCAGGAGAGGGACTATGCGTTGAGTTTTAGAAACCTTTCGTATTCACAGTGTGTCCGTTCTCTAGGTTTCCCGCACATGTTATAGCTGTAGTAATATTCCCTTCTACCTGGAGAGTTCGGACCCATGGAATGGGTGCCATGCATTATTGCTTTAAAGGGTCTGCATTTGCTCACCCAATCTCACCAATCGTCTCAGTCCCAAGTGTCCCTCCTTATGCCACATCCAGCTGTCGTTGTAGATAGGGTCATTCCAGCCTTCATCAGAGACCCTGAAGGAATTGTAAAGAATTTCCCAGTTTTTTTGTTTTGTTTTTGAAATTCCTTTTTATAGTGGGTTTCAGCGGATTCTCGCTGCCATGTTTATGCCAGTCTATACACACTTGATTCCCTTACGGAGACATATCAATATATAGGTTTTAAGATTCTTACTAGTCAGATATTTTCCTCTGCGGGAAATATGGGGTTTTGAGTCCCTTTCGCTGAGGACGGTGTAGGTCTTGTCTATTCCATAGTTGGTTTTTGGAACGGTACCTGTGCTTATATCAAACTCTGGTTTTATGCATCACCCCACCTCTCCTTCCCCCTTAAGCAGGTATAAGAGTGTTTTCTAAATGTGAGACACTGTTCTCTTTCCTAACTCAGTTCAAGTGTAGCCATGTTTACAGGATCTTCATAAGTGATATCTTATGATAAGTTTCTTTTTCTGTGTGACTTATTTCACTTAGAATCATCGTACCTGAATCCACCCACTTTGCTGCTACTGGTCTTATGACATTGATTTCATGGCTGAGGGATATTCCATCGTACGTAAGTACCACAATTTTTTGAACCATGTTTATATTTTCTGGGATACTTAAGGTGTATCCAAGTTGAGGTCCTTGTATGCAGTGCAGCCCTAAATTTTGGGGTGGCTCTGTCTTATTGATTTTCAGTTTTCCCAAGGTATATTCCCTAGACTGGTAGTGCCCTTGGCTCTGTAGCTCTGTTCTTTACTTGTTTTAGGGAACAGAATGCACTCCTCCAGAGAGGCAGTTGGCAATTTACATCCTGCCCATCAGCATAACAAGGCTCCCTGTTCTCCAGGGCCTGTCTTGTCTTTCTGGTTTTTACACATTTTGTGGATGTCCCTTTTGACCGGTGGGAAGTGATACTTCTTTGTAGTGCAGATTTGCATTGCCCGCTTGCTTGCTTGGCCAAAAAGGGCGTATGCGTTGTCTCCTGAATATATTCAGGAGAAAACGCATACGCCCTTTTTGGCCAAGTGCATCATTGTCGAAGTTGTGCCCCTCTTCCTGTGCTTTAAAGGCGATTCCAACGTACCTCTTGAAATCTGTTTCCTGCTATTCTGCCTCGCTTTCAAGTCCGCCTCGTTGCCTTCCCTCAACAGATTTTTGGACGATAGTTGTCCTTTATTACTCGGCCTGTTTGTGAATTGCTGTGCCCCTGAGCTCCATTTTTCAACTCGTTTTTGGTGAGCTGACCGCAAGTCCAAAATTTTGGTTCAGGACCTATACTGGTTCCCGGTGGGTGGCTGAGAATTTGGTTAATTCTTCTTCCTGCCGGGAAATTAAGGTGATATGTGCCCGTCCAAATACCTAACAGCTACTCTCTCATTGGTTCTCCCTCTTCCCTTTCATCCTCTGCCAAATTGGCAACCTGTGCGAACCAAGAGGTTAAAGGGGCTGTCTCTCCAAGTTGGGAGGTTGATAGTAAAGCAGACGGAAAGTCAAACCGGAGCACCAGGAGAGGGACTATTCGTTGAGTTTTAGAAACCTTTCGTATTCACAGTGTGTCCGTTCTCTAGGTTTCCCGCACATGTTATAGCTGTAGTAATATTCCCTTCAACCTGGAGAGTTCGGACCCATGGAATGGGTGCCATGCATTATTGCTTTAAAGGGTCTGCATTTGCTCACCCAATCTCACCAATCGTCTCAGTCCCAAGTGTCCCTCCTTATGCCACATCCAGCTGTCGTTGTAGATAGGGTCATTCCAGCTTTCATCAGAGACCCTGAAGGAATTGTAAAGAATTTCCCAGTTTTTTTGTTTTGTTTTTGAAAATCCTTTTTATAGTGGGTTTGAGCTGATTCTCGCTGCCATGTTTATGCCAGTCTAGACACACTTGATTCCCTTATGGAGACATATCAATACATAGGTTTTAAGATTCTTACTAGTCAGATACTTTCCTCTGCGGGAAATATGGGGTTTTGAGTCCCTTTCACTGAGGACGGTGTAGGTCTTGTCTATTTCATAGTTGGTTTTTGGAACGGTACCTGTGCTTATATCAAACTCTGGTTTTATGCATCACCCCACCTCTCCTTCCCCCTTAAGCAGGTATAAGAGTGTTTTCTAAATGTGAGACACTGTTCTCTTTCCTAACTCAGTTCAAGTGTAGCCATGTTTACAGGGTCTTCATAAGTGATATCTTATGATAAGTTTCTTTTTCTGTGTGACTTATTTCACTTAGAATCATCGTACCTGAATCCACCCATTTTGCTGCTACTGGTCTTATGACATTGATTTCATGGCTGAGGGATATTCCGTCGTACGTAAGTACCACAATTTTTTGAACCATGTTTATATTTTCTGGGATACTTAAGGTGTATCCAAGTTGAGGTCCTTGCATGCAGTGCAGCCCTAAATTTTGGGGTGGCTCTGTCTTATTGATTTTCAGTTTTCCCAAGGTATATTCCCTAGACTGGTAGTGCCCTTGGCTCTGTAGCTCTGTTCTTTACTTGTTTTAGGGAACAGAATGCACTCCTCCAGAGAGGCAGTTGGCAATTTACATCCCGCCCATCAGCATAACAAGGCTCCCTGTTCTCCAGGGCCTGTCTTTCCTTTATTGTTCTTACACATTTTGTGGATGTCCCTTTTGACCGGTGGGAAGTGATACTTCTTTGTAGTGCAGATTTGCATTGCCCGCTTGATTGCTTGGCCAAAAAGGGCGTATGCGTTTTCTCCTGAATATATTCAGGAGAAAACGCATACGCCCTTTTTGGCCAAGTGCATCATTGTCGAAGTTGTGCCCCTCTTCCTGTGCTTTAAAGGCGATTCCAACGTACCTCTTGAAATCTGTTTCCTGCTATTCTGCCTCGCTTTCAAGTCCGCCTCGTTGCCTTACCTCAACAGATTTTTGGACGATAGTTGTCCTTTATTACTCGGCCAGTTTGTGAATTGCTGTGCCCCTGAGCCCCATTTTTCAACTCGTTTTTGGTGAGCTGACCGCAAGTCCAAAATTTTGGTTCAGGACCTATACTGGTTCCCGGTGGGTGGCTGAGAATTTGGTTAATTCTTCTTCCTGCCGGGAAATTACAGTGATATGTGCCCGTCCAAATGCCTAACAGCTACTCTCTCATTGGTTCTCCCTCTTCCCTTTCATCCTCTGCCAAATTGGCAACCTTTGCGAACCAAGAGGTTAAAGGGTCTGTCTCTCCAAGTTGGGAGGTTGATAGTAAAGCAGACGGAAAGTCAAACCGGAGCACCAGGAGAGGGACTATGCGTTGAGTTTTAGAAACCTTTCGTATTCACAGTGTGTCCGTTCTCTAGGTTTCCCGCACATGTTATAGCTGTAGTAATATTCCCTTCTACCTGGAGAGTTCGGACCCATGGAATGGGTGCCATGCATTATTGCTTTAAAGGGTCTGCATTTGCTCACCCAATCTCACCAATCGTCTCAGTCCCAAGTGTCCCTCCTTATGCCACATCCAGCTGTCCTTGTAGATAGGGTCATTCCAGCTTTCATCAGAGACCCTGAAGGAATTGTAAAGAATTTCCCAGTTTTTTTGTTTTGTTTTTGAAAATCCTTTTTATAGTGGGTTTGAGCTGATTCTGGCTGCCATGTTTATGCCAGTCTAGACACACTTGATTCCCTTATGGAGACATATCAATACATAGGATTTAAGATTCTTACTAGTCAGATACTTTCCTCTGCGGGAAATATGGGGTTTTGAGTCCCTTTCACTGAGGACGGTGTAGGTCTTGTCTATTCCATAGTTGGTTTTTGGAACGGTACCTGTGCTTATATCAAACTCTGGTTTTATGCATCACCCCACCTCTCCTTCCCCCTTAAGCAGGTATAAGAGTGTTTTCTAAATGTGAGACACTGTTCTCTTTCCTAACTCAGTTCA
Organism: Hyperoodon ampullatus; assembly: GCF_949752795.1. Taxonomy (NCBI): domain Eukaryota; kingdom Metazoa; phylum Chordata; class Mammalia; order Artiodactyla; family Ziphiidae; genus Hyperoodon; species Hyperoodon ampullatus. The sequence continues at coordinate 675,125 of NW_027640595.1, read as the reverse complement.
AGTGTAGCCATGTTTACAGGATCTTCATAAGTGATATCTTATGATAAGTTTCTTTTTCTGTGTGACTTATTTCACTTAGAATCATCGTACCTGAATCCACCCATTTTGCTGCTACTGGTCTTATGACATTGATTTCATGGCTGAGGGATATTCCATCGTACGTAAGTACCACAATTTTTTGAACCATGTTTATATTTTCTGGGATACTTAAGGTGTATCCAAGTTGAGGTCCTTGTATGCAGTGCAGCCCTAAATTTTGGGGTGGCTCTGTCTTATTGATTTTCAGTTTTCCCAAGGTATATTCCCTAGACTGGTAGTGCCCTTGGCTCTGTAGCTCTGTTCTTTACTTGTTTTAGGGAACAGAATGCACTCCTCCAGAGAAGCAGTTGGCAATTTACATCCCGCCCATCAGCATAACAAGGCTCCCTGTTCTCCAGGGCCTGTCTTGCCTTTATTGTTCTTACACATTTTGTGGATGTCCCTTTTGACCGGTGGGAAGTGATACTTCTTTGTAGTGCAGATTTGCATTGCCCGCTTGATTGCTTGGCCAAAAAGGGCGTATGCGTTTTCTCTTGAATATATTCAGGAGAAAACGCATACGCCCTTTTTGGCCAACTGCATCATTGTCGAAGTTGTGCCACTCTTCCTGTGCTTTAAACGTGATTCCAACGTACCTCTTGAAATCTGTTTCCTGCTATTCTGCCTCGCTTTCAAGTCCGCCTCGTTGCCTTACCTCAACAGATTTTTGGACGATAGTTGTCCTTTATTACTCGGCCAGTTTGTGAATTGCTGTGCCCCTGAGCCCCATTTTTCAACTCGTTTTTGGTGAGCTGACCGCAAGTCCAAAATTTTGGTTCAGGACCTATACTGGTTCCCGGTGGGTGGCTGAGAATTTGGTTAATTCTTCTTCCTGCCGGGAAATTACAGTGATATGTGCCCGTCCAAATGCCTAACAGCTACTCTCTCATTGGTTTTCCCTCTTCCCTTTCATCCTCTGCCAAATTGGCAACCTGTGCGAACCAAGAGGTTAAAGGGGCTGTCTCTCCAAGTTGGGAGGTTGATAGTAAAGCAGACGGAGAGTCAAACCGGAGCACCAGGAGAGGGACTATGCGTTGAGTTTTAGAAACCTTTCGTATTCACAGTGTGTCCGTTCTCTAGGTTTCCCGCACATGTTATAGCTGTAGTAATATTCCCTTCACCTGGAGAGTTCGAACCCATGGAATGGGTGCCATGCATTATTGCTTTAAAGGGTCTGCATTTGCTCACCCAATCTCACCAATCGTCTCAGTCCCAAGTGTCCCTCCTTATGCCACATCCAGCTGTCGTAGTAGATAGGGTCATTCCAGCCTTCATCAGAGACCCTGAAGGAATTGTAAAGAATTTCCCAGTTTTTTTGTTTTGTTTTTGAAATTCCTTTTTATAGTGGGTTTCAGCGGATTCTCGCTGCCATGTTTATGCCAGTCTAGACACACTTGATTCCCTTACGGAGACATATCAATATATAGGTTTTAAGATTCTTACTAGTCAGATATTTTCCTCTGCGGGAAATATGGGGTTTTGAGTCCCTTTCGCTGAGGACGGTGTAGGTCTTGTCTATTCCATAGTTGGTTTTTGGAACGGTTCCTGTGCTTATATCAAACTCTGGTTTTATGCATCACCCCACCTCTCCTTCCCCCTTAAGCAGGTATAAGAGTGTTTTCTAAATGTGAGACACTGTTCTCTTTCCTAACTCAGTTCAAGTGTAGCCATGTTTACAGGATCTTCATAAGTGATATCTTATGATAAGTTTCTTTTTCTATGTGACTTATTTCACTTAGAATCATCGTACCTGAATCCACCCACTTTGCTGCTACTGGTCTTATGACATTGATTTCATGGCTGAGGGATATTCCATCGTACGTAAGTACCACAATTTTTTGAACCATGTTTATATTTTCTGGGATACTTAAGGTGTATCCAAGTTGAGGTCCTTGTATGCAGTGCAGCCCTAAATTTTGGGGTGGCTCTGTCTTATTGATTTTCAGTTTTCCCAAGGTATATTCCCTAGACTGGTAGTGCCCTTGGCTCTGTAGCTCTGTTCTTTACTTGTTTTAGGGAACAGAATGCACTCCTCCAGAGAGGCAGTTGGCAATTTACATCCCGCCCATCAGCATAACAAGGCTCCCTGTTCTCCAGGGCCTGTCTTGTCTTTCTGGTTTTTACACATTTTGTGGATGTCCCTTTTGACCGGTGGGAAGTGATACTTCTTTGTAGTGCAGATTTGCATTGCCCGCTTGCTTGCTTGGCCAAAAAGGGCGTATGCGTTGTCTCCTGAATATATTCAGGAGAAAACGCATACGCCCTTTTTGGCCAAGTGCATCATTGTCGAAGTTGTGCCCCTCTTCCTGTGCTTTAAAGGCGATTCCAACGTACCTCTTGAAATCTGTTTCCTGCTATTCTGCCTCGCTTTCAAGTCCGCCTCGTTGCCTTCCCTCAACAGATTTTTGGACGATAGTTGTCCTTTATTACTCGGCCAGTTTGTGAATTGCTGTGCCCCTGAGCTCCATTTTTCAACTCGTTTTTGGTGAGCTGACCGCAAGTCCAAAATTTTGGTTCAGGACCTATACTGGTTCCCGGTGGGTGGCTGAGAATTTGGTTAATTCTTCTTCCTGCCGGGAAATTACAGTGATATATGCCCGTCCAAACGCCTAACAGCTACTCTCTCATTGGTTCTCCCTCTTCCCTTTCATCCTCTGCCAAATTGGCAACCTGTGCGAACCAAGAGGTTAAAGGGGCTGTCTCTCCAAGTTGGGAGGTTGATAGTAAAGCAGACGGAAAGTCAAACCGGAGCACCAGGAGAGGGACTATTCGTTGAGTTTTAGAAACCTTTCGTATTCACAGTGTGTCAGTTCTCTAGGTTTCCCGCACATGTTATAGCTGTAGTAATATTCCCTTCAACCTGGAGAGTTCGGACCCATGGAATTTGTGCCATGCATTATTGCTTTAAAGGGTCTGCATTTGCTCACCCAATCTCACCAATCGTCTCAGGCCCAAGTGTCCCTGCTTATGCCACATCCAGCTGTCATTGTAGATAGGGTCATTCCAGCTTTCATCAGAGACCCTGAAGGAATTGTAAAGAATTTCCCAGTTTTTTTGTTTTGTTTTTGAAATTCCTTTTTATAGTGGGTTTGAGCTGATTCTCGCTGCCATGTTTATGCCAGTCTAGACACACTTGATTCCCTTACGGAGACATATCAATACATAGGTTTTAAGATTCTTACTAGTCAGATATTTTCCTCTGCGGGAAATATGGGGTTTTGAGTCCCTTTCGCTGAGGACGGTGTAGGTCTTGTCTATTCCATAGTTGGTTTTTGGAACGGTACCTGTGCTTATATCAAACTCTGGTTTTATGCATCACCCCACCTCTCCTTCCCCCTTAAGCAGGTATAAGAGTGTTTTCTAAATGTGAGACACTGTTCTCTTTCCTAACTCAGTTCAAGTGTAGCCATGTTTACAGGATCTTCATAAGTGATATCTTATGATAAGTTTCTTTTTCTGTGTAACTTATTTCACTTCGAATCATCGTACCTGAATCCACCCACTTTGCTGCTACTGGTCTTATGACATTGATTTCATGGCTGAGGGATATTCCATCGTATGTAAGTACCACAATTTTTTGAACCATGTTTATATTTTCTGGGATACTTAAGGTGTATCCAAGTTGAGGTCCTTGTATGCAGTGCAGCCCTAAATTTTGGGGTGGCTCTGTCTTATTGATTTTCAGTTTTCCCAAGGTATATTCCCTAGACTGGTAGTGCCCTTGGCTCTGTAGCTCTGATCTTTACTTGTTTTAGGGAACAGAATGCACTCCTCCAGAGAGGCAGTTGGCAATTTACATCCCTCCGATCAGCATAACAAGGCTCCCTGTTCTCCAGGGCCTGTCTTGCCTTTCTTGTTCTTACACATTTTGTGGATGTCCCTTTTGACCGGTGGGAAGTGATACTTCTTTGTAGTGCAGATTTGCATTGCCCGCTTGCTTGCTTGGCCAAAAAGGGCGTATGCGTTTTCTCCTGAATATATTCAGGAGAAAACGCATACGCCCTTTTTGACCAAGTGCATCATTGTCGAAGTTGTGCCCCTCTTCCTGTGCTTTAAAGGCGATTCCAACGTACCTCTTGAAATCTGTTTCCTGCTATTCTGCCTCGCTTTCAAGTCCGCCTCGTTGCCTTCCCTCAACAGATTTTTGGACGATAGTTGTCCTTTATTACTCGGCCAGTTTGTGAATTGCTGTGCCCCTGAGCTCCATTTTTCAACTCGTTTTTGGTGAGCTGACCACAAGTCCAAAATTTTGGTTCAGGACCTATACTGGTTCCCGGTGGGTGGCTGAGAATTTGGTTAGTTCTTCTTCCTGCCGGGAAATTACAGTGATATGTGCCCGTCCAAATGCCTAACAGCTACTCTCTCATTGGTTCTCCCTCTTCCCTTTCATCCTCTGCCAAATTGGCAACCTGTGCGAACCAGGAGGTTAAACGGGCTGTCTCTCCAAGTTTGGAGGTTGATAGTAAAGCAGATGGAAAGTCAAACCCGAGCACCAGGATAGGGACTATTCGTTGAGTTTTAGAAATCATTCGTATTCACAGTGTGTCCGTTCTCTAGGTTTCCTGTACATGTTATAGCTGTAGTAACATTCCCTTCAACCTGGAGAGTTGGGACCCATGGAATGGGTGCCAGGCATTTGTGCTTTAAAGGGTCTGCATTTGCTCACCCAATCTCACCAATCCTCTCAGTCCCAAGTTTCCAGCCTTATGCCACATCCAGCTGTCGTTGTAGATATGGTCATTCCAGCTTTCATCAGAGACCCTGAAGGAATTATAAAGAATTTCCCAGTTTTTTGTTTTGTTTTTGAAATTCCTTTTTATAGTGGGTTTGAGCTGATTCTCGCTGCCATGTTTATGCCAGTCTGACACACTTAATTCCCTTATGGAGACATATCAATACATACGTTTTAAGATTCTTAATAGTCAGATATATTCCTCTGCAGGAAATATGGGGTTTTGAGTCCCTTTCCCTGAGGAAGGTGTAGGTCTTGTCTATTCCATAGTTGGTTTTTGGAACGGTACCTGTGCTTATATCAAACTCTGGTTTTATGCATCACCCCACCTCTCCTTCCCCCTTAAGCAGGCATAAGAGTGTTTTCTAAATGTGAGACACTGTTCTCTTTCCTAACTCAGTTCAAGTGTAGCCATGTTTACAGGATCTTCATAAGTGATATCTTATGATAAGTTTCTTTTTCTGTGTGACTTATTTCACTTAGAATCATCGTACCTGAATCTACCCATTTTGCTGCTACTGGTCTTATGACATTGATTTCATGGCTGAGGGATATTCCATCGTACGTAAGTACCACAATTTTTTGAACCATTTTTATATTTCCTGGGATATTTAAGGTGTACCCAAGTTGAGGTCCTTGTAAGCAGTGCAGCCCTAAATTTTGGAGTGGCTCTGTCTTATTGATTTTCAGTTTTCCCAAGGTATATTCCCTAGACTGGAAGTGCCCTTGGCTCTGTAGCTCTGTTGTTTACTTGTTTTAGGGAACACAGTGCACTCCTCCAGAGAGGCAGTTGGCAATTTACATCCCGCCCATCAGCATAACAAGGCTCCCTGTTCTCCAGGGCCTGTCTTGCCTTTCTGGTTTTTACACATTTTGTGGATGTCCCTTTTGACCGGTGGGAAGTGATACTTCTTTGTAGTGCAGATTTGCATTGCCCGCTTGCTTGCTTGGCCTAAAAGGGCATATGCGTTTTCTCCTGAATATATTCAGGAGAAAACAAATACGCCGTTTTTGGCCAAGTGCATCATTGTCGAAGTTGTGCCCCTCTTCCTGTGCTTTAAAGGCGATTCCAACGTACCTCTTGAAATCTGTTTCCTGCTATTCTGCATCGCTTTCAAGTCCGCCTCCTTGCCTTCCCTTAACAGATTTTTGGACGATAGTTGTTCTTTATTATTCTGCCAGTTTGTGAATTACTCTGCCCTTGAGCACCATTTTTCAACTCGTTTTTTGTGAGCTGACCGCAAGTTCAAATTTATGGTTCAGGACTTATGCTGGTTCCCGGTGGGTGGCTGAGACTTTGGTTAATTCTTCTTCCTGCCGGGAAATTACAGTGATATGTGCCCGTCCAAATGCCTAACAGCTACTCTCTCATTGGTTCTCCCTCTTCCCTTTCATCCTCTGCCAAATTGGCAACCTGTGCGAACCAGGAGGTTAAAGGGGCTGTCTCTCCAAGTTGGGAGGTTGATAGTAAAGCAGATGGAAAGTAAAACGGGAGCACCAGGAGAGGGACTATTCGTTGAGTTTTAGAAACCTTTCTATTCACAGTGTGTCCGTTCTCTAGGTTTCCCGTATATGTTATAGCTGTAGTAATATTCCCTTCAACCTGGAGAGTTGGGACCCATGGAATGGGTGCCAGGCATTTGTGATTTAAAGGGTCTGCATTTGCTCACCCAATCTCACCAATCGACTCAGTCCCAAGTGTCCCTCCTTATGCCACATCCAGCTGTCGTTGTAGATAGGGTCATTCCAGGTTTCATCATTGACCCTGAAGGAATTGTAAAGAATTTCCCAGTTTTTTTGTTTTGTTTTTGAAATTCCTTTTTATAGTGGGTTTGAGCTGATTCTCGCTGCCATGTTTATGCCAGTCTAGACACACTAGATTCCCTTACGGAGACATATCAATACATAGGTTTTAAGATTCTTACTAGTCAGATATTTTCCTCTGCGGGAAATATGGGGTTTTGAGTCCCTTTCACTGAGGAAGGTGTAGGTCTTGTCTATTCCATAGTTGGTTTTTGGAACGGTACCTGTGCTTATATCAAACTCTGGTTTTATGCATCACCCCACCTCTCCTTCCGCCTTAAGCAGGCATAAGAGTGTTTTTTAAATGTGAGACACTGTTCTCTTTCCTAACTCAGTTCAAGTGTAGCCATGTTTACAGGATATTCATAAGTGATATCTTATGATAAGTTTCTTTTTCTGTGTGACTTATTTCACTTAGAATCATCGTACCTGAATCCACCCATTTTGATGCTACTGGTCTTATGACATTGATTTCATGGCTGAGGGATATTCCATCGTACGTAAGTACCACAATTTTTGAACCATTTTTATATTTCCTGGGATATTTAAGGTGTACCCAAGTTGAGGTCCTTGTAAGCCGTGCAGCCCTGAATTTAGGGGTGGCTCTGTCTTATTGATTTTCAGTTTTCCCAAGGTATATTCCCTAGACTGGAAGTGCCCTTGGCTCTGTAGCTCTGTTCTTTACTTGTTTTAGGGAACACAATGCACTCTTCCAGAGAGGCAGTTGGCAATTTACATCCCGCCCATCAGCATAACAAGGCTCCCTGTTCTCCAGGGCCTGTCTTGCCTTTCTGGTTTTTACACATTTTGTGGATGTCCCTTTTGACAGGTGGGAAGTGATACTTCTTTGTAGTGCAGATTTGCATTGCCCGCTTGCTTGCTTGGCCGAAAAGGGCGTATGCGTTTTCTCCTGAATATATTCAGGAGAAAACGCATACGCCCTTTTTGGCCAAGTGCATCATTGTCGAAGTTGTGCCCCTCTTCCTGTGCTTTAAAGGCGATTCCAACGTACCTCTTGAAATCTGTTTCCTGCTATTCTGCCTCGCTTTCAAGTCCGCCTCGTTGCCTTCCCTCAACAGATTTTTGGACGATAGTTGTCCTTTATTACTCGGCCAGTTTGTGAATGGCTGTGCCCCTGAGCTCCATTTTTCAACTCGTTTTTGGTGAGCTGACCGCAAGTCCAAAAGTTTGGTTCAGGACCTATGCTGGTTCCAAGTGTGGGGCTGAGACTTTGGTTAATTCTTCTTCCTGCAGGGGAATTACAGTGATATGTGCCCGTCCAAATGCCTAACAGCTACTCTCTCATTGGTTCTCCCTATTCCCTTTCATCCTCTGCCAAATTGGAAACCTGTGTGAACCAGGAGGTTAAAGGGTCTGTCTCTCCAAGTTGGGAGGTTGATAGTAAAGCAGATGGAAAGTCAAACCGGAGCACCAGGAGAGGGACTATTCGTTTAGGTTTAGAATCCTTTCGTATTCACAGTGTGTCCGTTCTCTAGGTTTCCCGTACATGTTATAACTGTAGTAATATTCTCTTCAACCTGGAGAGTTGGGACCCATGGAATGGGTGCCAGGCAGTATTGCTTTAAAGGGTCTGCATTTGCTCACCAATCTCACCAATCCTCTCAGTCCCAATTATCCAGCCTTATGCCACATCCAGCTGTCGTTGTAGATAGGGTCATTCCAGGTTTCATCAGAGACCCTGAAGGAATTGTAAAGAATTTCCCAGTTTTTTTGTTTTGTTTTTGAAATTCCTTTTTATAGTGGGTTTGAGCTGATTCTCGCTGCCATGTTTATGCCAGTCTAGACACACTTGATTCCCTTACGGAGACATACCAATACATAGGTTTTAAGATTCTTACTAGTCAGATATATTCCTCTGTGGGAAATATGGGATTTTGAGTCCCTTTCACTGAGGAAGGTGTAGGTCTTGTCTATTCCATAGTTGGTTTTTGGAACGGTACCTGTGCTTATATCAAACTCTGGTTTTATGCATCACCCCACCTCTCCTTCCCCCTTAAGCAGGCATAAGAGTGTTTTCTAAATGTGAGACACTGTTCTCTTTCCTAACTCAGTTCAATTGTAGCCATGTTTACAGGATCTTCATAAGTGATATCTTATGATAAGTTTCTTTTTCTGTGTGACTTATTTCACTTAGAATCATCGTACCTGAATCCACCCATTTTGCTGCTACTGGTCTTATGACATTGATTTCATGGCTGAGGGATATTCCATCGTTCGTAAGTACCACAAATTTTTGAACCATTTTTATATTTCCTGGGATATTTAAGGTGTACCCAAGTTGAGGTTTTTGTAAGCAGTGCAGCCCTAAATTTTGCGGTGGCTCTGGCTTATTGATTTTCAGTTTTCCCAAGGTATATTCCCTAGATTGGAAGTGCCCTTGGCTCTGTAGCTCTGTTGTTTACTTGTTTTAGGGAACATAGTGCACTCCTCCGGAGAGGCAGTTGGCAATTTACATCCAGCCGATCAGCATAACAAGGCTCCCTGTTCTCCAGGGCCTGTCTTGCCTTTCTGGTTTTTACACATTTTGCGGATGTCCCTTTTGACCGGTGGGAATTGATACTTCTTTGTATTGCAGATTTGCATTGCCCGCTTGCTTGGTTTGCCAAAAAGGGCGTATGCGTTTTCTCCTGAATATATTCAGGAGAAAGCGCATACACCCTTTTTGGCCAAGTGCAACATTGTCGAAGTTGTGCCCCTCTTCCTGTGCTTTAAAGGCGATTCCAACATACCTCTTGAAATCTGTTTCCTGCTATTCTGCCTCGATTTCAACTCCGCCTCGTTGCCTTCCCTCAACAGATTTTTGGATGATAGTTGTCCTTTATTACTCTTCCAGTTTGTGAATTGCTGTGCCCTGAGCCCCATTTTTCAACTCATTTTTTGTGTGCTGACCGCAAGTCCAAAATTTTGGTTCAGGACCTCTACTTTTTACCCGTGGGAGGCTGAGACTTTGTTTAGTTCTTCTTCCTCCCGTGAAATTAGAGTGACATGTGCCCGTCTAAATGCCTAACAGCTACTCTGTCATTGGTTCTCCCCCTTTCCTTTCATCCTCTGCCAAATTGGCAACGTGTGTGTACCAGGAGGTTAAAAGTGGTGTCTATCCAAGTTGGGAGATTGATAGTAAAGTAGTTGGAAAGTCAAACCAGAACACCAGGAGAGGGACTATTCGTTGAGTTTTAGAAACCTTTTGTATTCACAGTGTGTCCATTCTCTAGGTTTCCTGTACATGTTATAGCTGTATTAATATTCCCTTCAACCCGCAGAGTTGGGACCCATGGAATGGGTGCCATGCATTATTGGTTTACAAGGTCTGCATTTGCTCACCCAATCTCACCAATCCTCTCAGTCCCAAGTGTCCAGCCTTATGCCACATCCAGCTGTCGTTGTATATAGGGTCATTCCAGGTTTCATCAGAGACCCTGAAGGAATTGTAAAGAATTTCCCTGTTTTTTTGTTTTGTTTGTGAAATTGCTTTTGATAGTGGGTTTCAGCTGATTCTCGCTGCCAAGTTTATGCCAGTCTAGACACACTTGATTCCCTTACAGAGACATATCAATACATAGGTTTTAAGATTCTTACTAGTCAGATATATTCTTCTGCGGGAAATATGGGCTTTTCAGTCCCTTTCACTGAGGAATGTGTAGGTCTTGTCTATTCCATAGTTGGTTTTCGGAACGGTAGGTGTGCTTATATGAAACTCTGGTTTTATGCATCACCCCACCTCTCCTTCCCCCTTAAGCAGGCATAAGAGTGTTTTCCAAATGTGAGACTCTGTTCTCTTTCCTAGCTAAGTTCAAGTGTAGCCATGTTTACAGGTTCTTCATAAGTGATATCTTATGATAAATTTCTTTTTCTGTGTGTCTTATTTCACTTAGAATCATCATAACAGAATCCACTCATTTTGTTGCTACTGGTCTTATGACATTGATTTCATGGCTGAGGGATATTCCATCGTACGTAAGTACCACAATTTTTTGAACCATTTTTATATTTCCTGGGATATTTAAGGTGTACCGAAGTTGAGGTTATTGTGAGCAGTGCAGCCGTAAATTTTGGGGTGGCTCTGTCTTATTGATTTTCAGTTTTCCCAAGGTATATTCCCTAGACTCGTAGTGCCCTTGGCTCTGTAGCTCTGTTGTTTACTTGTTTTAGGGAACACAATGCACCCCTCCATAGAGGCAGTTGGCAATTTACATCCCGCCCATCAGCATAACAAGGCTCCCTGTTCTCCAGGGCCTGTCTTGCCTTTCTGGTTTTTACTCATTTTGCGGATGTCCCTTTTGACCTGTGGGAAGTGATACTTCTTTGTAGTGCAGATTTGCATTGCCCGCTTGCTTGCTTGGCCAAAAAGGGCGTATGCGTTTTCTCCTGAATATATTCAAGAGAAAACGCATATGCCCTTTTTGGCCAAGTGCATCATTGTCGAAGTTGTTCCACTCTTCCTGTGCTTTAAAGGCGATTCCAACGTACCTCTTGAAATCTGTTTCCTGCTATTCTGCCTCGATTTCAACTCCGCCTCGTTCCCTTCCCTCAACAGATTTTTGGATGATAGTTGTCCTTTATTACTCTTCCAGTTTGTGAATTGCTGTGCCCTGAGCCCCATTTTTCAACTTATTTTTTGTGAGCTGACCGCACGTCCAAAATTTTGGTTCAGGACCTCTACTTGTTCCCCGTGGGAGGCTGAGACTTTGGTTAATTCTTCTTCCAACCGTGAAATTACAGTGACATATGCCCGTCTAAATGCCCAACAGCTACTCTGTCATTGGTCTCCCCCTTTCCTTTCATCCTCTGCCAAATTGGCAACGTGTGTGTACCAGGAGGTTAAAAGGGGTGTCTCTCCAATTTGGGAGATTGATAGTAAAGCAGTGGGAAAGTCAAACCGGAACACCAGGAGAGGGACTATTCGTTGAGTTTTAGAAACCTTTTGTATTCACAGTGTGTCCATTCTCTAGGTTTCCTGTACATGTTATAGCTGTATTAATATTCCCTTCAACCCGCAGAGTTGGGACCCATGGAATGGGTGCCATGCATTATTGGTTTACAAGGTCTGCATTTGCTCACCCAATCTCACCAATCCTCTAAGTCCCAAGTGTCCAGCCTTATGCCACATCCAGCGGTCGTTGTAGATAGGGTCATTCCAGATTTCATCAGAGACCCTGAAGGAATTGTAAAGAATTTGCCTGTTTTTTTGTTTTGTTTGTGAAATTCCTTTTGATAGTGGATTTCAGCTGATTCTCGCTTCCATGTTTATGCCAGTCTAGAAACACTTGATTCCCTTACAGAGACATATCAATACATAGGTTTTAAGATTCTTACTAGTCAGATATATTCTTCTGCGGGAAATATGGGGTTTTGAGTCCCTTTCACTGTGGAAGGTGTAGGTCTTGTCTATTCCATAGTTGGTTTTTGGAACGGTACCTGTGCTTATATCAAACTCTGGTTTTATGCATCACCCCACCTCTCCTTCCCCGTTAAGCAGGCATAAGAGTGTTTTCCAAATGTGAGACTCTGTTCTCTTTCCTAGCTCAGTTCAAGTGTAGCCGTGTTTACAGGATCTTCGTAAGTGATATCTTATGATAAGTTTCTTTTTCTGTGTGACTTATTTCACTTACAATCATCGAACCTCATTCCACTCATTTTGCTGCTACTGGTCTTATGACATTGATTTCATGGCTGAGGGATATTCCATCGTACGTAAGTACCACAATTTTTTAAACCATTTTTATATTTCCTGGGATATTTAAGGTGTACCCATGTTGAGGTTCTTGTAAGCAGTGCAGCCCTAAACGTTGGGGTGGCTCTGTCTTATTGATTTTCAGTTTTCCCAAGGTATATTCCCTAGACTGGAAGTGCCCTTGGCTCTGTAGCTCTGTTGTTTACTTGTTTTAGGGAACACAATTCACTCCACCAGAGAGGCAGTTGGCAATTTACATCCTGCCCATCAGCATAACAATGCTCCCTGTTCTCCAGGGCCTGTCTTGCCTTTCTGGTTTTTACACATTTTGCGGATGTCCCTTTTGACCGGTGGGAAGTGATACTTCTTTGTAGTGCAGATTTGCATTGCCTGCTTGCTTGCTTGGCCAAAAAGGTCGTATGCATTTTCTCCTGAAAATATTCAGCAGAAAATGCAAACGCCCTTTTTCGCCAAGTGCATCATTGTCGAAGTTGTGCCCCACTTCTTGTGCTTTAAAGGCGATTCAAACATACCTCTTGAAATCTGTTTCCTGCTATTCTGCCTCGATTTCAACTCCGCCTCGATGCCTTCCCTCAACAGATTTTTGGATGATATTTGGCCTTTATTACTCTTCCAGTTTGTGAATTGCTGTGCCCTGAGCCCCATTTTTCAACTCATTTTTTGTGAGCTGACCGCAAGTCCAAAATTTTGGTCCAGGACCTCTACTTGTTCCCCGTGGGTGGCTGAGACTTTGGTTAATTCTTCTTCCTCCCGTGAAATTAGAGTGACATATGCCCGTCTAATTGCCTAACAGCTACTCTGTCATTGGTTCTCCCCCTTTCCTTTCATCCTCTGCCAAATTGGCAACGTGTGTGTACCAGGAGGTTAAAAGTGGTGTCTCTCCAAGTTGGGAGATTGTTAGTAAAGCAGTTGGAAAGTCAAACCGGAACACCAGGAGAGGGACTATTCGTTGAGTTTTAGAAACCTTTTGTATTCACAGTGTGTCCATTCTCTAGGTTTCCTGTATATGTTATAGCTGTATTAATATTCCCTTCAACCCGCAGAGTTGGGACCCATGGAATGGGTGCCATGCATTATTGGTTTACAAGGTCTGCATTTGCTCACCCCATCTCACCAATCCTCTCAGTCCCAAGTGTCCAGCCTTATGCCACATCCAGCGGTCGTTGTAGATAGGGTCATTCCAGGTTTCATCAGAGACCCTGAAGGAATTGTAAAGAATTTCCCTGTTTTCTTTGTTTTGTTTTTGAAATTCCTTTTGATAGTGGGTTTGAGCTGATTCTTGCTGCCATGTTTATGCCAGTCTAGAAACACTTGATTCCCTTACGGAGACATATCAATTCATAGGTTTTAAGATTCTTACTAGTCAGATATATTCCTCTGCCGGAAATATGGGGTTTTGAGTCCGTTTCAGTGAGGAACTTGTAGGTCTTCTGTATTCCATAGTTGGTTTTTGGAACAGTACCTGTGCTTATATCAAACTCTGGTTTTATGCATCACCCCACCTCTCCTTCAAACTCTAGCAGGCATAAGTGTGTTTTCTAAATGTGAGACTCTGTTCTCTTTCCTAACTCAGTTCAAGTGTAGCCATGTTACAGGATCTTCATAAGTGATATCTTATGATAAATTTCTTTTTCTGTGTGTCTTATTTCACTTAGAATCATCATAACAGAATCCACTCATTTTGTTTCTACTGGTCTTATGACATTGATTTCATGCCTGACGGATATTCCATCGTACATAAGTACCACAATATTTTGAGCCATTTTTATTTTTCCTGGGATATTTAAGGTGTACCCAAGTTGAAGTTCTTGTAAGCAGTGCAGCCCTAAATTTTGAGGTGGCTGTGTCTTATTGATTTTCAATTTTCCCAAGGTATATTCCCTAGACTGGAAGTGCCCTTGGCTCTGTAGATCTGTTGTTTACTTGTTTTAGGGAACCCAATGCACTCCTCCAGAGAGGCAGTTGGCAATTTACATCCCGCCCATCAGCATAACAAGGCTCCCTGTTCTCCAGGGCCTGTCTTGCCTTTCTGGTTTTTACACATTTTGTGGATGTCCCTTTTGACCGGTGGGAAGTGATACTTCTTTGTACTGCAGATTTGCATTGCCCGCTTGCTTGCTTTGCCGAAAAGGGCATATGCGTTTTCTCTTGAATATATTCAGGAGAAAACGCATACGCCCTTTTTGGCCAAGTGCATCATTGTCGAAGTTGTGCCCCTCTTCCTGTGCTTTAAAGGCGATTCCAACGTACCTCTTGAAATCTGTTTCCTGCTATTCTGCCTCGCTTTCAAGTCCGCCTCGTTGCCTTCCCTCAACAGATTTTTGGACGATAGTTGTCCTTTATTACTCGGCCAGTTTGTGAATGGCTGTGCCCCTGAGCTCCATTTTTCAACTCGTTTTTGTTGAGCTGACCGCAAGTCCAAAATTTTGGTTCAGGACCTATGCTGGTTCCCGGTGTGGGGCTGAGACTTTGGTTAATTCTTCTTCCTGACGGGAAATTACAGTGATATGTGCCCGTCCAAATGCCTAACAGCTACTCTCTCATTGGTTCTCCCTATTCCCTTTCATCCTCTGCCAAATTGGCAACCTGTGTGAACCAGGAGGTTAAAGGGTCTGTCTCTACAAGTTGGGAGGTTGATAGTAAAGCAGATGGAAAGTCAAACCGGAGCACCAGGCGAGGGACTATTCGTTGAGTTTTAGAATCCTTTCGTATTCACAGTGTGTCCGTTCTCTAGGTTTCCCGTACATGTTATAACTGTAGTAATATTCTCTTCAACCTGGAGAGTTGGGACCCATGGAATGGGTGCCAGGCATTATTGCTTTAAAGGGTCTGCATTTGCTCACCAATCTCACCAATCCTCTCAGTCCCAGTTATTCAGCCTTATGCCACATCCAGCTGTCGTTGTAGATAGGGTCATTCCAGGTTTCATCAGAGACCCTGAAGGAATTGTAAAGAATTTCCCATTTTTTTGTTTTGTTTTTGAAATTCCTTTTTATAGTGGGTTTGAGCTGATTCTCGCTGCCATGTTTATGCCAGTCTAGACACACTTGATTCCCTTACGGAGACATATCAATACATAGGTTTTAAGATTCTTACTAGTCAGATATATTCCTCTGCGGGAAATATGGGATTTTGAGTCCCTTTCACTGAGGAAGGTGTAGGTCTTGTCTATTCCATAGTTGGTTTTTGGAACGGTACCTGTGCTTATATCAAACTCTGGTTTTATGCATCACCCCACCTCTCCTTCCCCCTTAAGCAGGCATAAGAGTGTTTTCTAAATGTGAGACACTGTTCTCTTTCCTAACTCAGTTCAATTGTAGCCATGTTTACAGGATCTTCATAAGTGATATCTTATGATAAGTTTCTTTTTCTGTGTGACTTATTTCACTTAGAATCATCGTACCTGAATCCACCCATTTTGCTGCTACTGGTCTTATGACATTGATTTCATGGCTGAGGGATATTCCATCGTTCGTAAGTACCACAAATTTTTGAACCATTTTTATATTTCCTGGGATATTTAAGGTGTACCCAAGTTGAGGTTTTTGTAAGCAGTGCAGCCCTAAATTTTGCGGTGGCTCTGGCTTATTGATTTTCAGTTTTCCCAAGGTATATTCCCTAGATTGGAAGTGCCCTTGGCTCTGTAGCTCTGTTGTTTACTTGTTTTAGGGAACATAGTGCACTCCTCCGGAGAGGCAGTTGGCAATTTACATCCAGCCCATCAGCATAACAAGGCTCCCTGTTCTCCAGGGCCTGTCTTGCCTTTCTGGTTTTTACACATTTTGCGGATGTCCCTTTTGACCGGTGGGAAGTGATACTTCTTTGTATTGCAGATTTGCATTGTCCGCTTGCTTGGTTTGCCAAAAAGGGCCTATGCGTTTTCTCCTGAATATATTCAGGAGAAAGCGCATACACCCTTTTTGGCCAAGTGCATCATTGTCGAAGTTGTGCCCCTCTTCCTGTGCTTTAAAGGCGATTCCAACATACCTCTTGAAATCTGCTTCCTGCTATTCTGCCTCGATTTCAACTCCGCCTCGTTGCCTTCCCTCAACAGATTTTTGGATGATAGTTGTCCTTTATTACTCTTCCAGTTTGTGAATTGCTGTGCCCTGAGCCCCATTTTTCAACTCATTTTTTGTGAGCTGACCGCAAGTCCAAAATTTTGGTTCAGGACCTCTACTTTTTACCCGTGGGAGGCTGAGACTTTGGTTAGTTCTTCATCCTCCCGTGAAATTAGAGTGACATGTGCCCGTCTAAATGCCTAACAGCTACTCTGTCATTGGTTCTCCCCCTTTCCTTTCATCCTCTGCCAAATTGGCAACGTGTGTGTACCAGGAGGTTAAAAGTGGTGTCTCTCCAAGTTGGGAGATTGATAGTAAAGCAGTTGGAAAGTCAAACCGGAACACCAGGAGAGGGACTATTCGTTGAGTTTTAGAAACCTTTTGTATTCACAGTGTGTCCATTCTCTAGGTTTCCTGTACATGTTATAGCTGTATTAATATTCCCTTCAACCCGCAGAGTTGGGACCCATGGAATGGGTGCCATGCATTATTGGTTTACAAGGTCTGCATTTGCTCACCCAATCTCACCAATCCTCTCAGTCCCAAGTGTCCAGCCTTATGCCACATCCAGCTGTCATTGTAGATAGGGTCATTCCATGTTTCATCAGAGACCCTGAAGGAATTGTAAAGAATTTCCCTGTTTTTTTGTTTTGTTTGTGAAATTCCTTTTGATAGTGGGTTTCAGCTGATTCTCGCTGCCAAGTTTATGCCAGTCTAGACACACTTGATTCCCTTACAGAGACATATCAATACATAGGTTTTAAGATTCTTACTAGTCAGATATATTCTTCTGCGGGAAATATGGGCTTTTCAGTCCCTTTCACTGAGGAATGTGTAGGTCTTGTCTATTCCATAGTTGGTTTTCGGAACGGTAGGTGTGCTTATATGAAACTCTGGTTTTATGCATCACCCCACCTCTCATTCCCCCTTAAGCAGGCATAAGAGAGTTTTCCAAATGTGAGACTCTGTTCTCTTTCCTAGCTAAGTTCAAGTGTAGCCATGTTTACAGGTTCTTCATAAGTGATATCTTATGATAAATTTCTTTTTCTGTGTGTCTTATTTCACTTAGAATCATCATAACAGAATCCACTCATTTTGTTGCTACTGGTCTTATGACATTGATTTCATGGCTGAGGGATATTCCATCGTACGTAAGTACCACAATTTTTTGAACCATTTTTATATTTCCTGGGATATTTAAGGTGTACCGAAGTTGAGGTTATTGTGAGCAGTGCAGCCGTAAATTTTGGGGTGGCTCTGTCTTATTGATTTTCAGTTTTCCCAAGGTATATTCCCTAGACTGGAAGTGCCCTTGGCTCTGTAGCTCTGTTGTTTACTTGGTTTAGGGAACACAATGCACTCCTCCATAGAGGCAGTTGGCAATTTACATCCCGCCCATCAGCATAACAAGGCTCCCTGTTCTCCAGGGCCTGTCTTGCCTTTCTGGTTTTTACACATTTTGCGGATGTCCCTTTTGACCGGTGGGAAGTGATACTTCTTTGTAGTGCAGATTTGCATTGCCCGCTTGCTTGCTTGACCAAAAAGGGCGTATGCGTTTTCTCCTGAATATATTCAAGAGAAAACGCATACGCCCTTTTTGGCCAAGTGCATCATTGTCGAAGTTGTTCCACTCTTCCTGTGCTTTAAAGGCGATTCCAACGTACCTCTTGAAATCTGTTTCCTGCTATTCTGCCTCGATTTCAACTCCGCCTCGTTGCCTTCCCTCAACAGATTTTTGGATGATAGTTGTCCTTTATTACTCTTCCAGTTTGTGAATTGCTGTGCCCTGAGCCCCATTTTTCAACTTATTTTTTGTGAGCTGACCGCACGTCCAAAATTTTGGTTCAGGACCTCTACTTGTTCCCCGTGGTAGGCTGAGACTTTGGTTAATTCTTTTTCCTACCGTGAAATTAGAGTGACATATGCCCGTCTAAATGCCTAACGGCTACTCTGTCATTGGTTCTCCCCCTTTCCTTTCATCCTCTGCCAAATTGGCAACGTGTGTGTACCAGGAGGTTAAAAGGGGTGTCTCTCCAATTTGGGAGATTGATAGTAAAGCAGTGGGAAAGTCAAACCGGAACACCAGGAGAGGGACTATTCGTTGAGTTTTAGAAACCTTTTGTATTCACAGTGTGTCCATTCTCTAGGTTTCCTGTACATGTTATAGCTGTATTAATATTCCCTTCAACCCGCAGAGTTGGGACCCATGGAATGGGTGCCATGCATTATTGGTTTACAAGGTCTGCATTTGCTCACCCAATCTCACCAATCCTCTAAGTCCCAAGTGTCCAGCCTTATGCCACATCCAGCGGTCGTTGTAGATAGGGTCATTCCAGATTTCATCAGAGACCCTGAAGGAATTGTAAATAATTTGCCTGTTTTTTTGTTTTGTTTGTGAAATTCCTTTTGATAGTGGATTTCAGCTGATTCTCGCTGCCATGTTTATGCCAGTCTAGACACTTGATTCCCTTACAGAAACATATCAATACATAGGTTTTAAGATTCTTACTAGTCAGATATATTCCTCTGCCGGAAATATGGGGTTTTGAGTCCGTTTCAGTGAGGAACTTGTAGGTCTTCTGTATTCCATAGTTGGTTTTTGGAACAGTACCTGTGCTTATATCAAACTCTGGTTTTATGCATCACCCCACCTCTCCTTCCAACTCTAGCAGGCTTAAGTGTGTTTTCTAAATGTGAGACTCTGTTCTCTTTCCTAACTCAGTTCAAGTGTAGCCATGTTTACAGGATCTTCATAAGTGATATCTTATGATAAGTTTCTTTTTCTGTGTGACTTATTTCACTTAGAATTATCGTACCTGAATCAACCCATTTTGCTGCTACTGGTCTTATGACATTGATTTCATGGCTGAGGGATATTCCATCGTACGTAAATACCACAATTTTTTGAACCATTTTTATATTTCCTGGGATATTTAAGGTGTACCCAAGTTGAGGTCCTTGTAAGCAGTACAGCCCTAAATTTTGGGGTGGCTCTGTCTTATTGATTTTCAGTTTACTCAAGGTATATTCCCTAGACTGGAAGTGCCCTTGGCTCTGTAGCTCTGTTGTTTACTAGTTTTAGGGTACACAATGCACTCCTCCAGAGAGGCAGTTGGCAATTTACATCCCGCCCATCAGCATAACAAGGCTCCCTGTTCTCCAGGGCCTGTCTTGCCCTTCTGGTTTTTACGTATTTTGTGGATGTCCCTTTTGACCGGTGGGAAGTGATACTTCTTTGTAGTGCAGATTGGCATTGCCCCCTTCCTTGCTTGGCCAAAATGGGTGTATGCGTTTTCTCATGAATATATTCAAGAGAAAACGCATACGCCCTTTTTGGCCAAGTGCATCATTGTCGAAGTTGTGCCCCTCTTCCTGTGCTTTAAAGGCGATTCCAACGTACCTCTTGAAATCTGTTTCCTGCTATTGTGTCTCGCTTTCAACTCCGCCTCGTTGCCTTCCCTCAACAGATTTTTGGACGATAGTTGTCCTTTATTACTCTGCCAGTTTGTGAATTGCTGTGCCCCTGAGCTCCATTTTTCAACTCGTTTTTTGTGAGCTGACCGCATGTCCAAAATTTTGGTTCAGGAACTATGCTGTTTCCCAGTGGGTGGCTGAGACTTTGGTTATTTCTTCTTCCTGCCGGTACATTAGACTGATATGTGCCCGTCCAAATGCCTAACAGCTACTCTCTCATTGGTTCTCCCTCTTCCCTTTCATCCTCTGACAAATTGGCAACCTGTGCGAACCAGGAGGTTAAAGGGGCTGTCTCTCCAAGTTGGGAGGTTTATAGTAAAGCAGATGGAAAATAAAACGGGAGCACCAGGAGAGGGACTATTCGTTGAGTTTTAGAAACCTTTCTATTCACAGTGTGTCCGTTCTCTAGGTTTCCCGTACATGTTATAGCTGTAGTAATATTCCCTTCAACCTTGAGAGTTGGGACCCATGGAATGGGTGCCAGGCATTTGTGATTTAAAGGGCCTGCATTTGCTCACCCAATCTCACCAATCGACTCAGTCCCAAGTGTCCCTCCTTATGCCACATCCAGCTGTCGTTGTAGATAGGGTCATTCCAGGTTTCATCATTGACCCTGAAGGAATTGTAAAGAATTTCCCGGCTTCCCTGGTGGCGCAGTGGTTGAGAGTCCGCCTGCTGATGCAGGGGACACGGGTTCGTGCCCTGGTCTGGGAAGATCCCACATGCCGCGGAGCGGCTGGGCCCGTGAGCCATGGCCGCTGGGCCTGCACGTCCGGAGCCTGTGTTCTGCAACGGGAGAGGCCACAACAGTGAGAGGCCCGCATACTGCAAAAAAAAAAAATAAAAAAAAAAAAATAAAAATAAAGAATTTCCCAGTTTTTTTGTTTTGTTTTTGAAATTGCTTTTTATAGTGGGTTTGAGCTGATTCTCGCTGCCATGTTTATGCCAGTCTAGACACACTTGATTCCCTTACGGAGACATATCAATACATAGGTTTTAAGATTCTTACTAGTCAGATATTTTCCTCTGCGGGAAATATGGGGTTTTGAGTCCCTTTCACTGAGGAAGGTGTAGGTCTTGTCTATTCCATAGTTGGTTTTTGGAACGGTACCTGTGCTTATATCAAACTCTGGTTTTATGCATCACCCCACCTCTCCTTCCCCCTTAAGCAGGCATAAGAGTGTTTTCCAAATGTGAGACTCTGTTCTCTTTCCTAGCTCAGTTCAAGTGTAGCCATGTTTACAGGATCTTCGTAAGTGATATCTTATGATAACTTGCTTTTTCTGTGTGACTTATTTCACTTAGAATCATCGAACGTCATTCCACTCATTTTGCTGCTACTGGTCTTATGACATTGATTTCATGGCTGAGGGATATTCCATCGTACGTAAGTACCACAATTTTTTGAACCATTTTTATATTTCCTGGGATATTTAAGGTGTACCCAAGTTGAGGTCCTTGTAAGCAGTGCAGCCCTGAATTTTGGGGTGGCTCTGTCTTATTGATTTTCAGTTTTCCCAAGGTATATTCCCTAGACTGGAAGTGCCCTTGGCTCTGTAGCTCTGTTCTTTACTTGTTTTAGGGAACACAATTCACTCTTACAGAGAGGCAGTTGGCAATTTACATCCCGCCCATCAGCATAACAAGGCTCCCTGTTCTGCAGGGCCTATCTTGCCTTTCTGGTTTTTACACATTTTGTGGATGTCCCTTTTGACAGGTGGGAAGTGATACTCCTTTGTAGTGCAGATTTGCATTGCCCGCTTGCTTGCTTGGCCGAAAAGGGCATATGCGTTTTCTCCTGAATATATTCAGGAGAAAACGCATACGCCCTTTTTGGCCAAGTGCATCATTGTCGAAATTGTGCCCCTCTTCCTGTGCTTTAAAGGTGATTCCAACGTACCTCTTGAAATCTGTTTCCTGCTATTCTGCCTCGCTTTCAAGTCCGCCTCGTTGCCTTCCCTCAACAGATTTTTGTACGATAGTTGTCCTTTATTACTCGGCCAGTTTGTGAATGGCTGTGCCCCTGAGCTCCATTTTTCAACTCGTTTTTGGTGAGCTGACCGCAAGTCCAAAATTTTGGTTCAGGACCTATGCTGGTTCCCGGTGTGGGGCTGAGACTCTGGTTAATT
The DNA here is from genome assembly GCF_949752795.1 of Hyperoodon ampullatus. Lineage (NCBI taxonomy): Eukaryota > Metazoa > Chordata > Mammalia > Artiodactyla > Ziphiidae > Hyperoodon > Hyperoodon ampullatus. Next base: position 653,135 of record NW_027640595.1, on the reverse strand, counting down.
CTTCTTCCTGCCGGGAAGTTACAGTGATATGTGCCCGTCCAAATGCCTAACAGCTACTCTCTCATTGGTTCTCCCTATTCCCTTTCATCCTCTGCCAAATTGGCAACCTGTGTGAACCAGGAGGTTAAAGGGTCTGTCTCTCCAAGTTGGGAGGTTGATAGTAAAGCAGATGGAAAGTCATACCGGAACACCAGGAGAGGGACTATTCATTGAGTTTTAGAATCCTTTCGTATTCACAGTGTGTCCGTTCTCTAGGTTTCCCGTACATGTTATAACTGTAGTAATATTCTCTTCAACCTGGAGAGTTGGGACCCATGGAATGGGTGCCAGGCATTATTGCTTTAAAGGGTCTGCATTTGCTCACCAATCTCACCAATCCTCTCAGTCCCAATTATCCAGCCTTATGCCATATCCAGCTGTCGTTGTAGATAGGGTCATTCCAGGTTTCATCAGAGACCCTGAAGGAATTGTAAAGAATTTCCCATTTTTTTGTTTTGTTTTTGAAATTCCTTTTTATAGTGGGTTTGAGCTGATTCTCGCTGCCATGTTTATGCCAGTCTAGACACACTTGATTCCCTTACGGAGACATATCAATACATAGGTTTTAAGACTCTTTCTAGTCAGATATATTCCTCTGCGGGAAATATGGGATTTTGAGTCCCTTTCACTGAGGAAGGTGTAGGTCTTGTCTATTCCATAGTTGGTTTTTGGAACGGTACCTGTGCTTATTTCAAACTCTGGTTTTATGCATCACCCCACCTCTCCTTCCCCCTTAAGCAGGCATAAGAGTGTTTTCTAAATGTGAGACACTGTTCTCTTTCCTAACTCAGTTCAATTGTAGCCATGTTTACAGGATCTTCATAAGTGATATCTTATGATAAGTTTCTTTTTCTGTGTGACTTATTTCACTTAGAATCATCGTACCTGAATCCACCCATTTTGCTGCTACTTGTCTTATGACATTGATTTCATGGCTGAGGGATATTCCATCGTTCGTAAGTACCACAAATTTTTGAACCATTTTTATATTTCCTGGGATATTTAAGGTGTACCCAAGTTGAGGTTTTTGTAAGCAGTGCAGCCCTAAATTTTGCGGTGGCTCTGGCTTATTGATTTTCAGTTTTCCCAAGGTATATTCCCTAGATTGGAAGTGCCCTTGGCTCTGTAGCTCTGTTGTTTACTTGTTTTAGGGAACATAGTGCACTCCTCCAGAGAGGCAGTTGGCAATTTACATCCAGCACATCAGCATAACAAGGCTCCCTGTTCTCCAGGGCCTGTCTTGCCTTTCTGGTTTTTACACATTTTGTGGATGTCCCTTTTGACCGGTGGGAAGTGATACTTCTTTGTATTGCAGATTTGCATTGCCCGCTTGCTTGGTTTGCCAAAAAGGGCGTATGCGTTTTCTCCTGAATATATTCAGGAGAAAGCGCATACACACTTTTTGGCCAAGTGCATCATTGTCGAAGTTGTGCCCCTCTTCCTGTGCTTTAAAAGTGATTCCAACATACCTCTGGAAATCTGTTTCCTGCTATTCTGCCTCGATTTCAACTCCGCCTCGTTGCCTTCCCTCAACAGATTTTTGGATGATAGTTGTCCTTTATTACTCTTCCAGTTTGTGAATTGCTGTGCCCTGAGCCCCATTTTTCAACTCATTTTTTGTGAGCTGACCGCAAGTCCAAAATTTTGGTTCAGGACCTCTACTTTTTACCCGTGGGAGGCTGAGACTTTGGTTAGTTCTTCTTCCTCCCATGAAATTAGAGTGACATGTGCCCGTCTAAATGCCTAACAGCTACTCTGTCATTGGTTCTCCCCCTTTCCTTTCATCCTCTGCCAAATTGGCAACGTGTGTGTACCAGTAGGTTAAATGTGGTGTCTCTCCAAGTTGGGAGATTGATAGTAAAGCAGTTGGAAAGTCAAACCAGAACACCAGGAGAGGGACTATTCGTTGAGTTTTAGAAACCTTTTGTATTCACAGTGTGTCCATTCTCTAGGTTTCCTGTACATGTTATAGCTGTATTAATATTCCCTTCAACCCGCAGAGTTGGGACCCATGGAATGGGTGCCATGCATTATTGGTTTACAAGGTCTGCATTTGCTCACCCAATCTCACCAATCCTCTCAGTCCCAAGTGTCCAGCCTTATGCCACATCCAGCTGTCGTTGTAGATAGGGTCATTCCAGGTTTCATCAGAGACCCTGAAGGAATTGTAAAGAATTTCCCTGTTTTTTTGTTTTGTTTGTGAAATTCCTTTTGATAGTGGGTTTCAGCTGATTCTCGCTGCCAAGTTTATGCCAGTCTAGACACACTTGTTTCCCTTACAGAGACATATCAATACATAGGTTTTAAGATTCTTACTAGTCAGATATATTCTTCTGCGGGAAATATGGGCTTTTTAGTCCCTTTCACTGAGGAATGTGTAGGTCTTGTCTATTCCATAGTTGGTTTTCGGAACGGTAGGTGTGCTTATATGAAACTCTGGTTTTATGCATCACCCGACCTCTCCTTCCCCCTTAAGCAGGCATAAGAGTGTTTTCCAAATGTGAGACTCTGTTCTCTTTCCTAGCTAAGTTCAAGTGTAGCCATGTTTGCAGGTTCTTCATAAGTGATATCTTATGATAAATTTCTTTTTCTGTGTGTCTTATTTCACTTAGAATCATCATAACAGAATCCACTGATTTTGTTGCTACTGGTCTTATGACATTGATTTCATGGCTGAGGGATATTCCATCGTACGTAAGTACCACAATTTTTTGAACCATTTTTATATTTCCTGGGATATTTAAGGTGTACCGAAGTTGAGGTTATTGTGAGCAGTGCAGCCGTAAATTTTGGGGTGGCTCTGTCTTATTGATTTTCAGTTTTCCCAAGGTATATTCCCTAGACTGGTAGTGCCCTTGGCTCTGTAGCTCTGTTGTTTACTTGTTTTAGGGAACACAATGCACTCCTCCATAGAGGCAGTTGGCAATTTACATCCCGCCCATCAGGATAAAAAGGCTCCCTGTTCTCCAGGGCCTGTCTTGCCTTTCTGGTTTTTACACATTTTGCGGATGTCCCTTTTGACCGTTGGGAAGTGATACTTCTTTGTAGTGCAGATTTGCATTGCCCGCTTGCTTGCTTGGCCAAAAAGGGCGTATGCGTTTTCTCCTGAATATATTCAAGAGAAAACGCATACGCACTTTTTGGCCAAGTGCATCATTTTCGAAGTTGTTCCACTCTTCCTGTGCTTTAAAGGCGATTCCAACGTACCTCTTGAAATCTGTTTCCTGCTATTCTGCCTCGATTTCAACTCCGCCTCGTTCCCTTCCCTCAACAGATTTTTGGATGATAGTTGTCCTTTATTACTCTTCCAGTTTGTGAATTGCTGTGCCCTGAGCCCCATTTTTCAACTTATTTTTTGTGAGCTGACCGCATGTCCAAAATTTTGGTTCAGGACCTCTACTTGTTCCCCGTGGGAGGCTGAGACTTTGGTTAATTCTTCTTCCTACCGTGAAATTAGAGTGACATATGCCCGTCTAAATGCCTAACAGCTACTCTGTCATTGGTTCTCCCCCTTTCCTTTCATCCTCTGCCAAATTGGCAATGTGTGTGTACCAGGAGGTTAAAAGGGGTGTCTCTCCAATTTGGGAGATTGATAGTAAAGCAGTGGGAAAGTCAAACCGGAACACCAGGACAGGGACTATTCGTTGAGTTTTAGAAACCTTTTGTATTCACAGTGTGTCCATTCTCTAGGTTTCCTGTACATGTTATAGCTGTATTAATATTCCCTTCAACCCGCAGAGTTGGGACCCATGGAATGGGTGCCATGCATTATTGGTTTACAAGGTCTGCATTTGCTCACCCAATCTCACCAATCCTCTAAGTCCCAAGTGTCCAGCCTTATGCCACATCCAGCGGTCGTTGTAGATAGGGTCATTCCAGATTTCATCAGAGACCCTGAAGGAATTGTAAAGAATTTGCCTGTTTTTTTGTTTTGTTTGTGAAATTCCTTTTGATAGTGGATTTCAGCTGATTCTCGCTGCCATGTTTATGCCAGTCTAGACACTTGATTCCCTTACAGAGACATATCAATACATAGGTTTTAAGATTCTTACTAGTCAGATATATTCTTCTGCGGGAAATATGGGGTATTGAGTCCCTTTCACTGTGGAAGGTGTAGGTCTTGTCTATTCCATAGTTGGTTTTTGGAACGGTACCTGTGCTTATATCAAACTCTGCTTTTATGCATCACCCCACCTCTCCTTCCCCCTTAAGCAGGCATAAGAGTGTTTTCCAAATGTGAGACTCTGTTCTCTTTCCTAGCTCAGTTCAAGTGTAGCCATGTTTACAGGATCTTCGTAAGTGATATCTTATGATAACTTGCTTTTTCTGTGTGACTTATTTCACTTAGAATCATCGAACCTCATTCCACTCATTTTGCTGCTACTGGTCTTATGACATTGATTTCATGGCTGAGGGATATTCCATCGTACGTAAGTACCACAATTTTTTGAACCATTTTTATATTTCCTGGGATATTTAAGGTGTACCCATGTTGAGGTTCTTGTAAGCAGTGCAGCCCTAAACGTTGGGGTGGCTCTGTCTTATTGATTTTCAGTTTTCCCAAGGTATATTCCCTAGACTGGAAGTGCCCTTGGCTCTGTAGCTCTGTTGTTTACTTGTTTTAGGGAACACAATTCACTCCACCAGAGAGGCAGTTGGCAATTTACATCCTGCCCATCAGCATAACAATGCTCCCTGTTCTCCAGGGCCTGTCTTGCCTTTCTGGTTTTTACACATTTTGCGAATGTCCCTTTTGACCGGTGGGAAGTGATACTTCTTTGTAGTGCAGATTTGCATTGCCTGCTTGCTTGCTTGGCCAAAAAGGTCGTATGCATTTTCTCCTGAAAATATTCAGCAGAAAATGCAAACGCCCTTTTTCGCCAAGTGCATCATTGTCGAAGTTGTGCCCCACTTCTTGTGCTTTAATGGCGATTCCAACATACCTCTTGAAATCTGTTTCCTGCTATTCTGCCTCGATTTCAACTCCGCCTCGATGCCTTCCCTCAACAGATTTTTGGATGATAGTTGTCCTTTATTACTCTTCCAGTTTGTGAATTGCTGTGCCCTGAGCCCCATTTTTCAACTTATTTTTTGTGAGCTGACCACAAGTCCAAAATTTTGGTTCAGGACCTCTACTTGTTCCCCGTGGGTGGCTGAGACTTTGGTTAATTCTTCTTCCTCCCGTGAAATTAGAGTGACATATGCCCGTCTAAATGCCTTACAGCTACTCTGTCATTGGTTCTCCCCCTTTCCTTTCATCCTCTGCCAAATTGGCAACGTGTGTGTACCAGGAGGTTAAAAGTGGTGTCTCTCCAAGTTGGGAGATTGATAGTAAAGCAGTTGGAAAGTCAAACCGGAACACCAGGAGAGGGACTATTCGTTGAGTTTTAGAAACCTTTTGTATTCACAGTGTGTCCATTCTCTAGGTTTCCTGTATATGTTATAGCTGTATTAATATTCCCTTCAACCCGCAGAGTTGGGACCCATGGAATGGGTGCCATGCATTATTGGTTTACAAGGTCTGCATTTGCTCACCCCATCTCACCAATCCTCTCAGTCCCAAGTGTCCAGCCTTATGCCACATCCAGCGGTCGTTGTAGATAGGGTCATTCCAGGTTTCATCAGAGACCCTGAAGGAATTGTAAAGAATTTCCCTGTTTTCTTTGTTTTGTTTTTGAAATTCCTTTTGATAGTGGGTTTGAGCTGATTCTCGCTGCCATGTTTATGCCAGTCTAGAAACACTTGATTCCCTTACGGAGACATATCAATACATAGGTTTTAAGATTCTTACTAGTCAGATATATTCCTCTGCCGGAAATATGGGGTTTTGAGTCCGTTTCAGTGAGGAACTTGTAGGTCTTCTGTATTCCATAGTTGGTTTTTGGAACAGTACCTGTGCTTATATCAAACTCTGGTTTTATGCATCACCCCACCTCTCCTTCCAACTCTAGCAGGCATAAGTGTGTTTTCTAAATGTGAGACTCTGTTCTCTTTCCTAACTCAGTTCAAGTGTAGCCATGTTACAGGATCTTCATAAGTGATATCTTATGATAAAATTCTTTTTCTGTGTGTCTTATTTCACTTAGAATCATCATAACAGAATCCACTCATTTTGTTTCTACTGGTCTTATGACATTGATTTCATGCCTGACGGATATTCCATCATACATAAGTACCACAATTTTTTGAGCCATTTTAATATTTCCTGGGATATTTAAGGTGTACCCAAGTTGAGGTTCTTGTAAGCAGTGCAGCCCTAAATTTTGAGGTGGCTGTGTCTTATTGATTTTCAGTTTTCCCAAGGTATATTCCCTAGACTGGAAGTGCCCTTGGCTCTGTAGATCTGTTGTTTACTTGTTTTAGGGAACCCAATGCACTCCTCCAGAGAGGCAGTTGGCAATTTACATCCCGCCCATCAGCATAACAAGGCTCCCTGTTCTCCAGGGCCTGTCTTGCCTTTCTGGTTTTTACACATTTTGTGGATGTCCCTTTTGTACCGGTGGGAAGAGATACTTCTTTGTATTGCAGATTTGCATTGTCCGCTTGCTTGCTTGGCCAAAACGGGCATATGAGTTCTCTCCTAAATATATTCAGGAGAAAATGCATACGCCCTTTTTGGCCAAGTGCATCATTGTCGAAGTTGTGCCCCTTTTCCTGTGCTTTAAAGGCGATTCCAACGTACCTCTTGAAATCTGTTTCCTGCTATTCTGCCTAGCTTTCAAGTCTACCTCGCTGCCTTCCCTCAACAGATTTTTGGATGATAGTTGTCCTTTATTACTCTGCCAGTTTGTGAATTGTTGTGCGCCTGAGCCCCATATTGCAACTCGTTTTTTGTGAGCTGAACGCAAGACCAATATTTTGGTTCAGGACGTGTATGGGTTCCCGGTGGGTGGCTGAGACTTTGGTTAATTCTTCTTCCTGCCGGGAAATTAGAGTGACATGTGCCCGTCCAAATGCCAAACAGCTACTCTCTCATTGGTTCTCCCTCTTCCCTTTCATCCTGTGCCAAATTGGCAACGTGTGCCAACAAGGGGGTTAAATGTGCTGTCTCTAAGTTGGGAGATTGATAGTAAAGCAGTTGCAGTGTCAAACATGAGCACCAGGAGACGGAGTATTAGTTGAGTTTTAGAAACGTTTCTTGTTCACAGTGTGTCCATTCTCTAGGTTTCCGGTACATGTTATAGTTGTAGTAATATCCCCTTCAACTTGGAGAGTTGGGACGCATGTAATGTGTGCCATGCATTATTGCTTTGAAGGGTCTGCATTTGCTCACCCAATCTCACAAATCCTCTCAGTGCCACGTGTCCAGCCTTATGTAACATCCAGCTGTCATTGTAGATAGGGTCATTCCAGGTTTCATCAGAGACCCTGAAGGAATTGGAAAGAATTTGCCTGTTTCTTTGTTTTGTTTTTGAAATTCCTTTTTATAGTGGGTTTGAGCTGATTCTCGCTGCCATGCTTATGCCAGTCTAGACACTCTTGATTCCCTTACAGAGACATATCAATACATAGGTTTTAAGATTCTTACTTGTCAGATATATTCTTCTGCGGGAAATATGGGGTTTTGAGTCCCTTTCACTGAGGAAGGTGTAGGTCTTGTCTATTCCATAGTTGGTTTTTGGAACGGTACCTGTGCTTATATCAAACTCTGGTTTTATGCATCACCCCACCTCTCCTTCCCCCTTAAGCAGGCATAAGAGTGTTTTCTAAATGTGAGACTATGTTCTCTTTCCTAGCTCAGTTCAAGTGTAGCCATGTTTACAGGATCTTCATAAGTGATATCTTATGATAAGTTGCTTTTTCTGTGTGACTTATTTCACTTAGAATCATCGTACCTGAATCCACCCATTTTGCTGCTACTGGTCTTATGACATTGATTTCATGGCTGAGGGATATTCCATCGTACGTAAGTACCACAATTTTTTGAACCATGTTTATATTTTCTGGGATACTTAAGGTGTATCCAAGTTGAGGTCCTTGTATGCAGTGCAGCCCTAAATTTTGGGGTGGCTCTGTCTTATTGATTTTCAGTTTTCCCAAGGTATATTCCCTAGACTGGTAGTGCCCTTGGCTCTGTAGCTCTGTTCTTTACTTGTTTTAGGGAACAGAATGCACTCCTCCAGAGAGGCAGTTGGCAATTTACATCCCGCCCATCAGCATAACAAGGCTCCCTGTTCTCCAGGGCCTGTCTTGCCTTTCTGGTTTTTACACATTTTGCGGATGTCCCTTTTGACCGGTGGGAAGTGATACTTCTTTGTAGTGCAGATTTGCATTGCCTGCTTGCTTGCTAGGCCAAAAAGGGCGTATGCGTTTTCTCCTGAATATATTCAGGAGAAAATGCAAACACCCTTTTTGGCCAAGTGCATCATTGTCGAAGTTGTGCCCCACTTCTGGTGCTTTAAAGTCGATTCCAACATACCTCTTGAAATCTGTTTCCTGCTATTCTGCCTCGATTTCAAGTCCACCTCATTGCCTTCCCTCAACAGATTTTTGGATGATAGTTGTCCTTTATTACTCTTCCAGTTTTTGAATTGCTGTGCCCTGAGCCCCATTTTTCAACTCATTTTTTGTGAGCTGACCGCAAATGCAAAATTTTGGTTCAGGATCTCTACTTGTTCCCCGTGGGTGGCTGAGACTTTGGTTAATTCTTCTTCCTCCCGTGAAATTAGAGTGACATGTGCCCGTCCAAATGCCTAACAGCTACTCTCTCATTGGTTCTCCCTCTTCCCTTTCATCCTCTGCCAAATTGGCAATGTGTGCGAACCAGGAGGTTAAAGGGGCTGTCTCTCCAAGTTGGGAGATTGATAGTAAATCATTTGGAAAGTCACACCTGAGCACCAGGAGAGGGACTATTATTTGAGTTTTAGAAACCGTTCGTATTCACAGTGTGTCCATTCTCTAGGTTTCCCGTACATGTTATAGCTGTAGTAATATTCCCTTCAACCTGGAGAGTTGGGACCCAAGGAGTGGGTGCCATGCATTATTGCTTTAAAGGGTCTGCATTTGCTCACCCAATCTCACCAATCCTCTCAGTCCCAAGGGTCCAGCCTTATGCCACATCCAGCTGTCCTTGTAGATAGGGTTATTCCAGGTTTCATCAGAGACCCTGAAGGAAATGTAAAGAATTTCCCTGTTTTTTTGTTTTGTTTGTGAAATTCCTTTTGATAGTGGATTTCAGCTGATTCTCGCTGCCATGTTTATGCCAGTCTAGACACACTTGATTCCGTTACAGACACATATCAATACATAGGTTTTAAGATTCTTACTAGTCAGATATATTCTTCTGTGGGAAATATGGGGTTTTGAGTCCCTTTCACTGAGGAAGGTGTAGGTCTTGTCTATTCCATAGTTGGTTTTTGGAACGGTACCTGTGCTTATATCAAACTCTGCTTTTATGCATCACCCACCTCTCCTTCCCCCTTAAGCAGGCATACGAGTGTTTTCCAAATGTGAGACTCTGTTCTCTTTCCTAGCTAAGTTCAAGTGTAGCCATGTTTACTGGATCTTCATAAGTGATATCTTATGATAAGTTGCTTTTTCTGTGTGACTTATTTCACTTAGAATCATCGAACCTGAATCCACTCATTTTGCTTCTACTGGCCTTATGACATTGATTTCATGGCTGAGGGATATTCCATCATACGTAAGTACCACAATTTCTTTACCATTTTTGTCTTTCCTTGGATATTTAAGGTGTCCCGGATTCGAGGTTCTTGTAAGCAGTGCTGCCCTAAATTTTGGGGTGGCTGTGTCTTATTGATATTCAGTTTTCCCAATGTATATTCCCATGACTGGAAGTGACTTAGGTTGTGAAGCTCTGTTGTTTACTTCTTTTAGAGAACACAGTGCACTCCTCCATGGTGGCTGTTGGCAATTTACATCCCACCCATGAGCATAACAAGGCTTACTGTTCTCCAGAGCCTGTCTTGCCTTTCTGGTTTTTACACATTTTGCAGATGACCCTTTTGACCGGTGGGAAGTGATACTTATTTGTAGTGCAGATTTGCATTGTGCAGTTGCTTGGTTGGTCAAAATCGGCGTATGCGTTTTCTCCTGAATATATTCAGGTGAAAACGCATACGCCCTTTATGGACAATTCCATAATTGTCGAAGTTGTGATGCTTTTCCTGTGTTTAAAGGCAATTCCAATATACTTCTTGAAATCTGTTTCGTGCAATTCTGCATCATTTTAAAGTCTGCCTCGTGGCTTTCCCTCAACAGATTTTTGGAAGAGAGTAGTCCTTTATAACTCTGCAAGTTAGTGAAATGCTGTGCCGCTGTGCTCCAGTTCTCAACTCGCGTTTTTGTGAGCTGACCGCAAATCCATAGTTTTGCTTCAGGACCTGTACAGGTTCCGGGGGGGGGGGCAGGCTGAGAGTTTGGTTAATTCTTCTTCGCGACGGGAAATTAGAGTGACATGTGGCCGTCCAAATACCTACAGCTACTATCTCATTGGTTCTCCCTTTTCCCTTATATCCTCTGAACAATGTGCCAACTGTGCGAAACAGGTTATAGGGGTTGACTCTCCAAGTTGGGAGATTGATATTAAAGCAGTAGGAATGTCAAGTTGGAGCACAAGGAGAGAAAAAAAATTAGTAGAGTTTTAGAAACCTTTCTCCATCAGAGGGTGTCCATTCTCTAGGTTTCCCATACATGTTATAACTGTAGTGATATTCCCATCTACCTGGAGAGTTGGGAACCATGGAATGATGGGCAGGAATTATTGCTTTAGAGGGTCTGCCTTTTCTCACCCAATCTCACTAATCGTCTCAGTCCCAAGTGACCAGCCTTATGCCACATCCAGCTGTCGTTGTAGACAGGGTCATTCCAAGTTTCATCAGAACCCCTGAAGGTATTGTGTAAGAATTAAACTGTTTTTTGTTTTGTTTTGAAATTCATTTTTATAGTGGGTTTGAGCTGCTTCTCACTGCCGTGTTTATGTCGTGCTAGGCACACTTGGTTCCTTTACGGAGACATATCAATACATAGGTTTTAAGATTCTTACTAGTCAGATATATTTCTCTGCCGGGAATTAGGGTGTTGAGTCCCGTTCACTGAGGAAGGAGTAGGGCTTGTCTCTTCTGTATTTGGATTATGGAATGTTACCTGTGCTAATATCAAACTCTGGTTTTGTGTGTCTCCCCACCTCTCCTTTCCCCTTAAGCAAGCATAAGTGTGTTTTCTATATCTGAGACACTGTTCTCTTTCCTAATTCAGTTCATATGTACCCATGTTTACATTCCCTTCATAAGTGATATCTTATGTCAGAATGCACTATGGTCCTTGTCATAATAATGCTCCATGACACCTGTCATCACAATGTTACATGCTCTTGTCATCACAATTCTCCATGCACTTGTCATTGCAATGTTCCATGCCCCCTGTCATAGCAAGCTCCAAGTGTTTGTCATCACAATGCTTCATGACCTTGTCATCAAAATTCTCAATGGCCCTTGTCATCACAATGCTCCGTGCCCTTGTCATCACAATGCTCCATGACCCCTGTCATCACAATGCTCCCTGACACCTGTCATCACAATGCTTCATGCCCCTTGTCATTACAGTGCTTCATGATGCTCGTCATCACAATTACGCAAGGTCTTCTCATCACAATGCTCCACGGTTTTTCCATCACAATTCTCCATGCCCTGGTCATCTCAAAGCTCAATGTCCCTCGTCCTCACAATTCTCCACTTCCTTGTCATCACAATGCTCCATGGCACTTCTCATCACAATGTTATATGCTCTTGTCATCACAATACTCCATGCACTTGTCATCGCAATGCTCCATGACCCCTGTCATAGGAAGCTCCATGCGCTTGTCATCACAATGTTTACGACCTGGACATTAAAATTATCAGTGGACCTTGTCATCTCAATGCTCCATGCCCTTGTCATCAAAATGCTCCTTTACGTTTGTCACAACAATCCTCCATGACACTTGGCATCACAATGCTCCGTGTTATTGTCATCACAATGGAACATGACATATGTCATCACAATGCTCCCTGACACCTGTCTTCACAATACTCCATGACCTTGTCATCACAATGCTTCATGCCCTTGTCATCACAATGTGCCATGCCCACTGTCATCACAATAATCCATGAAACTTGTCAGACAAATGCTCCATGACCCTTTTCATCAAAATGCTCCATGAACACTGTCATCACAATGCACCATGCCCATCATCATAATGCTTCATGCTATTGTCATCACAATGAAATCAAAATGCTCCATGACCTCTGTCATCACAATGCTCCAAACCCTTGTGATCACAATGTTCCATAACACTTGTCATCACAATGCCCCATGACGCTGGTCATCACAATTATCCATGGACTTCTCATCACAATGCCCAATACACATGTCATCACAATGCTCCCTTACTCTTGCCATTGGTATGCTCCTTGAACCCTTTCATGACAAGGCTCCATGCCTTTTTCATCACAATGATCCATGCACTTTTCATCACAATGCTCCATGCCCTTGTCATCACAATGGTCCTAGACCCCTGTAATCACAATGCTCCATGCCCCTTTTCATCAGAATGCTCCATGAGACTTGGCATCACAAGGCTCCATGGACTTCTCATCACAATGCTCCAGGACGTTGTCATCAAAATGCTCCATTCCCTTATCATCACAATGCTCCATGACGCCTGTCATCACAATACTCCATGAACGTTTTCAGCCCAATGCTCCATGACCTTCTCATTACAATGCTCCTTGACCAATATCATCACAATGCTCCATGACCACTGTCATCACAACGCTCCATGACACCTGACAACACAATGATCCGGTACTCTTGTCATCACAATGCTCCATTCCCTAGTCATCACAATGCTCCATGACCCCTGTCATCACAATACTCCATGAACATTTTCAGCCCAATGCTCCATGACACTTGGCATCACAATGATGCATGCCCTTGTCATCCCAATGCTCCTTGACCCCTGTAAACACAATGCTCCTTGACGCTTGCCATCACAGTGCTCCTGGACACCTGTCATCTCAATGCTCCATGCCTTTGTCAGCAAAATGCTACATGACCCTGTCATTACGATGCTCTATGCGCTTGTCCTCACAATACTCCATGAACCTTGGGATCACATTGCTTCCTGCCCTTGTCATCACAATGCTCCATGTTCCTTGAAATCAAAATGATCCAAGACCTCTGTCCTCACAATGCTCCAAACCCTTGTGATCACAATGTTCCATAACACTTGTCATCACAACGCTCCATGATGCCTTTCATCACAATACTCCATGCCCTTTTCATCACAATGCTCCATGACCTTTGTCATCATAATTTTCAATACACTTGTCATCACAATGCTCCCTGACACTTGTCGTCAGAATGCTCCTTGAAACCTGTCACGAAAAGGCTCCATGCCTTTTTCATCACAATGCCCCATGCCGTTTTCATCACAATGCTCCATGCCAATGTCATCAAATTACTCCACAAGCTTGTCATCAGAATGCTCCCTGACCCTTGTCATCTCAATGCTCCAAGCCATTGTCATCACAATGCTCCATTACCTTTGTCATCAGAATCCTCCATGACACTTGGCAACACAATGCTCCATGCCATTGTCATCACAATGGGCCATTACATATGTCATCACAATGCTCCCTGACACCTGTCTTCACAATACTGCATGACCTGGTCATCACAGTGCTCCATGCCCTTGTCATCACAATGCGCCATTCCAACTGTCATCGCAATAATCCATGAAACTTATTAGACCAATGCTCCATGCCCTTGTCATCACAATGTTCCATGCCCTTCTTATCACAATGCTCCACGACCCCTGTCATCACAATTCTCCGTGACTCCAGTCATCACAATGCTTCATGACCTTTGTCATCACAATGGTCCATGCCCTCCTCATCTACAGTCTCTGTGACTTTTTAACCACAATGCTCCATGAACTTTTCATCACAATGCTCTTTGACCCTTGTCATCACAATGCTCTATGCCTTTCTCAGCACAATGCTCCATGACCCTTGTCATCACAATGCTCCATGCGCTTGTCAGCACAATGCTCCATGACCCATGTCATCACAATGCGCCATGCGCTTGTCATCACAGTGCTCCACAATCTTGTCATCACAATGCTCCATAAACCTTGTCATCACAATGCTCCATGCACTTCTCATCAAAATGCTCTCTCACCACTGATATCACAATGTTACATCACTATTCATCACAATACTCCCTCACCCCTGTCATCACAATGTTCCATGACTCCTGTCATCACAATTCTACATGCGCTTATCATCACAATGTTCGATGACCCCTGACATCACAATGTTCCATAACCCCTGTCATCAAAATGCTCCATGAACCATTTCATCAAAATGCTCAATGACCCCTGACATCACAATGTTCCATAACCCCTGTCATCAAAATGTTGCATGACCCTTTTCATCAAATTGTTCCATGACCCTGTCATCACAATGCTCCCTGCCCTTCTCATCACAATGCACCACGCCCTTGTCATCAAAATGCTCCATGACCTTTGTCATCACAAAGATCCATGACCCTTTGCATCACAATGCTCCATGTCATGGTCATCACAATGCTCCATGAACGCTCTCATCACATTGCTCCATGCCATTGTCATCACAATGCTACCTGACACATGTCATCAGAATGCTCCATGGCCTTCTCATCACAATGCTCCATGCCCTTGCCATCACAATGCTCCATTACACCTGTGATAACAATGCTCCATTACCCCTGCCATCACGATGTTCCATGGCCTTGTCATTACAAGGCTCCATGACCCTTCTCATCACAATGCTCCAAGACCCCTGTAATCACAATGCTCCATGCCCCTTTTCATCTCAATGATCCATGAACCCTGTCATCATAATGCACCATGCCCATCATCATAATGCTTCATGCTATTGTCATCACAATGAAATCAAAATGATCCATGACCTCTGTCATCACAATGCTCCAAACCCTTGTGATCACAATGTTCCATAATACTTGTCATCACAACGCCCCATGATGCTGGTCATCACAATTATCCATGGACTTCTCATCACAATGCTCCATGACCCTTGTCATCACAATTCTCAATACACTTGTCATCACAATGCTCCCTGACACCTGTCGTCAGTATGCTCATTGAACCCTGTCATGACAAGTCTCCATGCCTTTTTCATCACAGTGATCCATGCCCTTTTCATCACAATGCTCCATGCCATTGTCATCACAATACTCCACAAGCTTGTCATCAGAATGCTCCGTGACACTTGTCATCACAATGATCCATGACCCCTGTCGTCACAATGCTCCATGACACCTGTCATCACAATGCTCCATGCCCCTTGTCATTACAGTGTTCCATGATGCTCGTCATCACAATTATCCATGGTCTTCTCATCACAGTGCTCCACGGTCTTGCCATCACAATGCTCCATGCCCTGGTTATGACAATGCACCATGTCCCTTGTCATCACAATTCTCCACGTCCTTGTCATCACAGTGCTCCATGACAGTTCTCATCACTATGTTACATGCTCTTGTCATCACAATTCTCCATGCATTTGTCATCGCAATGCCCCATGACCCCTGTCATAGCAAGCTCCATGCCTTTGTTATCACAATGCTTCACGACCTTTTCATCAAAATTCTCACTGCCCGTTGTCATCACAATGCTCCATGCCCTTGTCATCACAATGATCCAAGCCCTTGTCATCACAATGCTCCATTACCTTTGTCATCACAATCCTCCATAACACTTGGCATCACAATGCTCCATGCCATTGTCATCACAATGGACCATGAAATATGTCATCACAATGCTCCCTGACACCTGTCTTCACAATACTCCATGACCTTGTCTTCACAATGCTCCATGACCTTGTCATCACAATGTGCCATGCCCACTGTCAACACAATTATCCATGAAACTTGTCAGACCAATGCCCTATGCCCCTGTCATCACAAAGCTCCATGCCCTTGTCATCACAATGCTCCATGACCCCAGTCATCACAATTCTCCGTGACTCCAGTCTTCACAAGGCTTCATGACCTGTGTCATCACAATGGTCCATGCCCTCATCATCACAAGGCTCTGTGAACTTTGTCACCACAATGCTCCATGAACTTTTCATCACAATGCTCCGTGACACTTGTCATCACAATGCTCCGTGCCTTTGTCAACTCAATGCTCCATGACCCTTGTCATCACAATGCTCCACAACCTTGTCATCACAATGCTCCATAAAGATTGTCATCACAATGCTCCATGCACTTCTTATAAAAATGCTCTCTCACCACTGATATCAACATGTTCCCTCACTAGTCATCACAATACACCCACTCCCCTGTCATCACAATGGTCCTTAAACCCTGTCATGGAAATGTTCCATGACCCTTGACATCTCAATGTTCCATAACCCCTGTCATCAAAATGTTCCATGACACTTTTCATCAAATTGCTCCATGACCCTGTTATCACAATGCTCCCTGCCCTACACAACAGAATGCACCACACATCTTGTCATCAAAATGCTCCATGACCTTTGTCATCACAAAGCTCCATGACCCTTGGCATCACAATGCTGCATGCCATTGTCATCACAATGCTCCATGAAACCTCTCATCACATTGTTCCATGCCCTTGTCATCACAGGCTACATGATGCTTTTCATCACAATGCTCGATGCCATTCTTATCACAATGCTCCATGCGCTTGTCATTACAATCCTCCATGACCCATGTATCACAGTGTTCCTTGCCCTGGTCATCACAATGCTCCATGACCCCTGTCATAAAAATGCTCCATGACCACTGCCATCACAATGTTCCACGGCCTTGTCATCACAAGGCTCCATGACCCTTGTCATCACAGTGCTCCAAGACCCCTGTAATCACAATGCTCCATGCCCTTGTCATCACAAAGCTCCATGACGCATGTCATCAGAATTCTCCATGGCCTTCTCATTCACGATGCTCCATGCCCTTGTCATCACAATGCTCCAAGACTCCTGTAATCACAATGCTCCATGCCCCTTTTCATCTCAATGCTCCATGAACCCTGTCATCACAATGCAGCATGCCCATCATCATAATGCTTCAGGCTATTGTCATCACAATGAAATCAAAATGCCCCATGACCTCTGTCATCACAATGCTCCAAATCCTTGTGATCAAAATGTTCCATAACACTTATCATCACAACGCCCCATGACGCTCGTCATCACAATTATCCATCGTCTTCTCATCACAATGCTCCATGACCTTTGTCATCACAATGCTCAATACCCTTGTCATCACAATGCTCCCTGACACTTGTCGTCAGTATGCTCCTTGAACCCTGTCATGACCAGGCTCCATGCCTTTTTCATCACAATGATCCATGCCCTTTTCATCACAGTGCTCCAAGACCCCTGAAAACACAATGCTCCATGCCCTTGTCCTCACAAAGCTCCATGATGCATGTCATCAGAACGCTCCATGGCCTTCTCATCCCAATGCTCCATGCCCTTGTCACAACAATGCTCCAAGACCTCTGTAATCACAATGCTGCATGCCCCTTTTCCTCAGAATGCCCCATGAGACATGTCATCACAAGGCTCCATGGTCTTCTCATCACAATGCTCCAGTACCTTGTCATCACAATGCTCCATGACGCCTCTCATCACAACACTCCATGAACATTTTCAGCCAATGGTCCATGACCTTCTCATCACAATGCTCCCTGACCCCTGTCATCACAATGCTCCATGACCACTGTCATCACAACGCTCCATGAACCCTGACGACACAATGATCCGGGACTCTTGTCATCAAAATGCTCCATGAACCTTGTCATCACAATGATCCATGCTCTTGTCATCCCAATGCTCCATGACCCCTGTAATCACAATGCTCCATGACGCTTGTCATCAAAGTGCTCCATGAACCTTGTCATCACAATGCTCCTTGCCTTTGTCAGCAAAATGCTACATAATCTTGTCATCACAATGCTCCATGCGCTTGTCATCACAACCCTCCATGACCCTTGGGATCACATTGCTTCATGCCCTTGTCATCTCGCTCTTGCCTTTCTGGTTTTTACAGATATACAGATGTCCCTTTCGACCGGTGGGAAGTGACAATTCTTTGTAGTGTGGATTTGCATTGCATGCTTGCTTCATTGGCCAGAAAGGACGTATGCGTTTTCTCCTGAATATATTCAGGGGAAAAGGCATACGCCCTTTTTGGCCAAGTGCATCACCGTCCAAGTTGGGATGCTTTTTCTGTGCTTCAAAGGCGATTCCAATTTACCTCTTGAAATATGTTTTGTGCAATTCTGCCTCATTTTCAAGTCCGCTTCATTGCCTTCCCTCAACAGATTTCTGGAAGAGAGTAGTCCTTTATAACTCTGCAGGTTTTTGAATTGTTGGGCCCCTGAGCTCCAATTTTCAAATCCCATTTTTGTGAGCTGGCCGCAAATCCACAATTTTGCTTCAGGACCTATACTGGTTCCAGGGGTGGCTTTATTGGTTCCCTGTGGGTGGCTGAGGCTTTGGTTAATTCTTCTTCCTGACGGGAAATTAGAGTGACATGTGCCCGTCCAAATGCCTACATCTACTCTCTGATTGGTTCTCCCTCTTCCCTTTCATCATCTGCACAAATAGCAAACTGTGCGAACCAGGAGGTTATAGGGGCTGACTCTCCTAAGTTGGGAGATTGATAGTAAAGCAGTTGGAATGCCAAAGTGGAGCACAAGGAGAGGAAAAATTAGGAGAGTTTTAGAAACCTTTCGCCATCACAGGGTGTCCATTCTCTAGGTTTCCCATACATGTTATAACTGTAGTGATATTCCCTTCTACCTGGAGATTTGGGACCCATGGAATGGTGGCATGCATTACTACTTTAAAGGTTCTGCATTTTCTCTCCCAATCTCACCAGTCCTCTCAGTCCCAAGTGTCCAGCCTTATGTCTCATCCAGCTGTCTTTGCAGATAGGGTCATTCCAGGTTTCATTAGAACCCCTGAAGGAATTGTGTAAGAATTTTGCTGTTTTTTGGTTTTGTTTTTGAAATTCATTTTTATTATGGGGTTGAGCTGGTTTTCACTGACCTGTTTATGCCAGTCTAGACACAATTGATTTCCTTACGGAGACATATGAATACATAGGTTTTAAGATTCTTACTAGTCAGATATATTCCTCGGCGGGGAATAGGGGTGTTGAGTCCCATTCACTGAGGAAGGTGTAGGTCTTGTCTATTCTGTATTTGGTTTATGGAATGGTACCTGTGCTAATATCATACTCTGGTTTTATGCATCACCCCACCTCTCCATTCCCCTGAAGCAGGCATAAGAGTTTTTTTCTAAATGTGAGACTCTGTTCTCTTTCCTAATTCAGTTCATGTGTTGTGATATTGACATTCCCTCTATAAGTGATATCTTATGATAAGATTCTTTTTCTGTGTGACTAATTTCCCTTAGAATCATCATACCTAAATCCACTCATTATGCTGCTACTGGCCTTATATACACTGATTTCACGTCTGAGTGATATTCCATTGTACAAAATTACCACAAGTTCTTTATGCATTTCTCTTTTTCCTGGGATATTTTAGGTTTACCAAAGTTGAGGTTCTTGTATGCAGAGCAGCCCTAAACTTTGGGGTGCCTGTGTCTTATTGATATTTAGTCTTCCCAAGTCATATGCCCGTGAGTTGAAGTCCCCTTTGCTTGGGGGCTTTGTATTTTAGAAGTTTTAGGAAACAGCATACACTTCTTCAGAGTGGCTCTTGGATATTTATACCCCACCCATCAGCGTGACTAGGCTCCCTGTTTTCCATGGCCTCTCCTGCATTTCTGGTTTGTACACATTTTTTGGATTGCCTTTCTGAGCAGTGGAAATTGAGACTCCTTTGTTGTGCAGATTTGCATTTCCCTCTTGCTTGGTTGGCCAAAAACTCTGCATGTGTTTTTTTCCTGAAGATATTGACGAAAAAAACGCATACACCCATTTGCCCAACTGCATCATTTTAGAAATTCTGCTGCTTTTCATATGCTTTAAATGTGAGTACAATCTACCTTTTGAAATCTGTTTCCTGCAATTCTGCCTCTCATTCAGATCCTCTTCGTTACCTTACCTGAATATATTTTTGGACGTTGGTTATCATTTATATCTTTGCAGGTCTTTGAATTGTCTGCTCCTGAGCTCCATTTTGCAACTCGCTTTTTTTGTGAGCTGGCCGCCAAACATTTGGATTACTTCTGGCCCTATTCTGGTTCTGGGGAGGCAGGCTGAGCCTTTGGTTAATGCTTCTTCCTAATGGGAAATTAGAGTGACATGTGCCTGTCAAAAGTCTTACAGCTAATCTCTCATTGGTTCCCCCTCTTCCCATTTATCCTCTGCACAAATTGCAAACTGTGTGAAACAGGAGGTTAAAGGTGTTGATTCTCCAAGTGGAGAGATTGTTAGTAATGTGGCTGGAATGGCGAACCCCAGCACCAGGAGATCAAAAATGAGGTGCATTTTAGACACCTTTCCTGAGCACACGGTGTACATTCATCTCGGTTTCCCAGGCATGTTTTCGCTGTCAGAAGATTCCCTTGAACCTGCAGATTTGGGACCCATGGAATGGGTACCAGGCAGTATTACTTTAAAAGGTCTGCATTTCCTCACCCAGCCTCTCTAACATCTCTTAGCGTGCATAGCTTCCAGCCTTATATAATCATCCTGCTGTGGGTCTACATGTGTTCAATCCATGTTACATCGTAGCCCTTCAACAAAAGTTGTAAGAATTTTTGCCTGTCTCACTGTTTTTATAAATAGTTTTAAATTTATTTTTATATTGGTTACAGCTGATTTTCAAAGCTCTGTTTTTTGCTGCTGTACATCCACTTGATTCATGTACTGTGAGACAACAATAACTTCTTTTTCAGATGCTTACCAGTCATATGTATTATTTTCCAGTAACTTGAGTGGGCTGAGTGCAGTTCTTTGAGGTACCGTGTAGGCCTTGTCAGTTATTCAATTTGGTACTTGGAATGGTATCTTTGCTAATTTCAACCTCCTGGATAATACCTCACCATTCCCCACCTTTCCCATTTAGCAGCCTTATGTCTATTTTCTACATATTTGACTATGTTTCTGTTTTGTAATTTATTTCATGTGTAGCCATTTTTGATTCCACCTTTAAGTGACATCTTATGATATGTGTCTTTTTCTTTCTGACATATGTCACTTAGAATGATCGTATGTAACTCCTCCAGAGTTGTTACAACTGGCCTTATTTCATTGATTTCTGGATGAGTAATATTCCACTCTACATAAGTACCCCATCTCTTTTATCCATTTTATCCTTCCAGGGACATTTAGGTTATATCCAAGTTGAGGCCCTTTTTAACAGAGAGGTGGTAAACGTTTGGGTGCCTGTTTTCTGTCGATTTTTGTTTTTCCCAAGGTACACGCCCATGAGTGCAAGTGCCCTTTGCTCTGTAGCTCATTTTTTAGATGTTTTAGCAAACACAATACACTTCTCCAGAGTGGCCGTTGGCAAATTACATTTCCACTATCAGCCTCACAGGGCTCCCTTTTCTCCTCGCCCTGTCCTGCATTTCTGGTGTTTACACTTTATGTGGATGGCCCTTCTGACTGATGTGAAGTGATACATTTTGTGATATTGATTTCCAGTGCCCACCTGTTGGGTTGGATAAAAAGTGTGTATGGCCTTTACTTGAATATATTCAGAAAAAATGCATACACCCTTTTTGGCCAACTGCATCATTGGCGATGTTCAGCCCCTTTTCTTGTGCTTTAATGGGGAGTCCTTTCTACCTCTTCAAATCTGTTTCCTGCCACTCTCCCTTGCTTACAAGTCCTTTTCTGTGACTTACCTCAAGACATTTTTCAACGATAGATATTTTCAACTCTGCAGTTTCATGAATTTTAGTGCCCCTGAGTTCCATTTTTCAACTTGTGTTTTTGGAAACTGGACACAAAACAGCGGGATTTCCTCTAGCCCTATTCTGTTTCCATGGGCAATTCTAGCCTTTGATGAATTTGTCTTCTGGATTGGAAATTAGAGTGGCATGTGCCTGTCCGAACACCTAAAACTTGTCTCTAAATTTTTCTCATCCTTCCGCTTCATCCTCTGGACAAATTCCAAACTGTGTGCAACAGGATGTTGACGGTGCTGATATCACCAAGTGAGGAGATTGTTAGGAAAGATGCTGGAGGGTTGAACCCGAGCACCAGGCGATGAGGAGATGAGGTGCCTTTTCCAAACTCTTTCCGATCAAACGGTGTACCATCCTCTAGGTGTGACAGGCATGTTTTAGCTGTAGGAAGGGTCCCGTGCATGTAAGGAGAACACCAGGGATTTTTCCAAATCAGTGCCTCCCCGAACCCCAAACTGGGGAATTTTTAAGCTACGGCTACACGTATGTCCTTTAAGGGCCTTGGGAAATAGGCAGAGCCCAAACTTTAGATGACTGAAATCTTCAGGGTCAGAAGCGCTCACCATCGGCCTTGCTTAGGTTACATTTTATCTGTCATTGATAGATGATGTCAATAAAAATATCTATTCTTTTTCAGATTATTTCCCCTTATAGGTTATTGCAAAATATTCAGTGTAGTTCCCTGTGCTATACAGTAGTTCATTGTTGATGATCTATTTTATACATAGCATTGTGTATGTGTTAATCCCAAACTGTTAATTTATCCCTTCTCTTACCTTTCCCCTTTGGTAATAATAAATTATAAGGTTTTATACTTCTCAGAAATGGGGGAGCTGAAAGAGAGGTATCATTTTCAATGGAAAAGCATTCAAAACAAGATTGAAGCTTCAGCCAAGAGTATTCGATGTACATCCATGGAAATAAATCACTTCATTTCTCTAATGTTGACCTGACAAATAAGACAGACGTCTTCACTGAACTTGCTTATAGGAAAGTGATGGAAATATCAAATGTAAGTCTTAGAAACATCTTATTTTACCCGAGCATTATACACTGCTCTATGTTGACTACAGTTTGGCTCACACATCTGTTCATTGAAGTTACAATGTTCTCAATTTCTGTTACTGATCCTCCAGAGTGGACCCCAACAGGAGTCCCCGTGCCCAGTGTCATTGGAGCCAACAGATCAAGACTGAGTTTGGTTCAGAAGCAAAGGAAACATTATTTTGAAAACAGAATGGAGAGGGGAGAGCGTGCACTCCCCCATGGGCTGTGGGCTGGGCTGCTGTGTAGGGTCCCCGGCAGCGTCAGTGGGAGGGAGGTGATGGAGCTCTCGAGGGCTGCATTGGCTGCAGCTCAGGCTCTATGCCGCGGAGTCTGCATGGGACCCCGCTAGCTGAGGTGTCGACCCAGCCATTCTGCACTAGGAAATCGGGTCTGAAGTGCCGGGTGTGGGCCTCTGCATGCGGAACCCTAGGAGCACGTGAAATTAGACAAAGCACAAAGGAAAAACAGGTTAGACTTTATTTTATTGCCCAGATTCTCTTTTTATCTCCCAGGAATTTTTAATGAACGTTGCCGGAGACGAACACCTCCTCTGTTTTTTGTTCCGTTCCTTATTCTTGGGGTGTTGAGGGTGCAGACCCCTCTTTTGTAACTGCTTCATGTTGTGGTGGGAGCCCTGATACATGGGGGGAGGGTCAAAACGTCTCCACACCAGCCTCCTGGTGAGGTTGATTGTCCCAAGGCCTCCTGCCTCACTTCTCGTCCGCCTGAGCACCAGCATTGGAAGTGTTACAGATTCTAATGACCTTTAAGGGTCCAGGAAAGAGAGGCGCAGAGATGCTGCGGTGGCAGGTTTCACCCCACCCCACATATGTTCGGCGACCTTAGGCTGACAGTTTTTGCCAGACTAGATGCTCTGACCAGTAGTCTGTGCTTTCTTTAATTAGGTCCCTGAATTAATGTACAAACAGCACCATGTGTCAGAGCCCTGCCCGCACAACTCCCAGACAGTCCAGGGTCAGTGGTGATCCAGGACCATGACGTCCACTGAGTCAACGGCCTTTAGAAGTAGCCAGCAGTCCAGCCGGTCATATTGGCCACCATCACCGCGGTGTCTGTAGGGTTTTCTATGGTGAAAGCGTGATATACGTTTCCCCCGCCAAGCTTATTAGCTCCCCTCTGGGTGCAGTAAGTCCTGCAAGCAGTAGTCTGCTCTTTCGGGGCACAGTCTTGTCGTTTTCTGAGAGAAACTCCAGGTCAAGTGATGGCCACACGAGTCATCTTGGGGGCCCGTTGCCCCCGTTTATCTCTCTGGAGGTTGGAGTTGGAGGGCCTCCTCACTCGAGGTCAGTGTGTCCACAGAGCGACCCCTGCAACTTCAGGGCATGATGGGTGGTTAGGATCACCACGTGGGGTCCTTTTCCCTTAGGAGGGAGCTGGCCTTGCGGGCTGCTGATTTCCAGCTTTTTAGATACCCCAGTATCCGGGCCTGATGAGTCGGTGGGCAAAGCCCTTGGTGACCATAGTTTATCATACCTGAAGGGCATTCTTGTGTTGCTCCATTTCAAGTGGTTCCAGTTTTTGCACTAAGGCTCCAAGGGCGATTAACCTTTGACCGGGTATGTAAAGGTCAAAGGGTTTAGCTAAATTAGGGAGTTCCTGGGCAAGGGTCTGTATTGACTGCTCTTTCCATTCTTGAAAGGCTGCTTCTGGATTCTATTCAAAAGGATCATCATCTTTTCGTGTCAGTGTTTCATGTAGAGGCCCAGCTATTACACTCTAGTTAGGGATCCAGATGCAGAAAACCTTGGCCTCCCCAGGAACCCCTAAGCTGTCTTCTAGTTGTAGAAGAGGTAAGGCTGCAAATGGCTTCTTCCCTATCCTGGGATGCGTTTCTCCGAATATCTGTGAGAATGAAGCCCAGGCATGTCACCTTAGCCTGGGATATTTGAGCGTTTTTCTTGGACACCTTCTATCCTTTCTTGGCTAGGTAGTTCAGAGGCGTCTTTAGTAGGCCTGGCGATCAGAATGTCATCTGCATATTGAAGGAGGGTTCCCTTTTACAGAGGTTGAACTTTTAGGTCTTTAGAGGACATTTCCACAATGATGGTGTGGGGATTTTTGAACCATTGGGGCAGGACGGCCCAGCATTATTGCTTTTGTTGCATGTTGTGTCCTGCCACTCACAAGCCAAAAATTCTTGTGACTCTGAGATGAATGGAATACAGAAGAAGGCATCATTGAAGTCTAATACAGAATGCCATGGCCTGGTGGAAGGTAGAATGACCAGCAGGGAGTAGGAAATAGGAGCTACTGGATGTATATCCTCGGTGGCTTCACTGACTGTCCTGATATCCTTTACCAGGTCTCCAGCAGCCCATGGGGCTCTCGTGGTCAGGCCAATCCCAGGATATGGAGCTCACCTGGGCGGCACCCCTACCCCACAGCCCACGGGGCTCTCGTGGTCAAGTCCCTCCCAGGGTATGGAGCTCACCTCTGCAGCTACCCAGCAGCCCATGGGGCTCTCCTACTCAGGCCCTTCCCAGGATACGGAGCTCCCCTGGGCAGGTACCCCAGCAGGGCTGGACACACAGGAACTGTGCACATAGCCCACCTTGCAGAGAACCCACAGCTCACCTGTCGCTCACAGCTGACACAGAACACCTCAGAGCAGGACTTGAACTAACAAACAGCAGCTCTGACAGGTCTGTGACCATGGCTATCACTCTCTGCAGGCTCTTTCTGCCTGGTCTTCCAGACACTTCCACTGCAGCCAGGGCACCAGGCCTCTGTCTCCACGCACCATCACTCCTCTCCCTGACTCCTGGGTTCCTCTCATTAGGATAGGGTCTTCTTGAAGTTGTTTTCCACTCATGGACCAGATAAAATGATAAGAAAACAAGCCGCAGCTGCAGCCCCTTGTCTATCCTGACTCTCAAGAGCCCACACCTGTTCCTAGGGCCTGGCCCGTTTAGCAAGTTTCATTTTCTGCAACTGTGAACCCTGAGGGGTGAGGATTGGCTGATTTTGGCAGCCTGAAACTGCCTGCCGGCCCGCCAAAGGTGTCCCTGGGTTGAGGGCAATATAAACAGCACTCCAGTGAGCGACAGCCCTTGTAGCTGTGACTGACGGCATATTCTCTGCCCCGTAGGCAGTTCTGGAGCTGTGCTGGTGGGAGGGAGTGAGGGTCCGTGGCTTTGTGGGTGGCCCAGTGTGAGTGGGGCTCTGCTGGACTTTCTGCAGGAGTTGCCAGGCTGCCACCTGCTAAAGAAGAGGATGTGTCACCGATACCTGCCACTGGAATTTCTCCCCAGGCAGAGGTGAGGAAGTAAAAAAGCAGTGGGGGCCGTGGCAGGAGGGGTATCTCAGGCAGGGAAATGGAAAGCTTCCAGAAGAGCATCTGGGGACAGGACCATCCTGACTGGCCTGCAGGCACCAAGTCGGCCTGCGTGCTGTCACTGTTGTGGCTCCACAGCCCTTTCTCTAGGCTTTCAAGCCCTTGTACATATTCAGGTGTTTTACCTGGGAAGGGTGGCAAAAGTTCAACAGCAGCTGGCCTGGGGCTCAGCTCACGGTTACTCACAGATGCCTCGGCATGGCCCCCTCTTTGCAATGAGGATGCTCCTTGCGTAGGAGTGGGCTGCTGGCTCTATGGGAGATGATTCCCCACCTCTGACCAATTTCAGAATTGTTTACCGCTGGAGCAAGTGCCCTGATAGTGTTTTCCTCTGTCTAACTGGTGGGTTCAGGTTATTTTTTTTTCTTTTTTTGTTCAAGTTAGATTTTATTCCTCTTTTATGTATTTATAGATATAAGCATGGAAATCATTCATTCATATAAATACATCTGTGTGAAGGGAAGAACTTTTTTCTGTTTTATTTTTAAATTTTATTTTTTAAACTTTGAAATTTAATTTTATTTATTTTTTTATACAGCAGGTTATTATTAGTTATGTATTTTATGCATATACATGTGTACAGGTCAATCCCAATCTCCCAACTCATCCCACCACCACCACCCCATGGCTTCCCACACTAGGTGTCCATACGTGTGTTCTCTACCTCTGTGTCTCTATTTCTTCCCTGCAAACCAGTTCATCTGTACCATTTTTCTAGGTTCCACATATATGCATTAATATACCATATTTGTTTTTCTCTTTCTGACTTACTTCATTCTGTATGACAGTCTCTAGATCCATCGACGTCTCTACAAATGACCCAGTTTCATTCCGTCTTATGGCTGAGTAATATTCCATTTTATATATGTACCACATCTTTATCCATTCGTCTGTCTGTGGGTATTTAGGTTGCTTCCATTACCTGGCTATTTTAAATAGTGCTGAAATGAGCATTGTGGTGAATGTGCCTTTTTGATTTATGGTTTTCTCTGGGTATATGCCCAGAAGCGGGATTGCTGGATCATATGGTAATTCTATATCTAGGTTTTTTAAGGAAACTCCATACTGTTCTCCATCGTGACTGTATCAATTTACATTTCCACCACTAGTGGAAGAGGGATCCTTTTGTCCACACCCTCCCCAGAATTTGTTGTTTGTAGATTTTCTGATGATGCCGATTCTAACAGGTGTGAGGTGATACCTCATTGTAGTTTTGATTTGCATTTCTCTAATAATTAGTGATGTTGAGCAGCTTTTCATGTGCGTCTTGGCCATCTCTGTGTCTTCTTTGAAGAAACGTCTCTTTAGATCTTCTGCCCATTTTTGTATTGGGTTGTTTGTTTTTTTAATATTAAGCTGCATGAGCTCTTTATATATATTGGAGATTAAACCTTTGTCCATTGATTCGTTTGCAAATATTTTCGCCCATTCTGAGGGATGCTTTTTGCCATTCCCGTTTTTTTAACAAAAAAAGAAAGAAAGAAAAAGAAGCAGAACACTAATGTGTGTAAAATATGTCTTTTGAAACTGTCGTTTTGAAATATGGACATACTTTGAATTTTTTGGTCGATATATGAACCCGGTATTTGTTTTCAGGGCAGGTGTCCTTTACAGGCCTGCAATGATTTTGAATATCAACTGACCATTAGCGCTGGGATTAAAGCTGCTGTTTTGTGAAACGGCCACAAGGTGGCAGCAGTTCTCCCTTACCAAATCTGCTTACTAGAGCAACAGAGCCTCAATGGAAGTCATGTTCTAGATTGGAATTTAGAATGGAATATGCCAGGAGAAAGCCCCTCAAGTTTGTCTCACTGCTTCTTGTTCGAGTTTTTAATGTAATTTTTTATTTTTTATTACAGCAAATATGATTACAATGTTTGGCTTGTTGTAGGTGTGGAAGATGTGGTTCTTTTACACATACACATATGTCTGTTCTTCCTGGGATCCTTTTCCCATGTACCTTATGACAGAATGTTGAGTAGTCTTCTCTTGGTATTCTGTAGGTCTTTGGTGATTATATATGTCACCTGTGTTTGTATATGTCTGTTAACCCCAATATCATAATGAAACCAATCCTCACACCTTTCCATTGGTGAACCATATGTTTGTTGAATGAATCTGTGATTGCCCTTCTCCGTGGAAATATCTGCCCTGGTATCCATTTTTCGGTCACACCTATAAGAGATATGATACGATATGTGTCTTTCACTTTCTGACTTACTACAAGTCACGTGATTACCTCTAGACACACCTACGGTGCTGCAAATGGCATTGTGTCCTTTTATTCCTTGGCTTCTATTCTGCCTTAGCGAGGTCCATTTTCAACAATGTGATTCCCTGAGGGCTGAGGATTAGCTGACTTGGGTAGCCTGACCCTGCCGGCCGGCCCTCCCCAGGTGTGCCTGGGTTGAGTTCAATATAAACAGCGCTGCAGGCAGCAATAGCCCCTGAAGCTGTGCCTGACTCCATATTCTCTGCCCCGTCAGCAGTCTCGGGGCTGTTCTGGAGGGAGGGAGTGAGGGGCCACGGCTTTGTGGGTGGCCCGGTGTGAGTGGGTCTCTGCTGGACTTTCTGCAGGATTTGCCAGGTTTCCACCTGTAAAGAAGAGGATGTGTCACCCATACATTCCGCTGGAATTTCTCTCCGGACAGAGGTGAGGAAGGAAAAAAGCAGTGGGTGCCGGGACAGGAGGGGTATCTCAGGCAGGGCAATGGAAAGCTTCCAGAAGAGTGCCCAGGGCCAGGACCATACTGGCTGGCCTCCAGGCCCAAGTTGGCCTGCGTGCTGTCGCTGGTGTGGCTCCACACCCCTTCCTCTAGGCTTTCAAGCCCTTGTACATATTCAGGTGTTTTACCTGGGAAGGGTGGGAAAAGTTCAACAGCAGCTGGCCTGGGGCTCAGCTCACGGTTACTCACAGATGCCTCGGGTCCCTTTCACTGAGGAAGGTGTAGGTCTTGTCTATTCCATAGTTGGTTTTTGGAACGGTACCTGTGCTTATATCAAACTCTGGTTTTATGCATCACCCCACCTCTCCTTCCCCCTTAAGCAGGCATAAGAGTGTTTTCTAAATGTGAGACACTGTTCTCTTTCCTAACTCAGTTCAAGTGTAGCCATGTTTACAGGATCTTCATAAGTGATATCTTATGATAAGATTCTTTTTCTGTGTGACTTATTTCACTTAGAATCATCATACCTGAATCCACCCATTTTGCTGCTACTGGTCTTATGACATTGATTTCATGGCTGAGGGATATTCCATCGTATGTAAGTACCACAATTTTTTGAACCATTAATATATTTCCTGGGATATTTAAGGTGTACCCAAGTTGAGGTCCTTGTAAGCAGTGCAACCCTAAATTTTGGGGTGGCTCTGTCTTATTGATTTTCAGTTTTCCCAAGGTATATTCCCTAGACTGGAAGTGCCCTTGGCTCTGTAGCTCTGTTCTTTACTTGTTTTAGGGAACACAATGCACTCCTCCAGAGAGGCAGTTGGCAATTTATATAACGCCAATCAGCATAACAAGTCTCCTTGTTCTCCAGGGCCTGTCTTGCCTTTCTGGTTTTTACACATTTTGTGGATGTCCCTTTTGACCGGTGGGAAGTGATACTTCTTTGTAGTGCAGATTTGCATTGCCCGCTTGCTTGCTTGGCCAAAAAGGGCGTATGCGTTTTCTCCTGAATATATTCAGGAGAAAACGCATACGCCCTTTTTGGCCAAGTGCATCATTGTCGAAGTTGTGCCCCTCTTCCTGTGCTTTAAAGGCGATTCCAACGTACCTCTTGAAATCTGTTTCCTGCTATTCTGCCTTGCTTTCAAGTCCGCCTCGTTGCCTTCCCTCAACAGATTTTTGGACAATAGTTGTCCTTTATTACTCGGCCAGTTTGTGAATTGCTGTGCCCCTGAGCTCCATTTATCAACTCGTTTTTTGTGAGCTGACCGCAAGTCCAAAATTTTGGTTCATGACCTATGCTCGTTCCCGGTGGGGGGCTGAAAGTTTGGTTAATTCTTCTTCCTGCCGGGATGTTAGAGTGATATGTGCCCATCCAAATGCCTAACAGCTACTCTCTCATTGGTTCTCCCTCTTCCCTTTCATCCTCTGCCAAATTGGAAACCTATGCGAACCAGGAGGTTAAAGGGGCTGTCTTTCCAATTTGGGAGATTGATAGTAAAGCAGATGGAAAGTCAAACTGGAGCACCAGGGTAGGCACTATTCGTGAGTTTTAGAAACTTTTCGTATTCACAGTCTGTTCGTTCTCTATGTTTCCCGTACATGTTTAGCTGTAGTAATATTCCTTTCAACCTGGAGAGTTGGCACCCATGGAATGGGTCCCAGGCATTTGTGCTTTAAAGGGTCTGCATTTGCTCACCCAATCTCACCAAACCTCTCAGTCCCAAGTGTCCAGCCTTATGCCACATCCAGCTTTCGTTGTAGATAGGGTCTTTCCAGGTTTCATCAGAGACCCTGAAGGAATTGTTAAGAATTTCCCAGTTTTTTGTTTTGTTTTTGAAATTCCTTTTTATAGTGGGTTTGAGCTGATTCTCACTGCCATGTTTATGCCAGTCTAGACACAGATGATTCTCTTACGGAGACATATCAATACATAGGTTTTAAGTTTCTTACTAGTCAGATATATTCCTCTGCGGGAAATATGGGGTTTTGAGTCCCTTTCACTGAGGAAGGTGTAGGTCTTGTCTATTCCATAGTTGGTTTTTGGAACGGTACCTGTGCTTATACCAAACTCTGGTTTTATGCATCACCCCACCTCTCCTTACCCCTTAAGCAGGCATAAGAGTGTTTTCTAAATGTGAGACACTGTTCTCTTTCCTAACTCAGTTCAAGTGTAGCCATGTTTACAGGATCTTCATAAGTGATATCTTATGATAACTTTCTTTTTCTGTGTGACTTATTTCACTTAGAATCATCGTACCGGAATCCACCCATTTTGCTGCTACTGGTCTTATGACATTGATTTCATGGCTGAGGGATATTCCATCATATGTAAGTACCACAATTTTTTGAGCCATTTTTATATTTCCTGGGATAATTAAGGTGTACCCAAGTTGAGGTCCTTGTAAGCAGTGCAGCCTTAAATTTTGGGGTGGCTCTGTCTTAATGATTTTCAGTTTTCCCAAGGTATATTCCCTAGACTGGAAGTGCCCTTGGCTCTGTAGCTCTGTTGTTTACTTGTTTTAGGGAACACAATGCACTCCTCCAGAGAGGCAGTTGTCAATTTACATCCCGACCTTCAGCATAACAAGGCTCCCTGTTCTCCAGGGTCTGTCTTGCCTTTCTGGTTTTTACACATTTTGTGGATGTCTCTTTTGACCGGTGGGAAGTGATTCTTCTTTGTAGTGCAGATTGCATTGCCCGCTTGATTGCTTGGCCAAAAAGGGCGTATGCGTTTTCTCCTGAATATATTCAGGAGAAAACGCATACGCCCTTTTTGGCCAAGTGCATCATTGTCAAAGTTGTGCCCCTCTTCCTGTGCTTTAAAGGCGATTCCAACGTACCTCTTGAAATCTGTTTCCTGCTATTCTGCCTCGCTTTCAAGTCGGCCTCGTTGCCTTCCCTCAACAGATTTTTGGACGATACTTGTCGTTTATTACTCGGCCAGTTTGTGAATTGCTGTGCCCCTGAGCTCCATTTATCAACTCGTTTTTGGTGAGCTGACCGCAAGTCCAAAATTTTGGTTCAGGACCCATACTGGTTCCCGGTGGGTGTCTGAGACTTTGGTTAATTCTTCTTCCTGCCGGGAAATTACAGTGATATGTGCCAGTCCAAATGCCTAACAGCAACTCTCTCATTGGTTCTCCCTCTTCCCTTTCATCCTCTGCCAAATTGGCAACCTGTGCGAACCAGGAGGTTAAAGGGGCTGTCTCTCCAAGTTGGGAGGTTGATAGTAAAGCAGATGGAAAGTCAAACCGCAGCACAAGGTGAGGGACTATTAGTTGAGTTTTAGAAACCTTTCGTATTCACAGTGTGTCCGTTCTCTAGGTTTCCCGTACATGTTATAACTGTAGTAATATTCCCTTCAAACTGGAGAGTTCGGACCCATGGAATGGGTGGCATGCATTATTGCTTTAAAGGGTCTGCATTTGCTCACCCAATATCACCAATCGTCTCAGTCCCAAGTGTCCAGCCTTATGCCACATCCAGCTGTCATTGTAGATAGGGTCATTCCAGGTTTCATCAGAGACCCTGAAGGAATTGTTAAGAATTTCCCAGTTTTTTTGTTTTGTTTTTGAAATTCCTTTTTATAGTGGGTTTGAGCTGATTCTCGCTGCCATGTTTATGCCAGTCTAGACACACTTGATTCCCTTACGGAGACATATCAATACATAGGTTTTAAAATTCTTACTAGTCAGATATATTCCTCTGCGGGAAATATGGGGTTTTGAGTCCCTTTCTCTGAGGAAGGTGTAGGTCTTGTCTATTCCATAGTTGGTTTTTGGAACGGTACCTGTGCTTATATCAAACTCTGGTTTTATGCATCACCCCACCTCTCCTTCCCCCTTAAGCAGGCATAAGAGTGTTTTCTAAATGTGAGACACTGTTCTCTTTCCTAACTCAGTTCAAGTGTAGCCATGTGTACAGGATCTTCATAAGTGATATCTTATGATAAGTTTCTTTTTCCCTGTGACTTATTTCACTTAGAATCATCGTACCTGAATCCACCCATTTTGCTGCTACTGGTCTTATGACATTGATTTCATGGCTGAGGGATATTCCATCGTACGTAAGTACCACAATTTTTTGATCCATTTTTATATTTCCTGGGATATTTAAGGTGTACCCAAGTTGAGGTCCTTGTAAGCAGTGCAGCCCTATATATTGTGGTGGCTCTGTCTCATGGATTTTCAGTTTTCCCAAGGTATATTCCCTAGACTGGAAGTGCCCTTGGCTCTGCAGCTCTGTTATTTACTTGTTTTAGGGAACACAATGTACTCCTCCAGAGAGGCAGTTGGCAATTTACATCCCGCCCATCAGCATAACAAGGCTCCCTGTTCTCCAGGGCCTGTCTTGCCTTTCTGGTTTTTACACATTTTGTGGATGTCCCTTTTGACCGGTGGGAAGTGATACTTCTTTGTAGTGCAGATTTGCATTGCCTGCTTGCTTGCTTGGCCAAAAAGGGTGTATACGTTTTCTCCTGAAAATATTCAGGAGAAAACGCATACGCCCTTTTTGGCCAAGTGCATCATTGTCGAAGTTGTGCCCATCTTCCTTTGCTTTAAAGGCGATTCCAACGTACCTCTTGAAATCTGTTTCCTGCTATTCTGGCTCGCTTTCAAGTCCGCCTCGTTGCCTTCCCTCAACAGATTTTTGGATGATAGTTGTCCTTTATTACTCAGCCAGTTTGTGAATTGCTATGCCCCTGAGCACCATTTTTCAACTCGTTTTTGGTGAGCTGACCGCAAGTCCAAAATTTTGGTTCAGGACTTATACTGGTTCCCTGTGGGTGGCTGAGACTTTGGTTAATTCTTCTTCCTGCCGGGAAATTACAGTGATATGTGCCCGTCCAAATGCCTAACAGGTAATCTCTCATTGGTTCTCCCTATTCCCTTTCATCCTCTGCCAAATTGGCAACCTGTGCGAACCAGGAGGTAAAAGGGGCTGTCTCTCCAAGTTGGCAGGTTGATAGTAAAGCTGATGGAAAGTCAAACCGGAGCACCAGGAGAGGGACTATTCATTGAGTTTTAGAAACCTTTCGTATTCACAGAGTGTCCGTTCTCTAGGTTTCCCGTACATGTTATATCTGTAGTAATATTCCCTTCAACCTGGAGAGTTGGGACCCATGGAATGTGTGCCATGCATTATTGCTTTAAAGGGTCTGCATTTGCTCACCCAATCTCTCCAATCCTCTCAGTCCCAAGTGTCCAGCCTTATGCCACATCCAGCTGTCGTTGTAGATAGGGTCATTCCAGGTTTCATCAGAGACCCTGAAGGAATTGTAAAGAATTTTCCAGTTTTTTGGTTTTGTTTTTGAAATTCCTTTTTATAGTGGGTTTGAGCTGATTCTCGCTGCCATGTTTATGCCAGTCTAGACACACTTGATTCCCTTATGGAGACATATCAATACATAGGTTTTAAGATTCTTACTAGTCAGATATATTCCTCTGCGGGAAATATGGGGTTTTGAGTCCCTTTCACTGAGGAAGGTGTAGGTCTTGTCTATTCCATAGTTGGTTTTTGGAACGGTACCTGTGCTTATATCAAACTCTGGTTTTATGCATCACCCCACCTCTCCTTCCCCCTTAAGTAGGCATAAGAGCGTTTTCTAAATGTGAGACTCTGTTCTCTGTCCTAACTCAGTTCAAGTGTAGCCATGTTTACAGGATCTTCATAAGTGATATCTTATGATAAGTTTCTTTTTCTCTGTGACTTATTTCACTTAGAATCATCGTACCTGAATACACCCATTTTGCTGCTACTGGTCTTATGACATTGATTTCATGGCTGAGGGATATTCCATCGTACATAAGTACCACAATTTTTTGAACCATTTTTATATTTCCTGGGATATTTAAGGTGTACCCAAGTTGAGGTCCTTGTAAGCAGTGCAGCCCTAAATTTTGGGGTGGCTCTGTCTTATTGATTTTCAGTTTTCCCAAGGTATATTCCCTAGACTGGAAGTGTCCTTGGCTCTGTAGCTCTGTGGTTTACTTGTTTTAGGGAACACAATGCACTCCTCCAGGGAAGGAGTTGGCAATTTACATCCCGCCCATCAGCATAACAAGGCTCCCTGTTCTCCAGGGCCTGTCTTGCCTTTCTGGTTTTTACACATTTTGTGGATGTCCCTTTTGACCGGTGGGAAGTGATAGTTCTTTGTAGTGCAGATTTGCATTGCCCGCTTGCTTGCTTGGCCAAAAAGGGCGTATGCGTTTTCTCCTGAATATATTCAGGAGAAAACGCATACGCCCATTTTTGGCCAAGTGCATCATTGTCGAAGTTGTGCCCCTCTTCCAGTGCTTTAAAGGCGATTCCAGTGTACCTCTTGAAATCTGTTTCCTGCTATTCTGCCTCGCTTTCAAGTCCGCCTCGTTGCCTTCCCTCAACAGATTTTTGGAAGATAGTTCTCCTTTATTACTCCGCCAGTTTGTGAATTGCTGTGCCCCTGAGCTCCATTATTCAACTCGTTTTTTGTGAGCTGACCGCAAGTCCAAAATTTTGGTTCAGGACCTATACTGGTTCCCGGTGGGTGGCTGAGACTTTGGTTAATTCTTCTTCCTGCCGGGAAATTACAGTGATATGTGCCCGTCCAAATGCCTAACAGCTACTCTCTCATTGGTTCTCCCTCTTCCCTTTCATCCTCTGCTAAATTGGCAACCTGTGCGAACCAGGAGTTAAAGGGGCTGTCTCTCCAAGTTGGGAGGTTGATAGTAAAGCAGATGGAAAGTCAAACCGGGGCACCAGGAGAGGGACTATTCGTTGAGTTTTAGAAACCTTTCGTATTCACAGTCTGTCCGTTCTCTAGGTTTCCCGTACATGTTATTGCTGTAGTAATATTCCCTTCAGCCTGGAGAGTTGGGACCCATGGAATGGGTGCCATGCATTATTGCTTTAAAGGGTCTGCATTTGCTCACCCAATCTCACCAATCGTCTCAGTCCCAAGTGTCCAGCCTTATGCCACATCCAGCTGTCGTTGTAGATTGGGTCATTCCAGGTTTCATCAGAGACCCTGAAGGAATTGTAAAGAATTTCCCAGTTTTTTTGTTTTGTTTTTGAAATTCCTTTTTATAGTGGGTTTGAGCTGATTCTCGCTGCCATGTTTATGCCAGTCTAGACACACTTGATTCCCTTACGGAGACATATCAATACATAGGTTTTAAGATTCTTACTAGTCAGATATATTCCTAGGCGGGAAATATGGGGTTTTGAGTCCCTTTCACTGAGGAAGGTGTAGGTCTTTTCTATTCCATAGTTGGTTTTTGGAATGGTACCTGTGCTTATATCAAACTCTAGTTTTATGCATCACCCCACCTCTCCTTCCCCCTTAAGCAGGCAAAAGAGTATTTTCTAAATGTGAGACACTGTTCTCTTTCCTAACTCAGTTCAAGTGTAGCCATGTTTACAGGATCTTCATAAGTGATATCTTATGATAAGTTTCTTTTTCTCTGTGACTTATTTCACTTAGAATCATCGTACCTGAATACACCCATTTTGCTGCTACTGGTCTTATGACATTGATTTCATGGCTGAGGGATATTCCCTCGTACGTAAGTACCACTATTTTTTTGAACCATTTTTATATTTCCTGGGATATTTAAGGTGTACCCAAGTTGAGGTCCTTGTAAGCAGTGCAGCCCTAAATTTTTTGGTGGCTCTGTCTTATTGATTTTCAGTTTTCCAAAGGTATATTCCCTAGACTGGAAGTGCCCTTCTGCTCTGTAGCTCTGTTCTTTACTTGTTTTAGGGAACACAATGCACTCCTCCAGAGAGGCAGTTGGCACTTTACATGCCGCCAATCAGCATAACAAGGCTCCCTGTTCTCCAGGACCTGTCTTGCCTTTCTGGTTTTTACACATTTTGTGGATGTCCCTTTTGACCCGTGGGAAGTGATACTTCTTTGTAGTGCCGATTTGCATTGCCCGCTTGCTTGCTTGGCCAAAAAGGGCGTATGCGTTTTCTCCTGAATATATTCAGGAGAAAACGCATACGCCCTTTTTGGCCAAGTGCATCATTGTCGAAGTTGTGCCCCTCTTCCTGTGCTTTAAAGGCGATTCCAATGTACCTCTTGAAATCTCTTTCCTGCTATTCTGCCTCGCTTTCAAGTCCGCCTCGTTGCCTTCCCTCAACAGATTTTTGGACGATAGTTGTCGTTTATTACTCGGCCAGTTTGTGAATTGCTGTGCCCCTGAGCTCCATTTTTCAACTCGTTTTTGGTGAGCTGACCGCAAGTCCAAAATTTTGGTTCAGGACCCATACTGGTTCCCGGTGTGTGTCTGAGACTTTGGTTAATTCTTCTTCCTGCCGGGAAATTACAGTGATATGTGCCCGTCCAAATGCCTAACAGCTACTCTCTCATTGGTTCTCCCTCTTCCCTTTCATCCTCTGCCAAATTGGCAACCTGTGCGAACCAGGAGGTTAAAGGGGCTGTCTCTCCAAGTTGGGAGGTTGATAGTAAAGCAGATGGAAAGTCAAACCGGAGCACAAGGAGAGGGACTATTAGTTGAGTTTTAGAAACCTTTCGTATTCACAGTGTGTCCGTTCTCTAGGTTTCCCGTACATGTTATAACTGTAGTAATATTCCCTTCAACCTGGAGAGTTCGGACCCATGGAATGGGTGCCATGCATTATTGCTTTAAAGGGTCTGCATTTGCTCACCCAATCTCACCAATCGCCTCAGTCCCAAGTGTCCAGCCTTATGCCACATCCAGCTGTCGTTGTAGATAGGGTCATTCCAGGTTTCATCAGAGACCCTGAAGGAATTGTAAAGAATTTCCCAGTTTTTTTGTTTTGTTTTTGAAATTCCTTTTTATAGTGGGTTTGAGCTGATTCTCGCTACCATGTTTATGCCAGTCTAGACACACTTGATTCCCTTACAGAGACATATCAATACATAGGTTTTAAGATTCTTACTAGTCAGATATATTCCTCTGCGGGAAATATGGGGTTTTGAGTCCCTTTCACTGAGGAAGTTGTAGGTCTTGTCTATTCCATAGTTGGTTTTTGGAACGGTACCTGTGCTTATATCAAACTCTGGTTTTATGCATAACCCCACCTCTCCTTCCCCCTTAAGCAGGCATAAGAGTGTTTTCTAAATGTGAGACACTGTTCTCTTTCCTAACTCAGTTCAAGTGTAGCCATGTGTACAGGATCTTCATAAGTGATATCTTATGATAAGTTTCTTTTTCTCTGTGACTAATTTCACTTAGAATCATCGTACCTGAATCCACCCATTTTGCTGCTACTGGTCTTATGACATTGATTTCATGGCTGAGGGATATTCCATCGTACGTAAGTACCACAATTTTTGGAACCATTTTTATATTTCCTGGGATATTTAAGGTGTACCCATGTTGAGGTTCTTGTAAGCAGTGCAGCCCTAAACGTTGGGGTGGCTATGTCTTATTGATTTTCAGTTTTCCCAAGGTATATTCCCTAGACTGGAAGTGCCCTTGGCTCTGTAGCTCTGTTGTTTACTTGTTTTAGGGAACACAATTCACTCCACCAGAGAGGCAGTTGGCAATTTACATCCTGCCCATCAGCATAACAATGCTCCCTGTTC
The DNA here is from genome assembly GCF_949752795.1 of Hyperoodon ampullatus. Taxonomy (NCBI): domain Eukaryota; kingdom Metazoa; phylum Chordata; class Mammalia; order Artiodactyla; family Ziphiidae; genus Hyperoodon; species Hyperoodon ampullatus. The sequence continues at coordinate 614,537 of NW_027640595.1, read as the reverse complement.
TCCAGGGCCTGTCTTGCCTTTCTGGTTTTTACACATTTTGCGGATGTCCCTTTTGACCGGTGGGAAGTGATACTTCTTTGTAGTGCAGATTTGCATTGCCTGCTTGCTTGCTTGGCCAAAAAGGTCGTATGCATTTTCTCCTGAAAATATTCAGCAGAAAATGCAAACGCCCTTTTTGGCCAAGTGCATCATTGTCGAAGTTGTGCCCCACTTCTTGTGCTTTAATGGCGATTCCAACATACCTCTTGAAATCTGTTTCCTGCTATTCTGCCTCGATTTCAACTCCGCCTCGATGCCTTCCCTCAACAGATTTTTGGATGATAGTTGTCCTTTATTACTCTTCCAGTTTGTGAATTGCTGTGCCCTGAGCCCCATTTTTCAACTCATTTTTTGTGAGCTGACCACAAGTCCAAAATTTTGGTTCAGGACCTCTACTTGTTCCCCGTGGGTGGCTGAGACTTTGGTTAATTCTTCTTCCTCCCGTGAAATTAGAGTGACATATGCCCGTCTAAATGCCTAACAGCTACTCTGTCATTGGTTCTCCCCCTTTCCTTTCATCCTCTGCCAAATTGGCAACGTGTGTGTACCAGGAGGTTAAAAGTGGTGTCTCTCCAAGTTGGGAGATTGATAGTAAAGCAGTTGGAAAGTCAAACCGGAACACCAGGAGAGGGACTATTCGTTGAGTTTTAGAAACCTTTTGTATTCACAGTGTGTCCATTCTCTAGGTTTCCTGTATATGTTATAGCTGTATTAATATTCCCTTCAACCCGCAGAGTTGGGACCCATGGAATGGGTGCCATGCATTATTGGTTTACAAGGTCTGCATTTGCTCACCCCATCTCACCAATCCTCTCAGTCCCAAGTGTCCAGCCTTATGCCACATCCAGCGGTCGTTGTAGATAGGGTCATTCCAGGTTTCATCAGAGACCCTGAAGGAATTGTAAAGAATTTCCCTGTTTTCTTTGTTTTGTTTTTGAAATTCCTTTTGATAGTGGGTTTGAGCTGATTCTCGCTGCCATGTTTATGCCAGTCTAGAAACAATTGATTCCCTTACGGAGACATATCAATACATAGGTTTTAAGATTCTTACTAGTCAGATATATTCCTCTGCCGGAAATATGGGGTTTTGAGTCCGTTTCAGTGAGGAACTTGTAGGTCTTCTGTATTCCATAGTTGGTTTTTGGATCAGTACCTGTGCTTATATCAAACTCTGGTTTTATGCATCACCCCACCTCTCCTTCCAACTCTAGCAGGCATAAGTGTGTTTTCTAAATGTGAGACTCTGTTCTCTTTCCTAACTCAGTTCAAGTGTAGCCATGTTACAGGATCTTCATAAGTGATATCTTATGATAAAATTCTTTTTCTGTGTGTCTTATTTCACTTAGAATCATCATAACAGAATCCACTCATTTTGTTTCTACTGGTCTTATGACATTGATTTCATGCCTGACGGATATTCCATCATACATAAGTACCACAATTTTTTGAGCCATTTTAATATTTCCTGGGATATTTAAGGTGTACCCAAGTTGAGGTTCTTGTAAGCAGTGCAGCCCTAAATTTTGAGGTGGCTGTGTCTTATTGATTTTCAGTTTTCCCAAGGTATATTCCCTAGACTGGAAGTGCCCTTGGCTCTGTAGATCTGTTGTTTACTTGTTTTAGGGAACCCAATGCACTCCTCCAGAGAGGCAGTTGGCAATTTACATCCCGCCCATCAGCATAACAAGGCTCCCTGTTCTCCAGGGCCTGTCTTGACTTTCTGGTTTTTACACATTTTGTGGATGTCCCTTTTGTACCGGTGGGAAGAGATACTTCTTTGTATTGCAGATTTGCATTGTCCGCTTGCTTGCTTGGCCAAAACGGGCATATGAGTTCTCTCCTAAATATATTCAGGAGAAAATGCATACGCCCTTTTTGGCCAAGTGCATCATTGTCGAAGTTGTGCCCCTTTTCCTGTGCTTTAAAGGCGATTCCAACGTACCTCTTGAAATCTGTTTCCTGCTATTCTGCCTAGCTTTCAAGTCTACCTCGCTGCCTTCCCTCAACAGATTTTTGGATGATAGTTGTCCTTTATTACTCTGCCAGTTTGTGAATTGTTGTGCCCCTGAGCCCCATATTGCAACTCGTTTTTTGTGAGCTGAACGCAAGACCAATATTTTGGTTCAGGACGTATATGGGTTCCCGGTGGGTGGCTGAGACTTTGGTTAATTCTTCTTCCTGCCGGGAAATTAGAGTGACATGTGCCCGTCCAAATGCCAAACAGCTACTCTCTCATTGGTTCTCCCTCTTCCCTTTCATCCTGTGCCAAATTGGCAACGTGTGCCAACAAGGGGGTTAAATGTGCTGTCTCTAAGTTGGGAGATTGATAGTAAAGCAGTTGCAGTGTCAAACATGAGCACCAGGAGACGGAGTATTAGTTGAGTTTTAGAAACGTTTCTTGTTCACAGTGTGTCCATTCTCTAGGTTTCCGGTACATGTTATAGTTGTAGTAATATCCCCTTCAACTTGGAGAGTTGGGACGCATGTAATGTGTGCCATGCATTATTGCTTTGAAGGGTCTGCATTTGCTCACCCAATCTCACAAATCCTCTCAGTGCCACGTGTCCAGCCTTATGTAACATCCAGCTGTCATTGTAGATAGGGTCATTCCAGGTTTCATCAGAGACCCTGAAGGAATTGGAAAGAATTTGCCTGTTTCTTTGTTTTGTTTTTGAAATTCCTTTTTATAGTGGGTTTGAGCTGATTCTCGCTGCCATGCTTATGCCAGTCTAGACACTCTTGATTCCCTTACAGAGACATATCAATACATAGGTTTTAAGATTCTTACTTGTCAGATATATTCTTCTGCGGGAAATATGGGGTTTTGAGTCCCTTTCACTGAGGAAGGTGTAGGTCTTGTCTATTCCATAGTTGGTTTTTGGAACGGTACCTGTGCTTATATCAAACTCTGGTTTTATGCATCACCCCACCTCTCCTTCCCCCTTAAGCAGGCATAAGAGTGTTTTCTAAATGTGAGACTATGTTCTCTTTCCTAGCTCAGTTCAAGTGTAGCCATGTTTACAGGATCTTCATAAGTGATATCTTATGATAAGTTGCTTTTTCTGTGTGACTTATTTCACTTAGAATCATCGTACCTGAATCCACCCATTTTGCTGCTACTGGTCTTATGACATTGATTTCATGGCTGAGGGATATTCCATCGTACGTAAGTACCACAATTTTTTGAACCATGTTTATATTTTCTGGGATACTTAAGGTGTATCCAAGTTGAGGTCCTTGTATGCAGTGCAGCCCTAAATTTTGGGGTGGCTCTGTCTTATTGATTTTCAGTTTTCCCAAGGTATATTCCCTAGACTGGTAGTGCCCTTGGCTCTGTAGCTCTGTTCTTTACTTGTTTTAGGGAACAGAATGCACTCCTCCAGAGAGGCAGTTGGCAATTTACATCCCGCCCATCAGCATAACAAGGCTCCCTGTTCTCCAGGGCCTGTCTTGCCTTTCTGGTTTTTACACATTTTGCGGATGTCCCTTTTGACCGGTGGGAAGTGATACTTCTTTGTAGTGCAGATTTGCATTGCCTGCTTGCTTGCTAGGCCAAAAAGGGCGTATGCGTTTTCTCCTGAATATATTCAGGAGAAAATGCAAACACCCTTTTTGGCCAAGTGCATCATTGTCGAAGTTGTGCCCCACTTCTGGTGCTTTAAAGGCGATTCCAACATACCTCTTGAAATCTGTTTCCTGCTATTCTGCCTCGATTTCAAGTCCACCTCATTGCCTTCCCTCAACAGATTTTTGGATGATAGTTGTCCTTTATTACTCTTCCAGTTTGTGAATTGCTGTGCCCTGAGCCCCATTTTTCAACTCATTTTTTGTGAGCTGACCGCAAATGCAAAATTTTGGTTCAGGATCTCTACTTGTTCCCCGTGGGTGGCTGAGACTTTGGTTAATTCTTCTTCCTCCCGTGAAATTAGAGTGACATGTGCCCGTCCAAATGCCTAACAGCTACTCTCTCATTGGTTCTCCCTCTTCCCTTTCATCCTCTGCCAAATTGGCAATGTGTGCGAACCAGGAGGTTAAAGGGGCTGTCTCTCCAAGTTGGGAGATTGATAGTAAATCATTTGGAAAGTCACACCTGAGCACCAGGAGAGGGACTATTATTTGAGTTTTAGAAACCGTTCGTATTCACAGTGTGTCCATTCTCTAGGTTTCCCGTACATGTTATAGCTGTAGTAATATTCCCTTCAACCTGGAGAGTTGGGACCCAAGGAGTGGGTGCCATGCATTATTGCTTTAAAGGGTCTGCATTTGCTCACCCAATCTCACCAATCCTCTCAGTCCCAAGGGTCCAGCCTTATGCCACATCCAGCTGTCCTTGTAGATAGGGTTATTCCAGGTTTCATCAGAGACCCTGAAGGAATTGTAAAGAATTTCCCTGTTTTTTTGTTTTGTTTGTGAAATTCCTTTTGATAGTGGATTTCAGCTGATTCTCGCTGCCATGTTTATGCCAGTCTAGACACACTTGATTCCGTTACAGAGACATATCAATACATAGGTTTTAAGATTCTTACTAGTCAGATATATTCTTCTGTGGGAAATATGGGGTTTTGAGTCCCTTTCACTGAGGAAGGTGTAGGTCTTGTCTATTCCATAGTTGGTTTTTGGAACGGTACCTGTGCTTATATCAAACTCTGCTTTTATGCATCACCCACCTCTCCTTCCCCCTTAAGCAGGCATACGAGTGTTTTCCAAATGTGAGACTCTGTTCTCTTTCCTAGCTAAGTTCAAGTGTAGCCATGTTTACAGGATCTTCATAAGTGATATCTTATGATAAGTTGCTTTTTCTGTGTGACTTATTTCACTTAGAATCATCGAACCTGAATCCACTCATTTTGCTTCTACTGGCCTTATGACATTGATTTCATGGCTGAGGGATATTCCATCATACGTAAGTACCACAATTTCTTTACCATTTTTGTCTTTCCTTGGATATTTAAGGTGTCCCGGATTCGAGGTTCTTGTAAGCAGTGCTGCCCTAAATTTTGGGGTGGCTGTGTCTTATTGATATTCAGTTTTCCCAATGTATATTCCCATGACTGGAAGTGACTTAGGTTGTGAAGCTCTGTTGTTTACTTCTTTTAGAGAACACAGTGCACTCCTCCAGGGTGGCTGTTGGCAATTTACATCCCACCCATGAGCATAACAAGGCTTACTGTTCTCCAGAGCCTGTCTTGCCTTTCTGGTTTTTACACATTTTGCAGATGACCCTTTTGACCGGTGGGAAGTGATACTTATTTGTAGTGCAGATTTGCATTGTGCAGTTGCTTGGTTGGTCAAAATCGGCGTATGCGTTTTCTCCTGAATATATTCAGGAGAAAACGCATACGCCCTTTATGGACAATTCCATAATTGTCGAAGTTGTGATGCTTTTCCTGTGTTTAAAGGCAAAACCAATATACTTCTTGAAATCTGTTTCGTGCAATTCTGCATCATTTTAAAGTCTGCCTCGTGGCTTTCCCTCAACAGATTTTTGGAAGAGAGTAGTCCTTTATAACTCTGCAAGTTAGTGAAATGCTGTGCCGCTGTGCTCCAGTTCTCAACTCGCGTTTTTGTGAGCTGACCGCAAATCCATAGTTTTGCTTCAGGACCTGTACAGGTTCCGGGGGGGGGGCAGGCTGAGAGTTTGGTTAATTCTTCTTCGCGACGGGAAATTAGAGTGACATGTGGCCGTCCAAATACCTACAGCTACTATCTCATTGGTTCTCCCTTTTCCCTTATATCCTCTGAACAATGTGCCAACTGTGCGAAACAGGTTATAGGGGTTGACTCTCCAAGTTGGGAGATTGATATTAAAGCAGTAGGAATGTCAAGTTGGAGCACAAGGAGAGAAAAAAAATTAGTAGAGTTTTAGAAACCTTTCTCCATCAGAGGGTGTCCATTCTCTAGGTTTCCCATACATGTTATAACTGTAGTGATATTCCCATCTACCTGGAGAGTTGGGAACCATGGAATGATGGGCAGGAATTATTGCTTTAGAGGGTCTGCCTTTTCTCACCCAATCTCACTAATCGTCTCAGTCCCAAGTGACCAGCCTTATGCCACATCCAGCTGTCGTTGTAGACAGGGTCATTCCAAGTTTCATCAGAACCCCTGAAGGTATTGTGTAAGAATTAAACTGTTTTTTGTTTTGTTTTGAAATTCATTTTTATAGTGGGTTTGAGCTGCTTCTCACTGCCGTGTTTATGTCGTGCTAGGCACACTTGGTTCCTTTACGGAGACATATCAATACATAGGTTTTAAGATTCTTACTAGTCAGATATATTTCTCTGCCGGGAATTAGGGTGTTGAGTCCCGTTCACTGAGGAAGGAGTAGGGCTTGTCTCTTCTGTATTTGGATTATGGAATGTTACCTGTGCTAATATCAAACTCTGGTTTTGTGTGTCTCCCCACCTCTCCTTTCCCCTTAAGCAAGCATAAGTGTGTTTTCTATATCTGAGACACTGTTCTCTTTCCTAATTCAGTTCATATGTACCCATGTTTATATTCCCTTCATAAGTGATATCTTATGTCAGAATGCACTATGGCCCTTGTCATAATAATGCTCCATGACACCTGTCATCACAATGTTACATGCTCTTGTCATCACAATTCTCCATGCACTTGTCATTGCAATGTTCCATGCCCCCTGTCATAGCAAGCTCCAAGTGTTTGTCATCACAATGCTTCATGACCTTGTCATCAAAATTCTCAATGGCCCTTGTCATCACAATGCTCCGTGCCCTTGTCATCACAATGCTCCATGACCCCTGTCATCACAATGCTCCCTGACACCTGTCATCACAATGCTTCATGCCCCTTGTCATTACAGTGCTTCATGATGCCCGTCATCACAATTACGCAAGGTCTTCTCATCACAATGCTCCACGGTTTTTCCATCACAATTCTCCATGCCCTGGTCATCTCAAAGCTCAATGTCCCTCGTCCTCACAATTCTCCACTTCCTTGTCATCACAATGCTCCATGGCACTTCTCATCACAATGTTATATGCTCTTGTCATCACAATACTCCATGCACTTGTCATCGCAATGCTCCATGACCCCTGTCATAGGAAGCTCCATGCGCTTGTCATCACAATGTTTCACGACCTGGACATTAAAATTATCAGTGGACCTTGTCATCTCAATGCTCCATGCCCTTGTCATCAAAATGCTCCTTTACGTTTGTCACAACAATCCTCCATGACACTTGGCATCACAATGCTCCGTGTTATTGTCATCACAATGGAACATGACATATGTCATCACAATGCTCCCTGACACCTGTCTTCACAATACTCCATGACCTTGTCATCACAATGCTTCATGCCCTTGTCATCACAATGTGCCATGCCCACTGTCATCACAATAATCCATGAAACTTGTCAGACAAATGCTCCATGACCCTTTTCATCAAAATGCTCCATGAACACTGTCATCACAATGCACCATGCCCATCATCATAATGCTTCATGCTATTGTCATCACAATGAAATCAAAATGCTCCATGACCTCTGTCATCACAATGCTCCAAACCCTTGTGATCACAATGTTCCATAACACTTGTCATCACAATGCCCCATGACGCTGGTCATCACAATTATCCATGGACTTCTCATCACAATGCCCCATGACATTTGTCATCACAATGCTCAATACACATGTCATCACAATGCTCCCTTACTCTTGCCATTGGTATGCTCCTTGAACCCTTTCATGACAAGGCTCCATGCCTTTTTCATCACAATGATCCATGCACTTTTCATCACAATGCTCCATGCCCTTGTCATCACAATGGTCCTAGACCCCTGTAATCACAATGCTCCATGCCCCTTTTCATCAGAATGCTCCATGAGACTTGGCATCACAAGGCTCCATGGACTTCTCATCACAATGCTCCAGGACGTTGTCATCAAAATGCTCCATTCCCTTATCATCACAATGCTCCATGACGCCTGTCATCACAATACTCCATGAACGTTTTCAGCCCAATGCTCCATGACCTTCTCATTACAATGCTCCTTGACCAATATCATCACAATGCTCCATGACCACTGTCATCACAACGCTCCATGACACCTGACAACACAATGATCCGGTACTCTTGTCATCACAATGCTCCATTCCCTAGTCATCACAATGCTCCATGACCCCTGTCATCACAAAACTCCATGAACATTTTCAGCCCAATGCTCCATGACACTTGGCATCACAATGATGCATGCCCTTGTCATCCCAATGCTCCTTGACCCCTGTAAACACAATGCTCCTTGACGCTTGCCATCACAGTGCTCCTGGACACCTGTCATCTCAATGCTCCATGCCTTTGTCAGCAAAATGCTACATGACCCTGTCATTACGATGCTCTATGCGCTTGTCCTCACAATACTCCATGAACCTTGGGATCACATTGCTTCCTGCCCTTGTCATCACAATGCTCCATGTTCCTTGAAATCAAAATGATCCAAGACCTCTGTCCTCACAATGCTCCAAACCCTTGTGATCACAATGTTCCATAACACTTGTCATCACAACGCTCCATGATGCCTTTCATCACAATACTCCATGCCCTTTTCATCACAATGCTCCATGACCTTTGTCATCATAATTTTCAATACACTTGTCATCACAATGCTCCCTGACACTTGTCGTCAGAATGCTCCTTGAAACCTGTCACGAAAAGGCTCCATGCCTTTTTCATCACAATGCCCCATGCCGTTTTCATCACAATGCTCCATGCCAATGTCATCAAATTACTCCACAAGCTTGTCATCAGAATGCTCCCTGACCCTTGTCATCTCAATGCTCCAAGCCATTGTCATCACAATGCTCCATGACCTTTGTCATCAGAATCCTCCATGACACTTGGCAACACAATGCTCCATGCCATTGTCATCACAATGGGCCATTACATATGTCATCACAATGCTCCCTGACACCTGTCTTCACAATACTGCATGACCTGGTCATCACAGTGCTCCATGCCCTTGTCATCACAATGCACCATTCCAACTGTCATCGCAATAATCCATGAAACTTATTAGACCAATGCTCCATGCCCTTGTCATCACAATGTTCCATGCCCTTCTTATCACAATGCTCCACGACCCCTGTCATCACAATTCTCCGTGACTCCAGTCATCACAATGCTTCATGACCTTTGTCATCACAATGGTCCATGCCCTCCTCATCTACAGTCTCTGTGACTTTTTAACCACAATGCTCCATGAACTTTTCATCACAATGCTCTTTGACCCTTGTCATCACAATGCTCTATGCCTTTCTCAGCACAATGCTCCATGACCCTTGTCATCACAATGCTCCATGCGCTTGTCAGCACAATGCTCCATGACCCATGTCATCACAATGCGCCATGCGCTTGTCATCACAGTGCTCCACAATCTTGTCATCACAATGCTCCATAAACCTTGTCATCACAATGCTCCATGCACTTCTCATCAAAATGCTCTCTCACCACTGATTTCACAATGTTACATCACTATTCATCACAATACTCCCTCACCCCTGTCATCACAATGTTCCATGACTCCTGTCATCACAATTCTACATGCGCTTATCATCACAATGTTCGATGACCCCTGACATCACAATGTTCCATAACCCCTGTCATCAAAATGCTCCATGAACCATTTCATCAAAATGCTCAATGACCCCTGACATCACAATGTTCCATAACCCCTGTCATCAAAATGTTGCATGACCCTTTTCATCAAATTGTTCCATGACCCTGTCATCACAATGCTCCCTGCCCTTCTCATCACAATGCACCACGCCCTTGTCATCAAAATGCTCCATGACCTTTGTCATCACAAAGATCCATGACCCTTTGCATCACAATGCTCCATGTCATGGTCATCACAATGCTCCATGAACGCTCTCATCACATTGCTCCATGCCATTGTCATCACAATGCTACCTGACACATGTCATCAGAATGCTCCATGGCCTTCTCATCACAATGCTCCATGCCCTTGCCATCACAATGCTCCATTACACCTGTGATAACAATGCTCCATTACCCCTGCCATCACGATGTTCCATGGCCTTGTCATTACAAGGCTCCATGACCCTTCTCATCACAATGCTCCAAGACCCCTGTAATCACAATGCTCCATGCCCCTTTTCATCTCAATGATCCATGAACCCTGTCATCATAATGCACCATGCCCATCATCATAATGCTTCATGCTATTGTCATCACAATGAAATCAAAATGATCCATGACCTCTGTCATCACAATGCTCCAAACCCTTGTGATCACAATGTTCCATAATACTTGTCATCACAACGCCCCATGATGCTGGTCATCACAATTATCCATGGACTTCTCATCACAATGCTCCATGACCCTTGTCATCACAATTCTCAATACACTTGTCATCACAATGCTCCCTGACACCTGTCGTCAGTATGCTCATTGAACCCTGTCATGACAAGTCTCCATGCCTTTTTCATCACAGTGATCCATGCCCTTTTCATCACAATGCTCCATGCCATTGTCATCACAATACTCCACAAGCTTGTCATCAGAATGCTCCGTGACACTTGTCATCACAATGATCCATGACCCCTGTCGTCACAATGCTCCATGACACCTGTCATCACAATGCTCCATGCCCCTTGTCATTACAGTGTTCCATGATGCTCGTCATCACAATTATCCATGGTCTTCTCATCACAGTGCTCCACGGTCTTGCCATCACAATGCTCCATGCCCTGGTTATGACAATGCACCATGTCCCTTGTCATCACAATTCTCCACGTCCTTGTCATCACAGTGCTCCATGACAGTTCTCATCACTATGTTACATGCTCTTGTCATCACAATTCTCCATGCACTTGTCATCGCAATGCCCCATGACCCCTGTCATAGCAAGCTCCATGCCTTTGTTATCACAATGCTTCACGACCTTTTCATCAAAATTCTCACTGCCCGTTGTCATCACAATGCTCCATGCCCTTGTCATCACAATGATCCAAGCCCTTGTCATCACAATGCTCCATTACCTTTGTCATCACAATCCTCCATAACACTTGGCATCACAATGCTCCATGCCATTGTCATCACAATGGACCATGAAATATGTCATCACAATGCTCCCTGACACCTGTCTTCACAATACTCCATGACCTTGTCTTCACAATGCTCCATGACCTTGTCATCACAATGTGCCATGCCCACTGTCAACACAATTATCCATGAAACTTGTCAGACCAATGCCCTATGCCCCTGTCATCACAAAGCTCCATGCCCTTGTCATCACAATGCTCCATGACCCCAGTCATCACAATTCTCCGTGACTCCAGTCTTCACAAGGCTTCATGACCTGTGTCATCACAATGGTCCATGCCCTCATCATCACAAGGCTCTGTGAACTTTGTCACCACAATGCTCCATGAACTTTTCATCACAATGCTCCGTGACACTTGTCATCACAATGCTCCGTGCCTTTGTCAACTCAATGCTCCATGACCCTTGTCATCACAATGCTCCACAACCTTGTCTTCACAATGCTCCATAAAGATTGTCATCACAATGCTCCATGCACTTCTTATAAAAATGCTCTCTCACCACTGATATCAACATGTTCCCTCACTAGTCATCACAATACACCCACTCCCCTGTCATCACAATGGTCCTTAAACCCTGTCATGGAAATGTTCCATGACCCTTGACATCTCAATGTTCCATAACCCCTGTCATCAAAATGTTCCATGACACTTTTCATCAAATTGCTCCATGACCCTGTTATCACAATGCTCCCTGCCCTACACAACAGAATGCACCACACCTCTTGTCATCAAAATGCTCCATGACCTTTGTCATCACAAAGCTCCATGACCCTTGGCATCACAATGCTGCATGCCATTGTCATCACAATGCTCCATGAAACCTCTCATCACATTGTTCCATGCCCTTGTCATCACAGGCTACATGATGCTTTTCATCACAATGCTCGATGCCATTCTTATCACAATGCTCCATGCGCTTGTCATTACAATCCTCCATGACCCATGTATCACAGTGTTCCATGCCCTGGTCATCACAATGCTCCATGACCCCTGTCATAAAAATGCTCCATGACCACTGCCATCACAATGTTCCACGGCCTTGTCATCACAAGGCTCCATGACCCTTGTCATCACAGTGCTCCAAGACCCCTGTAATCACAATGCTCCATGCCCTTGTCATCACAAAGCTCCATGACGCATGTCATCAGAATTCTCCATGGCCTTCTCATTCACGATGCTCCATGCCCTTGTCATCACAATGCTCCAAGACTCCTGTAATCACAATGCTCCATGCCCCTTTTCATCTCAATGCTCCATGAACCCTGTCATCACAATGCAGCATGCCCATCATCATAATGCTTCAGGCTATTGTCATCACAATGAAATCAAAATGCCCCATGACCTCTGTCATCACAATGCTCCAAATCCTTGTGATCAAAATGTTCCATAACACTTATCATCACAACGCCCCATGACGCTCGTCATCACAATTATCCATCGTCTTCTCATCACAATGCTCCATGACCTTTGTCATCACAATGCTCAATACCCTTGTCATCACAATGCTCCCTGACACTTGTCGTCAGTATGCTCCTTGAACCCTGTCATGACCAGGCTCCATGCCTTTTTCATCACAATGATCCATGCCCTTTTCATCACAGTGCTCCAAGACCCCTGAAAACACAATGCTCCATGCCCTTGTCCTCACAAAGCTCCATGATGCATGTCATCAGAACGCTCCATGGCCTTCTCATCCCAATGCTCCATGCCCTTGTCACCACAATGCTCCAAGACCTCTGTAATCACAATGCTGCATGCCCCTTTTCCTCAGAATGCCCCATGAGACATGTCATCACAAGGCTCCATGGTCTTCTCATCACAATGCTCCAGTACCTTGTCATCACAATGCTCCATGACGCCTCTCATCACAACACTCCATGAACATTTTCAGCCAATGGTCCATGACCTTCTCATCACAATGCTCCCTGACCCCTGTCATCACAATGCTCCATGACCACTGTCATCACAACGCTCCATGAACCCTGACGACACAATGATCCGGGACTCTTGTCATCAAAATGCTCCATGAACCTTGTCATCACAATGATCCATGCTCTTGTCATCCCAATGCTCCATGACCCCTGTAATCACAATGCTCCATGACGCTTGTCATCAAAGTGCTCCATGAACCTTGTCATCACAATGCTCCTTGCCTTTGTCAGCAAAATGCTACATAATCTTGTCATCACAATGCTCCATGCGCTTGTCATCACAACCCTCCATGACCCTTGGGATCACATTGCTTCATGCCCTTGTCATCTCGCTCTTGCCTTTCTGGTTTTTACAGATATACAGATGTCCCTTTCGACCGGTGGGAAGTGACAATTCTTTGTAGTGTGGATTTGCATTGCATGCTTGCTTCATTGGCCAGAAAGGACGTATGCGTTTTCTCCTGAATATATTCAGGGGAAAAGGCATACGCCCTTTTTGGCCAAGTGCATCACCGTCCAAGTTGGGATGCTTTTTCTGTGCTTCAAAGGCGATTCCAATTTACCTCTTGAAATATGTTTTGTGCAATTCTGCCTCATTTTCAAGTCCGCTTCATTGCCTTCCCTCAACAGATTTCTGGAAGAGAGTAGTCCTTTATAACTCTGCAGGTTTTTGAATTGTTGGGCCCCTGAGCTCCAATTTTCAAATCCCATTTTTGTGAGCTGGCCGCAAATCCACAATTTTGCTTCAGGACCTATACTGGTTCCAGGGGTGGCTTTATTGGTTCCCTGTGGGTGGCTGAGGCTTTGGTTAATTCTTCTTTCTGACGGGAAATTAGAGTGACATGTGCCCGTCCAAATGCCTACATCTACTCTCTGATTGGTTCTCCCTCTTCCCTTTCATCATCTGCACAAATAGCAAACTGTGCGAACCAGGAGGTTATAGGGGCTGACTCTCCTAAGTTGGGAGATTGATAGTAAAGCAGTTGGAATGCCAAAGTGGAGCACAAGGAGAGGAAAAATTAGGAGAGTTTTAGAAACCTTTCGCCATCACAGGGTGTCCATTCTCTAGGTTTCCCATACATGTTATAACTGTAGTGATATTCCCTTCTACCTGGAGATTTGGGACCCATGGAATGGTGGCATGCATTACTACTTTAAAGGTTCTGCATTTTCTCTCCCAATCTCACCAGTCCTCTCAGTCCCAAGTGTCCAGCCTTATGTCTCATCCAGCTGTCTTTGCAGATAGGGTCATTCCAGGTTTCATTAGAACCCCTGAAGGAATTGTGTAAGAATTTTGCTGTTTTTTGGTTTTGTTTTTGAAATTCATTTTTATTATGGGGTTGAGCTGGTTTTCACTGACCTGTTTATGCCAGTCTAGACACAATTGATTTCCTTACGGAGACATATGAATACATAGGTTTTAAGATTCTTACTAGTCAGATATATTCCTCGGCGGGGAATAGGGGTGTTGAGTCCCATTCA